>NC_139541.1:7925901-8289781 GCF_965153285.1 Podarcis tiliguerta
TGGAAACCTTTTCAGTACTGCACTTCCTTCTCAAATTCCTCCTTTTTCTTCCAGTGCAGTTTTTCTGTGCACATTCAGCAAGCGTAGCCCATTGAGACACTCCCCCATCATTCTTGACCAGGTCTTTACTCTCCACAAGTACTGAAGGACCGCTCTACTGCTGTCGCATGGCTGAGCAAGAAAAATGAGCAGAGCCTTTTTGTTGGTACGGTAAAAGATTTTTTCCTCTTTTACTAGGTCTGCTGCGTTCAGCTCCTTCAACTGCTCTTTGTGAGCATTTCAGTTTTAAATATTCTGATTATTTCTACTTTTAGTTAAGCATTTTTATTTATTTCTTGATTGCTAGGGGGGTGGGCAGCAGCTGACCCCCTGGCTACACCCATGCCTCTCGCCCTGCTCCCTTTTTCATGGAGGGCAAAGCTACCAATGGGTCTCTGTCTCTCTCTCCTCTGTCAGACGCCTCATGTCTCCTAGAATCACAGGAGCGGGCAAAGTGTTGTGACACCTGTCTATCTGAGTGCTGGGCCAAGTGGGCCACTGGCCTAATCCAGCTGCAGGCTGTCCTTATGCGTCCCTACTTCCTCTCTGTGCAGGGGGGTGCCTCCTCAGCCAGGGCCAGCTCAAGGTATTCTTCTGCCTGAAGCACTTGAGAGGCAGGATTCCCACCCCATTCCCTGTACAGGATCTGGCTCAGCTGGTTGTTGAATCTCAGGCAATAGGACAAGGTGGCAGCAGCAGCTTAGGAGACTCCTGGCAGATGCCTCGCTCTCTGCCTAATGATAGGGCCAGCCCAGTTCTTCCTGGCTGCAGGGGATTCCTTTCTGAGGCTTCCTCCAGGAAGGAATAATGGAGAAGGGATGTTTCTGAGCATGTGCAGAGTACACCAGCCTCTGTGTTACTGGAGAATGTAGGGGTGGGCGGGTGGTTAGGGTGGAAACCACTAAGCTTGAGCTTTTAACACCCTTCTTCCGAATTTTCCCGCAAAACATGTTCTGGGATCACACTGCACACACACACTGCTTTGCTGCCTGCCATTTCCTGGGGCTTCCTGCCGTGTGCAGTCTCTCCCCTATATCCTCGTAGTCACCACTTGCTCTGTCTTGCTTTGCAGAAATATCAAGGAAAGTGAGTATGATTGTCCCCCCAGGATCTGTCGTCGTCACGGATTGGCACAAGACTCCAGAGGGCAAGGAATACTTCGCCACTCTCTTGCGCCAGAACAAGCGCAGGCTGTTTGGTGAGTAGGGGAGTGACAAGAGCCTTTTGGCATGCAAACAGGAGTGCAGACTTCTCTGGCAAGGAGAAGGCGCTCTGCACGTGCTCAGAGGCACTGTCGGTTTACTGCCATAACTCTGACACGTTTCCACATTTTGTGAGCTGGGAATGTGTGCTTTCACTTTGGGTTGCTTGAGGCTGCAGCGGCCAACTCACAGGGCTTGCTGTTCCTTTGCAGGGCTGACTGAAAGGCCAGTGCTGCCCCCACAAGTGGGTGCTGATATTGCAAGCTACAAGGTCTTCGTGTCGGGGAAGAGCGGCGTGGGCAAGACTGCACTGGTGGCCAAGCTGGCTGGTCTGGAGGTGCCGTTGGTCCACCACGAGACAACAGGTGATGCTGGCAAGGGAAGTCAGTCACGGTTTTCTCCCTCTCCAAGGAAATATTTCTCCTTTTGCAAAACTGAGCTCATTGCCTCCATCTTAAACCCCACGATGGGGTGAGCTCCCGTTGCTTGGTCCCTGCTCCTGCCAACCTAGCAGTCCGAAAGCATGCAGTGCAAGTAGATAAATAGGTACCACTCTGGCGGGGAGGTAAACGGCGTTTCCGTGCGCTGCTCTGGTTTGCCAGAAGCGGCTTAGTCATGCTGGCCACATGACCCGGAAGCTGTACGCCGGCTCCCTTGGCCAATAAAGCGAGATGAGCGCCGCAACCCCAGAGTCAGCCACGACTGGACCTAATGGTCAGGGGTCCCTTTACCTTCATAGGCCTCATGCTGCCAGAGTTATATTTGTAATCATGAAGTTCAACAGTCAGAAGTTGCTTTGTGGGTCCCAATGGACAAAGGAGATAAAAGCAGTCTTGTTGGAGTGACTTCAATGAGTGCAGGACTGTGCAACTTTCTGAATTTCATGACATGTCTGATGAAGAGTTCTGTGAAATCCAGAAGCCTGGTGATATGGCCCAAATTAACGTATCACTTTGCCTAAAATAGCATTTCTCTGAAATGCTGTCAGGCTCTGGGGACTTGGCTTCCTCCCCCCGCTTTGGCTGTAGATAAGCAGGACTAAGTGAAAAAAGTCCCTTACCATTTAAGTCTTTAATGATCACAGCAAAAGAACAAAGCATCCATTCTCGGAATAAAAAGTAAAGGTAGAGAACCCCTAACAGTTAAGTTCAGTCGCGAACGACTCTGGGGCTGCGGCGCTCATCTCGCTTTACTGGCAGAGGGAGCCGGCATTTTTCCGCAGACAGTTTCCAGATCATGTGGCCAGCATGACTAAGCTGCTTCTGGTAGCACACGGAAACGTCGTTTACCTTCCCGCAAGTGCTTTCGAACTGCTAGATTGGCAGGAGCAGGGACCAAGCAACGGGAGCTCACCCCATCGTGGGGATTCAAACTGCCGACCTTCCGATTGGCAAGCCCAAGAGGCTCAGTAGTTTACAACCACTGTGCTTTTTGTATAGCCACCTTATCCACTCTACGTGACCTTGGACTGATATGCTGAATACCTTCCAGCAAGACAGAGTCTGTTAGCTCTCTCTCTTCCTGTTCTTCATTTTGCTGTTCATCCCCTGGTTCGTCCCAACTTTTGTCTTCAGAACTATGCCCCTCTGCAAACCACTGTTCCAAATCTATACTGCTCCACTGCTCCTGGGCAGCTTCAGGATCCTGATCATGAGCAGGGGTACATGGTTCTGGACAGCCAAGAGTTAACACTCCAGGAGCGTTCTGATTCACTGGGTGCATTGCCCACACGGCCTGGGCATTTTCCTTTGATCTGTGCTCTGTGGGGGCTGAGCTCTCTATGGAGAGCAGTCTGTCTGAGAATGTGAGCAAGCTAGTTTCGTTTTTGTTAGAGTCAGAACGGTGCGAACATGCAGCTAGATTCTGTAGGTTTTCTTTTCTGTTTGTTATGCTTCTAAATACAGTGGTACCCCGCAAGACGAATGCCTCGCAAGACGGAAAACCCACTAGACGAAAGGGTTTTCCGTTTTTCAATGCGCTTCGCAGGACGAATTTCCCTATGGGCTTGCTTCGCAAGACGAGAATGTCTTGCGAGTCTTGAAGTTTTTTTTCGCTCCCCACCCCCTTTTTCTAAGCCGCTAAACCGCTAATAGCCTTTTAGCAGCTAATCCGCTAATCCCTTAAGCCTTTAATAGCCGCTAATAGCCGCTAAACCGCTAAGCCGCTAATAGGGTTGCTTCGCAAGACGAAAAAAACGCTAGACGAAGAGACTTGTGGAACGAATTAATTTCGTCTTGCGAGGCACCACTGTACAAGAGTGTTAGATTAGAAGCACTGGTGTCGAGCTGAGTTATTGAAGACACCACGTCGACGCAGACAAGCCATTTTACGCTGCGTGTGAACTCTGCTAACGTCCGATAACTGAGAAGAGTGGCAGTGCGCGAGTGGAAGTGTGTGGGCACCATTGAAGTTTGTTGGCAAGTCCTAGGCTCTGTGGTTGCTGTTTTTTAAGTTGAAAGCCGAGACACCCGTGATTCTGTTCTAGCTGAAGCTGTTGTGTTGCAGGGATCCAGACCACAACTGTGTATTGGCCAGCCAAGCTCAGAGAGAGTGGGAAAGCCATCTTCTTCAAGTTCTCCTTCTGGGACTGTGGCGAAGCCGTCCTTAAGAAGTTCGATCACGTCTTGCCGGTGAGTGTGCTTGCAGAAGGAGGTTCAGGCCTCTTCACAGAGCCGAGCTACATCCTGACATTCAGAGAAACATCTGCTGTTGGGATCAGGTCAGGCGCACCATTGCTAATTCCCTTCCAAGAGAGATCAGGCAGGTCCCACATCTGTATATGTTGTACAGCAGGCCCTGTTCTTTGCTGCTTTTTCAGAACGGTACTGTCAGGGGTTCAGGAGCAGAGTCACAGGAGAGGGAGGAAATGGAGAGCGAGGGGGAGGAGTCTGAAGGAAATGTCAGCGAAGACAGCAGTCCGAGGTCTCTGAGTCTCTCCAGTGACTCGGAAGATTCACAGAAAGGAGCCCCCATAGTCAGGGCAAGGGGAGTGCCCAGGGGGGCACCTCAGGAAGAAGGGGCCAGAGGGGACTCAGAGAGTAGCAGCTGGAAATCCGGACCAGCGTCCCCCCCAGAGGGCAGTAGGGGGGAGGAGTCCCAAGCATCGGGATCAGGTGGCGCGCGGGCAGCGGGAGAACGTGAGGCAGGAGCGACCACACCCTCGTCAGGGAGCGAGGAAACGGTCATCAGGAAAGTTAAACGCGCGCGCGCGCCAAGTTCAAATGTACAGGAAGGCGGCAAGGTGGGCAGCCCGGGTAGGGAGCCAGGTCCTAAAGCCCGCCGAAGAGAGGGGGAAGAGTCAGAGGGGTCAACGTCTGCATCAGAAGAGTCCAGGAGGGAGGAGACACCGGGGGGTAGTAGGACCCAGAGGAAGAGAGAGAGAAGGAAGAGGTGGAGTAAGATTAGAGTGTTAAACTGGTGCGCAGGGGGGCGAAGACTCAGATGGAGCTTCGCCGGTCTAGAGTTCAGACGTAGAGCTGGGACGCTGAGGCTTTGAAATGCAAACTATTCTTCAATAAAGACTTTGATACTATACTATCGGCTAGCGTTGGTCCTTGGTGAGCTGGGACCCGGAGCCAGCTCTGACAGGTACGTATTGTTTGTTTCCTTAATTCAAAAAAAATTAAATAAAATTTTCAATTTTTACAAATTGTAAGTAATGTAGCTTCTCTATAAGGGAGTAAAAGAAGACTCTGAAAAAGTGGATGGGAAGTCAACGGATATGAGAGATTTGTTTTGACTGTATTTTAAAAGAATATGTAAAATTTCAGAACGGTTTTAATTGGGCTCCTAACATTTGCATTGCTTTTATAAAAAAAACCTCTCATCATATTGTGATTTAAGTTTTGCTGATCATTCTTTTAACATACAATTTCATTAATTGCTTTTAAATTTTGCTTAACATATTGCTGGCTGTATGTTTGCTTATTTGTCCTTGTTTCCTTGTGGGAAAATGCTTCTGAAAAACAGGATATACCATAAATGGTGAAACAAGGGAAGAAAAAGGTGGGCTGATTTCTGCTTCTCCTCTCCCCATGCCCCAACAGGCTTGCACAGAGAAAGTGGACGGTCTCCTGCTCCTCTTTTCGTTCACAGATCGGGCATCCTTTGACGACTTGCCAAACCAAATCTCTCGGGTGGCTGATGGGGCCAATAATGCCATCAGAATGGTGGTTGGCACCAAGTATCCTTCCAGCTCTTTGGTGTGTGTGCACACTCTGTCATTAAAACTCACGACTTGTTGCAAGGTGCTTGAAGGGGAAGGCAACTCTGCACGTGCCCTTAGTATCTCTTTCTTTAAGTGAAAAGTTTGCACAGGAGGAAGACACTGCACATGCTCAGAGGTACTCATGACTGCTTGTTTGTTCTCACCTTCTTTATCCTGCCTTTCCAAGATAAAAATCACACCAAAGGAGACTTGCAGGTAAAAATGTAGTGTAGCAGTGCTATTTTTCTAGAAAAAGAGGTGCTGGATCTCACCATAGACACCTCCTTCATTCTCTTAGAATGGCACCCACCTGAGAGGGGCTGGAACTGAGTTGCCCCCAGAAAAAAAGCCCTGGGTGTAGGTTTTAAAAAAAACAAAAACCATCATGCTAAAAAGCCGGCTCAGCAACTTCAGATGAAAAACATTGTCACCAGATGCTCTGTGTAATGAAATATACCAGTCTAAAGAGCCCATTTAAAAGCAAGTAAAGAGGGTGACAGATGGAGAAAATGGATCTCTGAACAAATTTTTGTCTTTTGGAAACGGAAGGTGCCAAGAAAATAAAATAGACACATTGTTGTTTCATTTTATTTTCTGGGTCGTCTAGGGTGTGTGGGGGGGTCCCCATCGCCATGATTTTGAGCTGCTTTGATTATAGTTGTAGAAAAGTTAGGAAAGAATAAAGCATTGAAAGCAAAATAATTAAATAGCAGAACGAAAGAGTGTGGATCAGGGCCAAACTTTGTGTGATGATAAATGCACTGAATTAAAAGCAAGCTAAAACTGGCCACTTTTCTGTTGAGGAAAAGGCTGCCGCAGGGGCCTGATCCAGACTTTTGTAGGAGCAAGTCCTGGACTGGGCAGTTTTTGCTTCAGAATAAAAGCGGCCAGTTTAACCACACTGTTAAAAAAGGCATGTTCCTCCCCAAAGGGAGCTCATCCCTCAGGCCGGGGTCTTCAGAGAGGAGCTGCTACACCTTTGTTGTGGTCTGTGTGGAGAGAGATTTGCCGGGCCCACATTGACCTTGATGGGGGGGGGGGGCTGAGTGTCTGGCGATCCACTTCCTTGACCGGCTCTCTCCAGGTTTGACCAGTTCGCCCACACCGACGTCACGGACCGGGACGTGGCTGCCTTCCGCCATACTTGGGGCTTGCCGGTCTTGCGGGCCAAGAGCGTCAACGCGCCACGGTTGGCCGACGGACAGACCCTGGACGGCCGTGCTGGACTCTCGGATGTGGCCCACCTCCTGAACGGGCTGGCAGAGCATCTCTGGCGGCAGGACCAACTGGTGGCCGGCCTCATTGCTCCCTCCATGACTCCTGGGCCCCTGGAAGAGCAAAATCCCTGGTAAAAGTATCCTGGGGTGGCCCGTCTTTTTTCATAGCCTTTCCCCCCAGATGAGCCATTGGGTGGCACTCAAGACCTTTGAGTAAAAAGGCTTCTGCCAAGCCTGGGCCTGGAGGACCGCTAGGCCGAAGCCATCGCTGCCATGGCAACCATGGTGGCAGGAACACATGATAGCCATGCTTAGGAAAGAACAGGTCTGGCTGATGGAGAAGACAGCCTCCTCAAGGCCAGGTGGCCCTCTGAGAGACTCTTCCCCCGCCACCTCCACGAAGCCCACGGCACCCTTCTTGTTTGCGCTGATTAATCCGGGGTCTGTTAACACTGAATTTCGGCTCTGGGCTTCGACTTGGTAGGAAGAAGAGTGAGGAATACTTCTGCCTTCTCCTTAGCCACGAGCAGAAGGTGTCCCAAAAGGAAATCAACCTCTCCCTGTGGTGGAGTCGGATCGTGCCCACAGGGAGTGGGAAAAGTGTACCCAGCCCCCTCCTCTGTAATTTGGTGTTGCTTTCACGCCAATAAATCTAATAAATGGCTTTCATTTATCAGAGAGCTTGTGTGGCATGTGCTTTATTCTGCTAAAGGCTCAGTAGCAGCATCCCAACCACCGCCCCCCCCCCCGGTCCAGTTTGGGCTCCTGCCAAGGTCAGAACAGCAGCCCCCCCTGCTTCTTTCCCCATGGATATCCCTCACCCGGCAAATTCTGTGTAATGAGAGACTCGGCAGGTCTGGAGATGCTGTTCGGCTGGAAGACCTAAGTGCTTTGCAGTGAACGCTTCCCAAACCGCAGGCAGCAGATGGTCCAAAGTGTCTTGGGATCTGCCATGCGTGCTATCTGCCAGGCTTACTTGGGGGCAGGAGGCGGACGCAGGCGCTGTCTCCACAGAACGTTTCCATGGATCCCTTCCACAGCTTTTGCGGCTGCTGGCTGCTTTCCCCTCAGCTCAGTGCAAGCTGCTCCTTGCTTTCCTTTTTTTAAAAAATAATATTTAGAATCATAGAATCATAGAGTTGGAAGAGACCACAAGGGCCATCGAGTCCAACCCCCTGCCAAGCAGGAAACACCATCAGAGCACTCCTGACATATGGTTGTCAAGCCTCTGCTTAAAGACCTCCAAAGAAGGAGACGCCACCACACTCCTTGGCAGCAAATTCCACTGTCAAACAGCTCTTACTGTCAGGAAGTTCTTCCTAATGTTTAGGTGGAATCTTCTTTCTTGTAGTTTGGATCCATTGCTCCGTGTCCGCTACTCTGGAGCAGCAGAAAACAACCTTTATCCCTCCTCTATGTGACATCCTTTTATATATTTGAACATGGCTATCATATCACCCCTTAACCTTCTCTTCTCCAGGCTAAACATGCCCAGCTCCCTTAGCCGTTCCTCATAAGGCATCGTTTCCAGGCCTTTGACCATTTTGGTTGCCCTCCTCTGGACACGTTTCAGTTTGTCAGTGTCCTTCTTGAACTTTTATAGTTACAGAAAGAAAGTATGAGAGAGAGAGAAAAGCAATAAAAAAGTTTAACAAACAATACATCAAAAATAGAAAGAAAAAACAGTACATCAAAACAACAGGAAAAAACAAAAACATTTAAAAACACATCCAAATTCCATGTCTTTATCTTTCATTTACTTGTTTCCTCGACTTCCTCACACCTCCCTTTTTTGTATTCTAGTTCAAATTAGCTAATTCAGCAAATCCTTTCCCTCTTTCTCAATTTTTTGTTCTATAATTTATCTTAACACAATCTAACTTTAAATTTTCCACTTTAGCCCATTAACAATCAGTTTTTGCTTAATTCTTTATAACATTTCTACTAAAACCATATAACTTCATTCCAGTATTCTTCTAACATTCATTAATTTTGCAATATTTCTGTAAATATACTTTAAATTTTTTCCAATCTTCTTCCATCGACTCTTCTCCCTGGTCTCGGATTCTGCCAGTCATTTCCGCCATTTCCATGTAGTCCATCAGCTTCTTCTGCCATTCTTCCCGGGTGGGTAGATCTTGTGTCTTCCAATACTATACTCTGGTTTCTCTTCAGATCGTATAAATCTTTCGCCTTTTACTGGTCCTTTCTTTCCCTTCTGATGATAAACTTTGGTTAGAGGTTTCCTGACACAACCCCACTGGAAGGTTCTGGGTGGGCAGGAAATTGCAGGACCCCCAGGCAGAAAACGGGAATGTAGAAAAATGGTTGCACTTTTCAGATCCTTGCCCATCACTGCCTCCCTGCTGAACATGCCAGCGTGGTGTAGTGGTTAAGAGCAGTGGACTCGTAATCTGGTGAACCGGGTTCGATTCCCTGCTCCTCCACCTGCAGCTGCTGGGTGACCTTGGACTAGTCACGCTTCTCTGAAGTCTCTCAGCCCCACTCACCTCACAGAGTGTTTGTTGTGGGGGAGGAAGGGAAAGGAGATTGTTAGCCGCTTTGAGACTCCTTTAAAAAAAGGTAAAGGTACCCCTGCCCGTACAGGCCAGTCTTGCCAGACTCTAGGGTTGTGCGCCCATCTCACTCAAGAGGCCGGGGGCCAGCGCTGTCCGCAGACACTTCTGGGTCACGTGGCCAGCGTGACAAGCTGCATCTGGCGAGCCAGCGCAGCACATGGAACGCCGTTTACCTTCCCGCTGGTAAGCGGTCCCTATTTATCTACTTGCACCCGGGGGTGCTTTCGAACTGCTAGGTTGGCAGGCGCTGGGACCGAACGACGGGAGCGCACCCCGCCGCGGGGATTCGAACCGCCGACCATACGATCGGCAAGTCCTAGGCGCTGAGGTTTTACCCACAGCGCCACCCGTGTCCCTTGAGACTCCTTAGGGTAGTGATAAAGCGGGATATGAAATCCAAACTCTTCTTCTTCTGATCTCTGAACCTTAAAAGGCTCCTTCCTACGAGGGGAGCCTGATTCAGTGGCTGCAACCCAGGGCTGGCTTTACCTGTGCCCTCATCCCTCCCGCTGACACCGCTCTCATGGCATCGGAGAACTCAGTAGAGCATGGGATGCTTAATCTCAGGGTGATGATTGCAGCGGGTTGGACTAGATGACCCTCGTGGTCTCTTCCAACTCTGCAATTCTGTGATGAACGTTAACCCGGTATGCAGTGTTTTGCCATTTGCCTTCACAATCATCCTGCAAGATGGGCCAATGGGGTGGGATTGTAACTGGCTGCCTTCCCCAAACTCTGTGCTGTGAGAAATCGTGACGTGTAAGGAAAGGCTCTCAGCCAGGGCCTGACTGCTCCACATGTCCACTTAATCTCTGACGCCACAGGCGCTGCTTTGCTCTGTGCAGCTTAGAGAGGAGGCTATTGGGCCTGGGAGGTTTTCCGACCTCTCCAGAGAAGCGGAGGCAACTTCTCATATGTGATTACCCCAGTACAGTGGTGCCTCGCAAGACGAAAAGAATCCGTTCCGCGAGTCTCTTCGTCTTGCGGTTTTTTCGTCTTGCGAAGCAAGCCCATTAGCGGATTAGCGCTATTAGCGCTTTAGTGGTTTAGCGGCTATTAGCGGCTATTAAAGGCTTAAGGGATTAGCAGATTAGCTGCTAAAAGGCTATTAGCGGCTATTAAAGGCTTAAGGGATTAGCGGATTAGCTGCTAAAAGGCTATTAGCGGCTTAGATCAGCTGATAAGCGGCTTAGATCAGCTGTTAAGCGGCTTAGGGGCTTGGGAAAAAGGCGGGGAGGGGAAAAAAAACCCCAGGAATCGCAAGACATTTTCGTCTTGCGAGGCAAGCCCATAGCAAATTCGTTTTGCGAAGCACCTCCAAAACGGAAAACCCTTTCGTCTAGCGGGTTTTCCGTCTTGCGAGGCATTCGTCTTGCGGGGCACCACTGTATCTTCTTTTTTTAAACGAGGCTTTTTCATAATACGATACTGTCAGGGCTGGCTCCGGGTCCCAGCTCACCAAGGACCAACGCTAGCCGATAGTACAGTATCAAAGTCTTTATTGCAGAATAGTCTCCATTTACAAGTCTCAGCGTCCCAGCCCTACGTCTGGACTCTAGACCGGCGAAGCTCTGTCTGGATCTCCACCCCCCGTGCACCAGTTCAAGACTCTAATCTTACTCCACCTCTTCCTTCTCTCTCTCTTCCTCTGGGTCTTACTACCCCCCGGGGTCTCATTCCTCCTGGACTCTTCCGATGCGGAGCTAGACCCCTCTGACTCCTCCCCCTCTCTTCGGCGGGCTTTAGGACCTGGCTCCTTACCCGGGCTGCCCACCTTGCCGCCCTCCTGTACATTTGAACTTGGCGCGCGCGCGCGTTTTACTTTCCGGATGACCGTTTCCTCGCTCCCTGACGAGGGTGTGGCCACTCCTGCCTCACGTTCTCCCTCTGCCTGCGCGCTCCCTGATCCCGATGCCTTGGACTCCTCCCCCCTACTGCACTCTGGGGGGGACGCTGGTCCGGATTTCCAGCTGCTACTCTCTGAGTCCCCTTCTTCCCGAGGTGTCCCCCTGGGCACTCCCCTTGCCCTGACCATGGGGGCCCCTTTCTGTGAATCCTCCGAGTCACTGGAGAGACTCAGAGATCTTGGACTACTGTCGCTGCTGACATTTCCTTCCGACTCCTCCCCCTCGCTCTCTGTTTCTTCCCTCTCCAGTGACTCTGCTCCTGAACCCCTGACATCCATCCCCCCCTCGAAGCCCCCCCTTCCCCCCTCCCCTTCCTCCGGCGGGGGTGCTGGGTGCTCCGTCGTTGTGGGGGTGAATGGTGGATACAGTTCGTCCCCCGTGGCGTGCATCCAGTTAGAGAAATCCGGCTCGTCCTCCATGTCTTCGCCGACCTCGTTCTCCTCTGCTTCCATCTCCGTGCCGCCATGCTCGAACCCAACGTCCTCCCCCATCACGTCCATGTCCCTCTCACCCTCGTTCCCCTCTGGGTCCGTTGCCTGCCAAGGGCCCCTCAGCCACCTCTCCTCTCCTCGATTGTCCCACCAAAACGAGCGGTCTGAGGCAAACCCCGAGGGCGAGCCCTCCGGTGAA
This sequence comes from Podarcis tiliguerta, assembly GCF_965153285.1. NCBI lineage: Eukaryota > Metazoa > Chordata > Lepidosauria > Squamata > Lacertidae > Podarcis > Podarcis tiliguerta. The sequence continues at coordinate 7,937,683 of NC_139541.1, forward strand.
CGTGTGTCTAATGGTGGTTCTTCGTCTGAGGTAAATCCCTGGAACGTGCTGGTAGAAAGCGTGGGTGTGAAAAGCCAGTCGTCGAAATACTCGGCTGGCATGGGCCTGTGTGGGAACAAGGCATGAAACTCCTCTTTGAGGAGAGGCTCGTCCAGGGCATAGTCCGGCACCCAACTGTTGGCGCTGGCCGGGGTACCTTCTCTTGCGAGAAAATATTCTACTCCCTCTTCCCCCCATCTCGAGTCCAAAATCTCTGTGACCTGGTTGATGGGTTCCCTACTTGGCGACTCCCTCCTTGGGGGGATCTCCTCATACCGGTCTGGTGCCGTGCCCTGCGCCTGAAATCGGTGAGGTGCTTTGTAGGGCGTGAGCACCGACCTATGGAATACTGGGTGCATTCTGGATCCTTCCGGAAGTGTCAACCGGAAGGCCACCGGATTGATCTGTGCCTCAACTAGGTAAGGTCCTAGCTGCTTATGTCCGAGTTTCTTCTTAGCTAAGGATCTGGTCGGCACTGCGTGGGCCGCTAACCACACCCAGTCTCCCACCTGTATGTCTTCACCAACCCTCCTGTGCTTGTCAGCCTGCAGTTTGTATGCGTGCTTTGCCAGCTCTAACTGCCTCCTAAGCTGCTCATGGACTTCCTGCAATTCCGCCGCCAAGACTTCCGCTGCCTGTGGCTCCCCCTCCCCCAGTCTCTCTAATCCCGGGAAGGTTCTGGGATGCCTCCCGTTGTTGGCGAAGAACGGCGTCACCCCTGTGGACACGTGCTTCGTGTTGTTGTAAGCGAACTCAGCGAGCGGCAGGTAGTCCACCCATGTCGTCGGCTGTTGATTTGCGTAGCATCTCAGGTACTGCTGCATGACGGCGTTGACGCGTTCCGCTTGTCCATTGGTCTGCGGGTGTCTCGCCGACGCTAGGTTGATCTTGACGTTCAGGAAACCCATCAGCTTCTGCCAGAAGCTCGAAATGAACTGGCGCCCCCTGTCGGACAAGATAGACCGTGGCAGTCCATGCACTCTGAAGACGTGGTCTATGAACAGTTTGGCGGTCTGTTCTGCCGTGGCGACCTTCGCGCACGGAATGAAGTGGGCCATTTTAGTGAACATGTCCACCACCACTAGCACTGCCGTTTTACCCCTTGAGCTGGGTAAATCCGTGACAAAGTCCAGGGCCACCCTCTCCCACGGTTCGCTCGGAGTCTGCAGCGGTTCGAGCAGTCCCGCCGGAGGTTTGTGGACTGACTTGGCCCTTTGGCAGGTGTCGCACCTCGAGACGTACTCCGCGACTTCCCCCCGCATCTTGGGCCACCAAAAATCTCTGGCAACGAGTTCTGCCGTCTTCTCCTTGCCAAAGTGCCCGGCGGTGGGTGCGTCGTGTAACTGCTGCAGTACTTTCGCCCGGAGGTCGTCTCCCGGTACGTAGAGGGCCCCTCTGCGGATGAGCAATCCGTCTCGTACTTGGAACTCGTCGTCCTTCACCGTGCCCTTGTGCACCTCCTCCATCTTTGCTTGTGCAAAGGGGTCCCTCTGCAGTGCTCGACGGACCGCCTCCAAGTCCACGGTTGCTGCAGCGCACGCCCACGCTTTCGGAGCGAAAATGTGCTTGGCCGCTGCTGGTGCCGCCTCTTCGAGGTATTGCGGCTTCCTGGACAGTGCATCCGCCATGATGTTGTTGTCGCCTGGGATGTATTCTATCCTGAAGTCGAAATCCGCGAAAAATTCCGCCCATCTGATGTGCCGCTGGTTTAGGAATCTTGCCGTGCGCCAGTACTCCAGGTTCTTATGATCCGTGCGGACCTGCACGGTGTGCTTGGCCCCGACGAGGAAGTGTCGCCACGCCTTGAATGCTGCATGAATGGCCAGCAACTCCCTGTCCCAGATGGTGTAGTTTTGCTCCGACTTGCTGAGCTTCCTAGAGTAGAAGGCACACGGTCTCCAGTCCCCATGCGGGTCCTTCTGCAACAGTACGGCGCCCACGGCTCTGTCTGAGGCGTCTGTTTCAACCCTCATCGGTTTGCTGGGATTCACATGCAGTAGCTGCCCTTCGGACGAGAAGAGACGCTTAAGGTTCTGAAAGGACTGCTCCGCTTGCTCCGTCCAGATGAACTTCTTCTTCTTAGAGCTGAGCGTGTCAGTAATGGCCGCCGTCTGCATCGCGAACCCCTTGATGAACTTGCGGTAAAAGTTGGCGAACCCCACAAACCGCTGGACCTCCTTCCGATTGCGCGGGCTCTTCCAGTCCAACACTGCGCGAACCTTGGCGCTGTCCATGGCAAGCCCCTTGTCCGACAGCTTGTAGCCTAGGAAATCCACCTCCGTCCTGTCGAACTGGCACTTCTCCAGCTTGGCATACAGCCGATGCTCCTGCAGTCTCTGCAGAACTGCCTTGACGTCACCTTCGTGGGCCTCCTCCGATTCTGAGAATATCAGGATGTCGTCCAAGAAGCAGACGCATGTCTTGTAGAGGAGACCCGCCAGGACGTGATGCATGAAAGCTTGAAAACAGTGGGCGCCATTTTGTAAACCGAAGGGCATAACTCTGTATTCATATGTGCCCAGGGGCGTGAACATGGCAGTCTTCCACTCGTCTCCTTCCCGTATGCGAATCAGGTTGTACGCCCCTCGCAGATCCAACTTTGTAAAAACGCGTCCTTTCCTCGCCGTCGCCAGCAGGTCATCTATCTTGGGCATGGGAAAGGCCGCGGGCTTGGTTCTGGAATTTAAAATTCTGAAGTCTACCACAAGTCTTTTTTGGGGCGTGTCCCTCTTCTTCACAAAGAATACAGGACTGCCCCCCGCTGCCTTCGACTCCCGGATGAAACCGCGCTTCAAGTTGAGGTCTATGAACTCCTTGAGCTCCTGCAGCTCATCCTCAGACATGGAATACAGTTTCCCGGCTGGCAGCGTCGCTCCTGGCAGGAGGTCAATCTTGCAGTCATAGGGCCTGTGGGGGGGCAGCTTGTCCGCTTCCTTCTCGCAGAAAACCTCCAAAAACGCTGCATACTTGCGAGGCACTGCTTGCAGCGTGCCTAATTGTAGCTGCGGGTCGTCCCCTCCTTCTTCCGGGCTAGGAAGGATGCAATGTTCCGCGCAATAGGAGGAGCCGAAGGTCAGTTGGCGTTGGTACCACGCCAATGCTGGGCTGTGCCTGTGCAGCCAACTCATGCCGAGGACTACCGGCGTGTCCGACAGGTGTGTGACATTAAAGCTGATGACTTCTCGGTGATTTCCAATCCGCATCACCATTGGTTGCGTTTGTTGCACCACCTGCCCCCCTAACAAGTCTCTGCCATCCACCGTGACAACGTTCAGGGGCAGCGTGGCTGGTAGCAGTGGTATATTGTGCTGCTGAATGAATTCCAGTCCCATAAAGTCAGCGTTGCTGCCGGAGTCAATGGTGATCGGCACCTCCAGAGTGCGTCCATTGGGCAGTTGGAGAGACGCTGTAAGCTGCACCACTGGTTTGGGTGGGAGGGGGTCTGTGGGTTGCAAAAGTGCTGGGGATTGTTTCATTGACTTGTCTGACTGGACCCCAGTGCCTCTTCCTCCAGCCAGACTCTGTCGTTTAACTGTTCCTGCGTTTTCAATTGAGCTGCTTCAGCGACTGTTGCGGAGGCTGCAGTGTGCTTGTGGAGCCTCTGGGGACACTCTTTCGCCATGTGTTGAGCACTGTCGCAGATGTAGCACTTCCTGTTCCCTCTAGGAGGCTTCGTTTTGGCTGCTCCCGGTGTTAGGGCTCTGTTAGCTGACTGAGCCCTGGCACCTCCTATCTCCATCGGCTCTTCTCCCCCTCCCTGCGAGGGTGTGGAGTGCGCACGCGCTGCTTCTCTGGGAAAGAAGGGAGGTGCTCTGGCTGGTGCCCTTCCCCAACGCCCTTCCTCCCTGTTGCAAGGACGTTCTTCCAGATGCACCCCGATCTCCAGAGCCCTCTGGACTACCTGCTGGGTGCTCCTTGGTCTCTCCCCTCTTCCAATCTCCGCTTTTACATCTGCATTCAACCCCTCCCAAAAGAGGTCTCTGACTGGCGCAGAATCTTTTTCCCACCCCAGGGCATGAACCAGTCCGAAAAATCGAGTATGGTACTGCCGCACGCTGGCTTTGCCTTGTTTAAGTCCATGTATGTCCCTCCTGGCAATATCGACGTCTACCTTTGATAAAAAGCATGAGTCCATTGCTTTAATAAAAGCCTGCGCATCTTGGAGCGCTGGATCATTGTCCCTCCATAGATTCCGCAGCCACGTTTTGGCTTCCCCATGCAAATGGGACAAGATAAACCCCACTCTCTCTCTCTCATCTCTAAAGTCTTTGTCAAGTAAATCCAGCGCAAACAGCAGGTCTGCTCTGAAGTTGGGGTACTGCTGCAAACTCCCGTCGAAATGCGATACAAGGCTTCCTCCCCTTCTCCCCAAACCTATGCCTTCTGCCTTGGCTCCCGTTTGCCCCTCTTTGGAAAGCACGTCCAACCTGGCCTGGAGATCCCGGCAGGAGGTAACCATCTCCTCCTCTCTCTTCCTGGATGCAATTACCTCAGTGCTGAGTTGTGTCACCGCTTCTTGCAGGGCTTTTATCTTCTCTTCCGTCGTCATCTTGCCTGAGTTTTGTGAGCTCTGTAAGCACCCCTCCTCTGTCCTCGCTGCGCCGACTTACGTGGCGAGGTTCTTGGTGCCCAAACTTTAAAATTGGAGACAGAGCTTACTGTCAGGGCTGGCTCCGGGTCCCAGCTCACCAAGGACCAACGCTAGCCGATAGTACAGTATCAAAGTCTTTATTGCAGAATAGTCTCCATTTACAAGTCTCAGCGTCCCAGCCCTACGTCTGGACTCTAGACCGGCGAAGCTCTGTCTGGATCTCCACCCCCCGTGCACCAGTTCAAGACTCTAATCTTACTCCACCTCTTCCTTCTCTCTCTCTTCCTCTGGGTCTTACTACCCCCCGGGGTCTCATTCCTCCTGGACTCTTCCGATGCGGAGCTAGACCCCTCTGACTCCTCCCCCTCTCTTCGGCGGGCTTTAGGACCTGGCTCCTTACCCGGGCTGCCCACCTTGCCGCCCTCCTGTACATTTGAACTTGGCGCGCGCGCGCGTTTTACTTTCCGGATGACCGTTTCCTCGCTCCCTGACGAGGGTGTGGCCACTCCTGCCTCACGTTCTCCCTCTGCCTGCGCGCTCCCTGATCCCGATGCCTTGGACTCCTCCCCCCTACTGCACTCTGGGGGGGACGCTGGTCCGGATTTCCAGCTGCTACTCTCTGAGTCCCCTTCTTCCCGAGGTGTCCCCCTGGGCACTCCCCTTGCCCTGACCATGGGGGCCCCTTTCTGTGAATCCTCCGAGTCACTGGAGAGACTCAGAGATCTTGGACTACTGTCGCTGCTGACATTTCCTTCCGACTCCTCCCCCTCGCTCTCTGTTTCTTCCCTCTCCAGTGACTCTGCTCCTGAACCCCTGACAGATACATTTAAAAAATGAATCTAAATGAAAACACAAAGAGAAAAACAAAAAACCTAACAGAAGCAAGAGCAAAGCAAGGAAAGAAGAAGAAAAAGAAGCAGGAAGATAAAAATAATAAAAGAATGAAAAAACATCGAATTGTAGAGTTGGAAGGGACCACAAGGGTCATCTAGTTCAACCCCCTGAAATGTGGGTTTGACTCAAACCCACAAGCCTCAGATTAAGAGTCTCATGGTCTACCAACAGAACTATCCTAAAGTATTCACTCCATCTGCTAAGTGAGATTTTCCCAGTTTTCAGACTTAGACATTTCAAGTTCATTCATTTTTCCTTCCACACAAAAAGTCTAAAAGGGGTTCTCTAATTACTGTATTTTTCCATGTATAAGACTAGGTTTGCCCCCTAAAAAATAATATCAAAAATTAGGGGGCATCTTATACTCTGGGCCATCTCCCCCCATTTTCTTAAATTTGAGTCCCCCAAAATAGGGGGCGTCTTATACATGGGGACGTCTTATAGACGGAAAAATACGGCATTATTATCAATAAATTTCAGCAAAAGTCTCCCTCCAGACCAGCATAACAACTTTACCTCAAATGTTGAGAAGCAATGAATCCTTCATCCTTATTCACAGAGTTTCTTCACTGTAATCACATTAAAACAGTAATCTATAGTTATTCACTTATTGTATATTCATTAATTCACACCCAGTTCCATATCTTCCATTCCTGATTCTTGCTGGCCGTGGTTTTCCAACCTGATTTAGAAAAATAAAATCCTCCTATTTCCTCTTCTTCCAGGACTGTTTCCAGAAGCTTGGTAGCTTTCCCCTCAAAATTCACTCCAAATTGTATACAGAATCCTTTCTTCCTCAGTTCTGTCTCTACCACTTCAGAATATTTCTTAATTTCTCCACCCATCGTTTCATCCCACTATTCTACCATCACTATTCTACCATCCACCACATGACAGTTTCACACCTCCAGGCCCCTGTGTGAAGGTCTTCTCCATTTCATCATCTACTGTCTCAAGCTTTACCATTCCACTCTCCTTTTCTGATGGTCCTCCATCAATAGTATTCTCCAAAGGTTCTGGGTCTTCTTTAACCTCATCTTTTTCTGGTTCATTTTCATTCACCACTTTATCCATCTCAGTTCTGATCTCTTTTGGTTGCTCATCCAATAATTGTTGCATGATGCCAACAATGGCATCATGGGGTGTCCAACAGTGTTTTTACCGTTACTGAGTGCTCTTGGGCTTATTAACAGCTCACTTTCTTGAAGATCTTACAGTCTCTGCTTTGAGTCTGAGTCCCCTTGATTTTTATCAAACCACATTTTCTGCATTTTTTTTCTCACAGTAGCATAATTATGCTAGTTAGTTTCATTTTGCAACCAGCACTTTATCCAGAAGGACAGAGCGTTAAAAATAAAAGACAGCAAAGATTTCTAACAGTTGGAACACCTCTTAGCTGTTTAAAATATTTTGGGGGCCACAATTAAAGCATGCTTTTCATTTTGCTTTCAACCTTTTGATTTTCGTCTCTCTTCGTAAGCCAGCAGTTGGGTTGCATTCTAGATTTATATTTCAACTGGCAGACAGAAAACCTCAGTCATAATTTATAATGGTCTCACAAATAAATAAAGGGAGGTTTAGCTGACTTTATGTCCCTTGGGACTATTACGTGGTGTTTGGGCAGAGCAGTGGAAAACAGCCTTTCAGAGCCTCGGAGCTTAATCTCGGTTCTCTCTGTTTTCCCAGGGATTATGTGATAACCGAGATTTATAGCTCGGCTATCATTAACCATCACATAATCATCTCCACGGACAGGGTGTCTGTCAACAAGAGATATGTAGTCCACCATCTTTCCTTCCTGGACATTGCCCCATAAGAGCAGTCAATTTGTGTTTGTTCCTGACACTAAAGATCCTAACCCAGGCTCCATTTTGCCAAGGCCACCACTTCCTGAAAACATTACTGAAGAGTTCAAACAGCTCTTTTCTTGCCTGCCTGCCTGCCTGGAGCCAGAGTAAATATTTAATGCAGCTCGAGGGAGCTGAAGGAAAGATGTTTCTGGAATTGGAGACTGCGGTGATTCTCCTAATAGCGTGGGCTCCTCAAATTCATCTCACACCGGGCTGGGCTAGGCTGGAAGGAAGCTGAAGAGCTGAAGATTCTTTGCAACCTTGTAGGCAGCAGCTTCAGTTTCATCAAAGGTTTCCCTACAGTCATAGAACCGTAGAATTTAAAGGGACTCATCTAGCTCAACCCCCTGCATTGCCAGGCCTGCAGGTACTTTAAAACCAGCGGGTCTTACAAAGGAAGAACATTTATAAAGTTCTTCCTGAGGACCAAAAATGATGCCCACCCCAGAAGCTCATCAATGGCAGCTCCCAGAAACCAGCCTTGGGTTCTCCATGGGCCGGTCTAGTTTGCCTCTTCCCCTGAACTCTTGGAGGCTGAGAGTGCAACCCGGCTCCTGCTACCTGCTAAAATCACACCCCTCTTTCCTCTTTCTCCAGCGCTGTTTATCCCCAATCGCTGGCTTCCCTCCTGGAAACTGCAGTGGTAGTCAGTGCTCCCTTGTTGACAATTCCCTTCCATAGCACTGTGATAGGAATTTTGAGGTCTTAGATATATGGTAATGTTCATAAGCGTACCAACCAAGCACGTACATAGATCAGCACAGGAAGACCAACCTGGAACCATTTTGATTCCTAAACTGAGCAAATGTTTTCTCTGCAGGGTCAAAGTGGGAAACCTCCCATTGTCCCTTTCCTCACAAATCCTGTCTTAAGGGCACATTTAAGATATGAATAGGGGGTGAGCCTGTGGCATGGCCTAGTATTTATCATTACAAAAGACTGGCCAGGCTCCCCAGGCAATCCAGTCAAGTAACCTGCCAGACAGGTGATAAACAATGACAGGAGGAAAAACAACATTCAAATTTCTGTTTTAGACTGCCTTTTCTGTGATGTAGGTGTGATGTATCTGAGGGGTGGTCTTAGGTTACACCCCTTCTGGGATGTATGTATGATGTTTCTGGGGGTGGTCTTGATCTACAGGAGGGGAATTTCAAAAGTCTTTATAAGGCCTTGCGCGCCATTATTCTGGGTTCCTCCTCCTCTCCTGCAGGTGAGGGGAGTACCCTGTTGCAACAGATCAATAAAGATCAAGCTTACTAGCTGCTTTGCTTCTCAGTATTCTCTGGTTGGCCTCTGTTATTTTCTCCTACCAATAGGGAACCTATGTAGGGACTCTACAGTATATGGGCTCTTGGATACCCCATAAGGGAAAAGGGCAATTGCAAGGTGGCAGCCTCTTCTTGCAGCACTGTCCCCACACCCAAATCTACAGAGCAGGTGTGTTTTGGATAAGGAAAGGGGGAGTGGGGGGGGGCAGGACTGGTGGATTGTGTCCCTCCTTAATTTGAGGACCCTCTTCCAGGCAGGAGGCTGTTGCAGGGATGGAGACACCATCTGCCTGCTGGAATGTCAGCCTGCCTCCGACTCTGTTTCTCTTACACAAAGAGAGGATGCTTGAATGGCAGATGAAGATGATGGACTATATGGAACATGCCAAACTGACTGGGAGACTCCAAGACCAGAGAGAAGAGACGGTGGAAAAAGACTGGAAGAAGTTTAAAGAATATTTGAAAAAATAAGTTAATATTTAAATCTTAGAGTAGCTTTGGAAGTGGATATGGGCTGCAGGGTTAGAAGTAGAAGATAGGGTGTTTTAAAATAGTATTATTCGAAAGTGATAAAATGTGAAGTTATTTTAAGTGTGATTAAAAAAAAAGATGGTTAGAAATTATAATATATGTAAACTGCTAAAGGTGAAGTAAAATGAAAATCAGATAGGTGGGACTTGGGAAAGCCCACTTAACAATGTTTAGAAAAATAAGGATATGACAAGAATTTGTTCGTATTGTTTGTCTTTTCTGTTTGTGTTTTTTATTTGTGTTATAAAATGAATAAAAAGTTTTTGAAAAAGAAGAAGTAGAAGATAGTGTATTTTTAAAAAGTATTACTTGTACGTGATAAAATGTGAAGATTTTTATGGTAAAAGTAAGTGTGATTTTAAAATGGTTAAAAATTATGATACAGTGGTACCTCGGGTTAATAATAATAATAATAATAATAATAATAATAATAATAATAATTTCTTATTTATACCCCGCCCACCTGGCTGGGCCCCCCCCCCCCCAGCCACTGTGGGTAGCTTCGGAAAAAAAAATTAAAATACTGTAATACATCAAACATTAAAAGCTTCCCCAAACAGGGCTGCCTTCAAATGTCTTCTAAAAGTCTGGTAGTTGTTGTTCTCTTTGACATCTGGTGGGAGGGCGTTCCACAGGGCGGGTGCCACCACCGAGAAGGCCCTCTGCCTGGTTCCCCGTAACTTGGCTTCTCGCAGTGAGGGAACTGCCAGAAGGCCCTTGGCGCTGGACCTCAGTGTCCGGGCAGAACAATGGGGGTGGAGACACTCCTTCAGATATACTGGACCGAGGGGTTAAGTATTTAATTCGTTCTGGAGGTCTGTTCTTAACCTGAAACTGTTCTTAACCTGAAGCACCACTTTAGCTAATGGGGCCTCCCGCTGCTGCTGTGCCGCCGGAGCACAATTTCTGTTCTCATCCTGAAGCAAAGTTCTTAACCTGAAGCACTATTTCTGGTTTAGCGGAGCCTGTAACCTGAAGCGTATGTGACCTGAGGTACCACTGTATATGAAACTGCTAAAGATGAGGTAAAATGAAAATCAGATGGGGGGGACTTGGGGAAGCTCACCTAGCAATGTTTAGAAAAAATAAGGATAAGACCAGAATTTGTTTGTATTGTTTATTTGTGTTATAAAATGAATATTTTATTTTTTTGGAAAAAAAACACACACAAAAAAACAAAGAGAGGATGCTCTGATTTCTCCCTGACCACCCACCTCTTTCCCCCTCCTCCCACCTTTGCACAATCCCTCTTTTCCACCCACCCACCCCTCCGTGTCCCCGCCCCCAGGCTGACAGGCAGCAAGAGATGGTGCCGGGAAGCCTCCTCTGCTTCTGCTGCTGCTTCTCCTCCTCCATCCCATAGCTGCTCAGCAACAGCAGAGCAGGGGCCTGCCAGTGCGTGGGGCTGGGGGTAGCGGGCTGGCGTGGCTCCCAGTGCCCCTCCTTTCCCAAGCCATAAGCACTGCCTCTCCTGCTGCTGCTGCTGCTGCTGCTCTGACATCACTGCTCCATCTCCTTTGCAGGACCAGAAGATGCTGCACAGCCCAGCAGGAGGATGGAGGTCCCCAGGCCAGGGATGAGGAGCTAGGGGAGCGCAGGGAGACTCTCCGGCTTTGGAGGGGGCCCCACCCACCCAAATGAGCTTCTCTCCTGCATCCCACCTCCCTCTGGAAGGACTGAAGCGGTGATGGAAGCTGCAGCCTGAGTCTCCTTCCTTGATAACGCCCCCCCTCCACCAAGCCCACCATGATCCGCAAGAAGGTCTCTGGGTCGGATGCCCAGGACACCGGCCTGCTCATCGGCCTGGGGAAAAGCCCGTCGGGCCTCTACGAGGATTCCAGTATTCTCCCCAACGGGGGCGCTGGAAGGGACACCTTCGTAAGTACACAGGGAAGGCAGGGCAAGCAATCCCAGTAGGGGGTTCTTTCCAGAACCAGGGGGTGTTGGCATCAACGCCTCCCGCACGGGGAGGTTTTTCCTTGGGCCCCTGAGGGTGTTTGGAGCCTAGTTGCGATTGCTGAGTGGCAAGGGGGAGGCTCTCTGTGTGTGCTCAGGGACTACACTCCCCCGCCAGCTTTATTTAGAACCAAGTCCTGGGAGTGTCTCAAGAAAGAAAGAAAAGAAGGAAAGGGGTTCAGATCTGCAGGTGTAAGACCCCCGTACCCCATACAGCATCACTTTGTGGAGTCTCTCCTTAAAATCCAGCCCTGGGAGGAGGCACAATTCTGCCGTCAGACCATAACCCACAAAGAAAAGCAACAGAACTTATGTCCCCCTTTTAAAAATGCAATTGTGGGGTTCAGCTGCCCACTGCTACCGTACACAAATAGTGTGGGGGGTGGAGCCAGTGGGCAAAGCCTTTCTGTGCCCCTTGGGTCTTTTTACTGCAAACTGTGAGCCCCCCAAAGTTGCATGAAGGCTGAGCTGCTAATTGAGAACTGGCAGGTGGGAGGACCCCAATTCTGGGCCAGGCCAGTTAATCCCAGATTTAAAAAACCAAAACAATAAGAGCAGGTCCTATTAATGGGAAGGAGGGGGGGGCTCTTCGTGGTCCCCCATCTAGAACAGGCTGGCCCACTTTGCAAGGCTGCAGCCTCAGGCCCCCACCAGGCTCCACAGGGGCTTCCACCTTCCATCCCAGATGCAGAATACTCCCCCAAATGTGGCTCCATCCTGATTTTGTGTTGTTGTTTTTTTAAAGTAATATTTATTAAAAGTTTCAGGATTACAGAAAAGAAGAAAAAATAGGAAACAGCACTACAATACATAAAAAAAGAAAAAAAGGAAAAAAAATACATAAAAACCAATACAGCAATACAACAACAAAAAGAAAAAAGAAAAAACACAAATCCCATATTGCATATCTTTAACTTCCATTTGCTTGTTTCATTGACCTCCTCACACCTCCCTTTTTGTATTCTAGTTTAATTAGTGATTTCAGCAAATTCTTTCCATCTTTCTCAATTTTTATTGACTAATTTATCTTAACAATTAAACCTATTAATTAACTCAGCAAATCCTTCCCATCTTTCCCCATATTCTGTTATTCAATTTGCCTTGATTTATTTAACCTTATCTTACCGTAAAATACCTTAAAGCTTGAAACTTCATACTTATTTATACCTAACTCCTTACATCATTTCTACTAAAGCCAGATAGTTTCATTCCAACATTTTCCCTAATATTCATTAATTTTGCGCTAATTCCCTAAATAAGAATTTTTCTTTATAAATTTTCTTCCAATCTTCATCCGACGTCTCTTCTTCCTGGTCTCGGGTTATGTCAGTCCTTACTGACCATTCCATCTAGTCCATCAACCTGGTAATCTTATGTCCGAGGCTCTTAAGTCTCTTCCATGTCCCATGTGATTTTGTTTTCAGGATGTGGACGACGACGACGACCCCATCTACATTTATGGCGATGAAACTTATGGCTACCCCAGCAGTGCCAGCGGGAATTACTTCCGAGATGGGAAGACGAAGATAGGCAAGGATAACCCTTTATTCCTCGCCCCAGTGTTTTGCCCAAGTTGCAGTTTTGCAACTGCAGAGCAAAGGGGGCTTTGGCTTCTGCGAACTCCGAGCAGCAGGCAGTGCAAAAATGAACCCGTGTTGCTCTGGCCACATGCCTTGTGGGGGGTGGGCTGAACTTCGGTTGTGGAAGAGGGCACCCCCAGGGCGCCCGCAATTCCCTTGCCATCTCCTTCTCTGCCTGCAGATTTTGTCCTGGTCTGGGAGGAGAAGCTGCGTCCCTCAAAGAAGAGGCGCAAGAAACACCCCCACCCGGAAGGCGAGAGGGCAGCGGGCCAGGGGGCCGGGTGGGAGGCGGCCCGCGGGCGTCACGAGAGGTGGAGGCAGAAGTTCCTCAAGAACCTACGCACCGCCGGCCTCTTGATGGAGAAGGTGAGGGGGCTTCGGGCAAAGTTGTACCAAGGCTCCCTTGTGCCCTTGGCAAGCAGCTGCACTGGCACCTCTGAAGCCAGGATAGGCCATGAAGCAGAAACTCAAAAAGTTCGCTTTCTGTCTGCCAGCCTTCCTGCCTTCTTTCCCCTTGCTGGGTGCTCCACTCATTTAATTTAATTTAATTTCACTTTTCCATATTACCATACGCAATGCAGTTCACAGCAACAAAATATACAACCAAGAACCCACACCTTAGAGCAGGCATAGGGAAACTCGGCCCTCCAGATGTTTTGGGACTACAATTCCCATCACCCCTAGCTAACAGGACCAGTGGTCAGGGATGATGGGAATTGTAGTCTCAAAAACATATGGAGGGCCGAGTTTGCCTATGCCTGCCTTAGGATAATGTGATCAAATACAGAAAGTCATAATAAAATACAACTTTAAAATGGGACGGCTTATATTGGACTTACCGTATTTTTTGCTCTATAAGACTCACTTTTTCCCTCCTAAAAAGTAAGGGGAAATGTGTGTGCGTCTTATGGAGCGAATGCAGGCTGAACAGCCATCACAGAAGCCAGAACAGCAAGAGGGATTGCTCCTTTCACTGCGCAGCGATCCCTCTTGCTGTTCTGGCTTCTGAGATTCAGAATATTTTTTTTCTTGTTTTCCTCTTCCAAAAACTAGGTGCGTCTTGTGGTCTGGTGCGTCTTATAGAGCAAAAAATACGGTATATCCAATAAAGTACAGTCATACCTCATGCTACTTCCGCTTCATGTTACGTTCTTTCAGGTTACGTCCCGCGGCGACCTGGAAGGGTTACTTCCGGGTTTCCCCACTCGCGCATGCGCAGAAATGCAAAATGACGTCACACACATGTGCAGACGTCACACACATGTGCATGTGCAGACGCGCCGCTGTGGGTTGCATTCTTTTCATGTTGCGAACGGGCCTCCGGAACGGATCCTGTTCGCAACCAGAGGTACCACTGTACAGTCAAACCTTGGTTGTCCAACATAATCCGTTCCGGAAGTCCATTCAGCTTCCGAAAAGTTCCGCAACTGAGGCGCGGCTTCCGATTGGTTGCAAGAGCTTCCTGCACACAAGCGGAAGCTGCCATGGCCGTTTAGCTTCTGAAAAACGTTCAAAAATGGAGCCGCTCAGGAGCGTTTGACTGTAGTATCCAATAATCTTTGGGAACATAATAGTACACAACTAACTCTCAAAACATCGGCAAATAATAATTAAACAGAAATTCACGCTTAGCATATACAATAAATTATTACTAAACTGTGCTCCTTAAAAACAAAAAGATAGATGCAAGTCACAAGGCATAAAATACCACGATACGTACAAAACCATGTAAAAGGATCAAGTGGAGAAACAAAGACGCATGATGATTTATTTTTAAGAAATCCCAAACTCCTCCACTCATGCTTCCCAGCCTCCCCAACTGGGGAGGGGGCCTGGGCTTCAGGTTCGTGTTTTCTTGGGGGCCACAGTCTTTGTGCTGCACTCCATGTGGAAGAGAGCTTGGCTGAGGCTTCCAGGAAGCCCCCACCCTCTTCTCAGCAACCTGTCTCCTTCTCAGGAGGAGACTCTGAGCGACCGCAAGGGAATTCACTACATGAAGCTGAGCGCGCCCTGGGAAGTGCTGGTTTACTACGCGGAGGAGCTGTGCATGCGGGCCCCTCTCCAGGTGAGTGCCTGCGCATGCAGGTGGGGTGGGGGACCCATTCGGCTTCCTCGCGGGCTGCCTCCTTGCCAGCGGTCTACCTCCTAGCCCCTCCGTCTCCTCTCGTGCCCCCATCACAGGCCCACCCCAACCCGGACCGCAACAGCTCTGACGACCTGCTTCAGAAACTGCACCTGCCGAACATCATGGCCCAGCAGGTGCCCAAGAAGCCCGTCGACTACTACACCTGTGCCTTCCGAAAGTCCAAGCTGGACAAGTGAGTGAGGGCAGGTGTGGGGAACCACCGAAGGGGGGGGGGGACCTCCAAGGGGTGAACCCCAGGTGGCCCTCAGGCTTTTCTGTATGGCCCATAGCTGTCAACGTACAGATTTGAAAATAAGGGACCAGCAGCCTCAAAAATAAGGGATCAGCAGCCAAAATAAGAGATTTTGCGGACACAAATATGTTCAACTTATGAGCCCCTCCGAGCCAAAGGCAGAAAGCCCAGCCAGCAGCCAAACAAAGCCTCAAGCGGTGGTTCCCACAGCGCAGCAACCCGGCAAAGGGGATGCAGCAAGGAAAACCACAGTCACCTCTCTGCTGGGAAGCGCTGAGCAAGGGCGAGTCCCCAGGCAACGTGGCCGATTTGATCGGCACAAGGCATGCAAGCTCCACCCCCCCAGTCGTTCTTAGACTCCTTATTGGGTGAGCAACGCAGCCAAGCAACACAGTTGGAGCCTCCCTCCTCCCTGGCCGGCAGGGAAGGAGGGAGAGGAGCTGCTTCCTTTGAAACCCGGGATATTTAAGGGGCATCATCAATAAGGGACAGCAGCGGGACATGGCGCTGGGATAAGGGACTTTCCCGCCAAATAAGGGACAGTTGACAGCTATGGTGTGGCCCCCAGGACACTTCTCAGACCGCACCCACCTTCTCGGTCTCCAAAGGAAGCCTTTCAGCAGTTGTGCCATGTTTGGGCCTGGCTGGGATGTTTCTGAGGATGCTTGCAAGGTCTTTTGTCCAACTGGAGAAGGGGAGGGAAGACCTGTGGCTTTTGTGTGGTTGGAAGATACCAAAAGAAGAGTCGCTTCCAGTGCCCCACCCAATTTTTGCCTCTGGCCCTGCCCACCATTGCCACACAGCCCTCAAGGACCACCTCTTTCCATATGAACCTACCCAGACCCTGCAGTCATCATCCGAGGCCCTTCTTCGCCTGTAGTGTACCAGCATGAGAACGGGGCCTTTTCGGCGGTGGCTCCCCATTTGTGGAATGCTCTCCCCAGGGAGGCTCCCCTGGCGCCTTCATTATACAGCTTTAGGCGCCAGGCGAAATCGTTCCTCTTTAACCAGGTCTTTGGCTGACTGACATCCATGCCCTTTTAAAGCGTGGGTGGGTGGGTGCATTTCTTGGGTTGCTCTTGTTTTCATTGTGCATTTTGTGCTTTTATATTGTGATTTTACATTGTAACTGCCCTGAGACTTGTGTGTATAGGGCAGTATATAATAATAATAATAATAATAATAATAATAATAATAATAATAATAATAATAGCAGCCTAGTGGGGGGTCTGACAAGCCAGATAGAGAAGCCTGAGGGTCGAAGTTGTGCCTACAATTACCCTGCTCCGTTCCCAAAACTGCTTTGGCCAGAGGCGACACAAAAGCTGCCCAGATTGAGGCCTTGGGGTGGATGCCCAGTGCTTCCACCCCAGCCTGTGTCCAGCTCTCCTTCTCTCCCTCTCTCTCTCTCCCCTCACCTGTTTCAGGTTCCTGGGCAGCGAGCATCACGATTCGTACTTCACCAACACGCAGAGGCATCGCATTGTGAGCCCTTGGGGTGGGGAATGGGGCATGCCTGGTGGGTTTGGGGCAGCCTGGCAGCAAGGAGGAGGAGGAGGAGAGGGAGGAGACAACTTTGACCACCTCTCTTGTCAATGCCCTTTCCTTTTCCTCCCACCTGGCTGAATCCCCCCTGAGCGCCACCCCTCTCTCTCCCAGGTGTATGAGATCTTAGCCCGGACCATCTATGGGAAGAGGAAGCATGCAGAGATGGGCATTGACCGGCTGCTGAACGAAGGGGTCTACTCCGCAGCCTTCCCATTGCATGAGGTGAGAGAGATGCTGGGGGGGTTGGGATAATAATAATAATAATAATAATAATAATAGTAATAATAATAATTTATTTATATCCCGCCCTCCCCAGCCGGAGCTGGCCTCAGAGCGGCTAACAACAGTAAAATAATACAGTGGTGCCCCGCAAGACGAATGCCTCGCAAGACAGAAAACCCGCTAGATGAAAGGGTTTTCCGTTTTGGAGGTGCTTCGCAGGACGAATTTGCTATTGGCTTGCTGAGCAAGACGAAAACGTCTTGCGATTCCTGGGGTTTTTTCCCGCTCCCTACCCCCTTTTTCTAAGGCACTAAGCTGCTAATAGCCTTTTAGCAGCTAATCCGCTAATCCCTTAAGCCTTTAATAGCCGCTAATAGCCGCTAATAGCGCTAATAGCGCTAATCCGCTAATGGGGTTGCTTCGCAAGACGAAAAAACCGCTAGACGAAGAGACTCACGGAACGGATTCTTTTCGTCTTGCGAGGCACCACTGTACATCATTCTAAAATCAGTTTAAATCAAATTAATGGCAACCATTGGGCTAGAGTTCTGTGAGGATCAAGTTAAGGGAACCCCTAATGCATGAAAGGGGGCCGAGACTCCCTGCTCCTTGACTCCAGGTCTATGCGGGTGCTGGTTGCAGTTCCTTAGCGCTGGGTTGGGTGTGGTTTGGCAGAGGAACAGCTGCTCTGCACGCAGAAGGTCCCACGTTCACCCCCTGGTGTCTCCAGCAAGGAATGGGAGAGACCCCATCTCTGGGACCCTGCAGAGCTGCTGCGGCTGCCGGTCAGTGTGGGCAGCACTATGCTGTATGGATGCACTGATCTGCTCTTGGTGTATGTTCCCAGGGGGGGAGAGCACTTTTTTTTTTTTTTTTAATAATTTTTATTAAATTTCATATTACCAAATTAAACACATCAAACCAATTAATCCAAATTATAACAATACATATCATGTAATCCAATTGTTATCCAAATTATAAACTCTTTTTGTGGGGGGTACCCATGCTTCTCGATCGGCAGGAGTCCAATCCTCAACTGTTTTCTGCTGCTTTCAGATTAAGAATGATATTTCCAGTCCCCTCTTCTCAATCCTTGTTGTTACACATTTTCCTTTTCCTTCACCTCCAAATTGTTCCGCAAGTGGGTTGAAAAAAACAGTCTTATTTGTAGTTCTGTGTGGACTTTGTACTGCTCTCTCGTAAATTCCAATAGACCAGGCATTTCCGCTCGAGCAAGCAATCGCCATCTTGTCATTCCGAGGAAATACAGTCTCAAAGCTCGCTCTTTAGCTTTCCCGACCTGTTGCATCGTAAATTAGTCTTTTTCCAGGAGAGCTGCCCCTTCCAGTTCGCAATCTCATCGAAAGTAATAAATCTTCGGCTCGCCCTCCCTCAAGACCAAACCTCCTGCAACACAGGTCTCGTATCCAATCTCCATTCTAACTGCGTCACAAAGAGAGCCCTTCTTCATCCAAATCCTTTACAGAGTAAAACCTTTAAAATTACTATAATTCCCACACAGTTCATTTTTAGTCCCGTTTGCCAATTAGTTGCTGTGACGGATCTTCTATTTTAAGTAATATTTATTAGATGTTTTATAGTTACAAAAAGAAAAAGGTAAAGAAAAACAATACAAAAATTCAACAAACAATACATCAAAAGTAGAAAAAACAACAATACAACGAAATAACAAGAAAAAAACAAAAACATTTAAAAACACATCCAAATTTCATATCTTTATCTTTCATTTGCTTGTTTCCTCGACTTCCTCACACCTCCCTTTTTTGTATTCTAATTCAAATTAACTGGTTCAGCAAATCCTTTCCCTCTTTCTCAGTTTTTTGATCTATAATTTATCTTAAACAATCTTACTTTCAATTTTCCACTTTTGCCCATTAACAATCATTTTTTACATAATCCTTAATAACATTTCTGCTAAAACCATATAACTTCATTCCAGTATTCTTCTAACATTCATTAATTTTGCAATATTTCGGTAAATATAGTTTAATTTTTTTCCAATCTTCTTCCATTGACTCTTCTCCCTGGTCTCGGATTCTGCCGGTCATTTCCGCCATTTTCCATGTAGTCCATCAGCTTCATCTGCCACTCTTCCCGGGTGGGTAGATCTTGTGTCTTCCGCTGTGGCGGATCTTCTAGAGGGGGGGTTATTAGTTAATCACATAGAGCAAAAAAAAAAAAAAAAAAAAGATAAAAAGTCATTCCCCCCCCCTTTCAGTTCCGGGGGGAGGGCACTTTGCATGTGCCCCAAGGCACCTTTTTCCTCTGCCTATGGTCATGGCTGTTTCACTTGTGCTGTTTCACTTGGGCAGAGCTCATCCAAGGTGGAAGTATCGTTAGAATAAAATTTAAAACTCAAAACGAAGAAGCAGCCAGTCTGCGATGTGGTTCCCCAGCCACCTTAGCCCTCCCAGGCCCGGGGCAAAGGTTCCTGGCCACTGCATGGACTGGAGAGCCAGTGTGGTGTAGTGGTTAAGAGCGGTAGTCTCCTAATCTGGGGAACCGGGTTCGATTCCCTGCTCCTCCACATGCAGCTGCTGGGTGACCTTGGACCAGTCACACTTCTTTGAAGTCTCTCAGCCCCACTCACCTCACAGAGGGTTTGTTGTGGGGGAGGAAGGGAAAGGAGAATGTTAGCCGCTTTGAGACTCCTGAAGGGGAGTGAAAGGCGGGATATCAAATCCAAACTCTTCTTCTTCTTCTTCTTCATCCTTGCCTCTCACACAAATGATAAATCCCGACGTGGAAAATATTGTATGTAGATTATGTCTGATTAAAAAATCAAGTTATGTCTAACATAAAAGGCAAGCAGTGAGTGCAAAGAACAGCACATAATATTTCGCAGGATGTTACTGGTTGTTAGGCTGTGTTCTTCTTTTTCTTGGTAACTGTCTTTTCATCTTTCCATTTTCCCAACTGAAATTTAAATCCTGCTATTTTTCGTGAGGCTGTACACCTTGGCCTCTACACCTCTGTCCCTTGGAAGTCTGGGATCCTCCCCAAGGATGTCTGTGCTACCTTCTGACATCATTTCCTGTGGGTGATGATGTGACTTCCTGTGGGTGATGATGTCACACGTCCACTTAACCTCTTCCCTTCTGGCTCCTCCTCCCACAGGGCCCCTTCGAGCTGCCTGAGTACGAGGTCCTGGGCGAAGAGCTGAACCCCCGGCAGATCCTGTACCGCTTCTGGGCCCAGTGGCGCTGCTGGTACAAATACCAGCCTTTGGACCACATCCGGGAATACTTTGGGGAGAAGGTGGCCATTTATTTCGCTTGGCTGGGTGAGGCTCCCTCTTTTGTCTCCTCCTTGGCTGTGGCAAGACGCTGCTCAGAAGTCCGGAAACGGGAAGCAAGGAAGGTGCAGAGGCAGGCGGGGGCCAAAAACCACTCTGCGGTTGCTCAGAGGCCATGTGCACACCAAGCCTTTGAAGCACACCCCCCAAAGAATCCTGGGAATTGTAGTTTGTTCAGGCTGCTGGGAAATAAACTACGGTTCCCAGGAACCTTGAGGGGTGGGGTAGCTGTATGCTTCGAAGTGTGTGAGTGTGAGCTGCCAGAGGCCTCCCTCTTCTTTACATTCCCGTATACCGTATTTTTCGCTCTATAAGACACACTTTTCCCCTCCTAAAAAGTAAGGGGAAATGTGTGTGCGTCTTATGGAGTGAATGCAGGCTGCGCAGCTATCCCTGAAGCCAGGAGAGCGAGAGGGATTGGTGCGCATCGATCCCTCTCGCTCTCCTGGCTTCAGGGATAGCCACACAAAGCCTCCGGAGCGCAGCAGGAGGAACACTCCCCCTGCCCTGAAGAGGCTTGGCACAGCTATCCCCAGAAGCCAGAACAGCAAGGGGGATCGCTGATTTCGCTGCGCAGCGATCCCTCTTGCTGTTCTGACTTTGCTTCGCTGGAGAGGCACTGCGCAGAGAGGGAAAGCTGCGCAGCGCCCCTTCAGCAAAGCGGGGGGAGAAATGGAGCCCCTTCCGTTTCTCCTCCCGCTTTGCTGGAGAGGCGCTGCGCAGAGAGGGAGAGAATATTTTTTTTCTTGTTCTCCTCCTCTGAAACTAGGTGCGTCTTATGGTCGGGTGCGTCTTATAGAGCGAAAAATACGGTGGCTTATTTCACTTCTGTTATTGTGTGTGCTCCCGTTTGAGCCTTGCACTCTCTACGTGCTCAGAGATAACTTTTGAAGCGGCTTTGGGTCTCACACGGTGCTGAGTTCAGCCCCTGCTCTGCATCTGGGTCCTGAGCAGGGAGACTGGGATGAGATGGGGAAATCTGGGCTTGAGGAAGGCAGAGCCCAGCCCATAAGCTCCGGCCTGGAAGGGGCTCAGGGTGGGGGGCGGCAGGGCAATTTTGAGTGCCCTCTGCTCACGGTCTCCGCCTCACCTGTCTCCCCTGCAGGCTTCTACACGGCTTGGCTCCTCCCAGCGGCCGCAGTCGGCACTTTGGTCTTCCTTGCCGGCCTCTTCACCATGGGGACAAACACACCAGCGTGAGTGGGGCAGGGGTTGTGGGGGGGGAGGAGGGCAGTCAGCTTGTGGGAGAGCCTGCATGTCTCAGGGCATGACCCCCGCCCCCCAAGCATCCCTTTCCAAACCCTCATCCTGCATCTTGGGCCCCATGGGGTGGGAAGCTCCATCTCTTTTATGGCTGTGCATCAGGCAGAAGTTCAACTGGTGAAGCATTTCCTAGGCTGCATCTGCATGGGCAGGAGGGGACAGGCCACACATTGGGCCTTCAGTGCTGCCTTGGTGGGTGGGTGTCCCAGAAGCATAGCTGTCAACTTACAGATTTGAAAATAAGGGACCAGCAGCCAAAATAAGGGATTTTAGACAACCAGGTAATTTGGGAGAGCAGCGCCGGTTTTTAGCCCTTCGTTTCCAGAGGTTGCTGCTCAAGACACCAGCCGATGAAACACTGCAATTAAATAACTACAAGCAGCAACCACTTTTCGCGCAAAACGAAGTCCAAGCTATGAAGATGCTGCTGCGGTTCTGTATCTTTTCTCTCGTGCTCCATCTGCAGCTCTCAATTCCATCAGGTGGGGCGGGAGGAGGGGGGGAAATAGCGCCCGAAGTAAACCCTCAGATCAGACCATCTATGCTAGTCTACCACTACAAATCTATGGGAGAAGTGCTTGCAGTCCTTCCCTTGTAGCCCTTGGAACATCTGCCCGCGCCTCCGCCTCCTCCTCTTCCTCCTCTCTCTGAACTGCTTTCTCTATGGTTGCCCTCGCTCTCCTCTCAAGGCTCCTCAGCTGCCCATCTTATCCGGGTCCTTCGGCAGCACAGCCGCAGTATGGCCTAGCGGGGGCGACAGGCAGAGGGGAGGCCCCAGGCAGAGACGCTCAGTTCGGCGGCCGCGAGGAGGATGACAGCGGAAGGGCCCGAGGCTCCCGCCAGTCCCGGTGGGGAGGGGCTCCCGGGGGCCATGGCTGGTGAGAGGAGGCCGGAGGGGGGCGGGCCGGGCAGCTAAGCAACACAGTTGGAGCCTCCCTCCTCCCTGGCCGGCAGGGAGGGAGGGAGAGGAGCTGCTTCCTTTGCAACCCAGGATTTTAAGGGACATCAATCAATAAGGGACAGCAGCGGGACATGGTGCTGGGATAAGGGACTGTCCCTCCAAATAAGGGACACTTGACAGCTATGCCCAGAAACACCTGGCTGTTGGAAGCAGACCACCTTGGAAAAACAGCTGAAAGGAGTGTCCGAGTCCTGAGATTTCTGAAGGCTGAGGAGCAAGGAGTAAGAGAGAAATAACCTCCTCAGTGCAAGCACCTAGTTGGTCACCGAAGAAAACACAAAACACTTCCTTCCTTGCTTTGGGAACGCTACAGTTGAGCATCATGAAACACACCTTGGGTGAGCCCCCGCCCGCCCCCCTCAACCCTGACTGACATCCTCCACTGACCCTCACCCTCTGCTCTTCCCCAGGCAAGAGATCTGCAGCAGTGGGGGCCAGTTCCTCATGTGCCCCCTGTGTGACACCTGCGGCAACTGGAACCTCTCTGAGATCTGCCCCATGGCAAAGGTGAGGGGACTTCCTGGCTGCTGGGCCGTCAGGGGATTGTTCTTGGAGGGGGGAAGAATGGGAGGCAGGGCATGTGGTGACATCACAGTGAGCCAATGAGCTCTCTCTGTGGGGTGTGGGAATGCAACGGATTGCCTGCTCCGTTGGACACTGAGGTCCAGCTCCGAGGGCCTTCTGGCAGTTCCCTCACTGCGAGAGGCCAAGTTACAGGGAACCAGGCAGAGGGCCTTCTCGGTAGTGGCGCCCGCCCTGTGGAACGCCCTCCCATCAGATGTCAAAGCGATAAACAACTACCTGACATTCAGAAGACATCTGAAGGCAGCCCTGTTCAGGGAAGTTTTTAATATGTGACATTTTAGTGTATTTTTCATCTTTGTTGGAAGCCGCCCAGAGTGGCTGGGGAAACCCAGCCAGATGCGCGGGGTACAAATAATAAATAATAAATTTGTATCCAGATGGGCGGGGTACAAATAATAAATTATTATTATTATTATTATTATTATTATTATTATTATTATTATTCCAAAGTGTCTCTTTAAAAGATTAAAAATTAAAAAAATAAAAAAATAAAATAAAACTGGTTTTTCAAATTACAGTTTTACAATCACATATCCAACATACAACATAAATACAAGATTCCAAAGAATCTTCTGGACTTCCCTCCTCCCCTTTGTGGGTCCTATTGTTAGTCATTTCCTCCTGCATCGTTTATGACAATCCAAATCTTTTACATCTCCGTTATGTTCAAAATTCACCATTAAACTACAAGTGTTGTTCCAATTCCACTAACGTTTTTAGCAATTTACAATTAATTATAATTCTCCCCCATTCTTTATTAAAATTTTGGTCTTCCTGATTTCTGATTCTTCCCATCATTTTTGCCATTTCGGCATAGTCCATCAACTTGATCTGCCATTCTGGTCGGGACTTTATCTTCTTTCCATCTCTGAGCCAATAACATCTGAGCAGCCGTGGTCGCATACATAAATAGTCTTTTCTGCTGCATTGGGATTTCGGCACCTAAAATTCCTAAAAGAAAGGCTTCAGTGTTGTTTTGGGAAAGGGTATTTTAATTTTTTTAACAGGTTCTCTCCCTGTCTCATCAGTTCAGGCAAGCCAGCCTTTGGTGACCTCAGTTCCCCCATCTGCAGAATGGGAACCATAGTGATCTATAAAGGATATTTGTTTTGCTTTGTTCGTTCGTCATTCATCTATTCAGTCCCGGCAGCCTTGCACCCAGTGTGGCTCAGGAATGCTAAGAACCCTCCAAATCAGTGCAGTTTTCAAAGGCGCAGCCCACAACCTTCATTCAATCAGTCAGTTTTATTGCACGTAGTCAAAGGCTGCCGCGATGTACAATCTTGATTCGAAATGGCGCACGGCTGTATCCAAATATCGGCCCAAACCTGCTCCTTCCTCTCAAGCCAATTTGGTTAGGAACTCTTTAAGAGGTGCCTAATACATGGAGCAAGGGACGCGGGTGGCATTATGGGTTAAACCACAGAGCCTAGGACTTGCCGATCTGAAGGTCGGCGGTTCGAATCCCCACGACAGGGTGAGCTCCCGTTGCTTGGTCCCTGCTTCTATCAACCTAGCAGTCCGAAAGCACATCAAGTGCAAGTAGATAAATAGGTACCACTCCGGCGGGAAGGTAAACAGTGTTTCTGTGCGCTGCTCTGGTTCTCCATAAGCGGCTTAGTCATGCTGGCCACATGACCCGGAAGCTGTAAGCCAGCTCCCTCGGCCAGTAAAGTGAGATGAGCACCGCAATCCCAGAATCGGCCACAACTGGACCTAATGGTCAGGGGTCTCTTTACCTTTACCTTTAATACATGGAGCACAAAACCTTTTCCCCAAAACGGGCATGGGCACGGTGTAGCTACCACTGGGTGGAACTGAATCCATTGGAGTGTCTGTATGGCAGCTGTTCCTGGATGTCTTCTCCCCCCCTCCTGTTCTGACCACAGGTGGGCTACCTCTTTGACCACCCAGGGACCGTCTTCTTCAGCATCTTCATGTCCTTTTTTTTTTTTTTTTTTTTATAAATATTTTATTCGTTTTTGCATAAAAGACAACAAAGCAAAACAAAGCAACAAACAATACACCAAAAACATACAGAATTACACAAACATAACATACTACAAAAAACAGAAATAAAAACAATCTTATCTTCATATTAATCTTGCATTAACTTGTTTCTCTGACTTCCCCGAGTCTCCCTTCCCTGTATTCCAATTCATACAATTAAACAACAAATCCCTTCCCTCTGTCATAATTAACCTCTTTTCTGATTTGAATGTCTTAATATAGCTTATTCAATGCTTAGAACTTAGAATGTTGGGTCTTCTGATCCTTAAAATTTTACTCCAATAACCTTCTACATTCAATCTGATGTTATTTTAACATTCATTAATCTTGTAGTGTTTCTGTAAATAGTCTTTAAATTTCTTCCAATCTTCCTCCACCGTCTCTTCACCCTCGTCTCTGATTCTGCCAGTCATTTCTGCGGATTCCATATAGTCCATGACTTTCATCTGCCATTCCTCCAGCGTGGGTAATTCTTGTGTCTTCCAATACTTTGCAATAAGTATTCTTGCTGCTGTTGTGGCGTACATAAAAAATATCCTGTCTTTCATACGTACCTCTTGGTTGACCATGCCCAGGAGAAAGGCCTCCGGTTTCTTTGGGAATGTATATTTAAATACTTTCTTCAGTTCATTATAGATCATCTCCCAAAAGGTCTTAATCCTTGGGCATGTCCACCAGAGATGAAAAAAGGTACCTTCAGTTTCTTTACATTTCCAACATTTGTTATCGGGCATATGATAAATTTTTGCTAGTTTGACTGGTGTTATGTACCATCTGTATATCATTTTCATAATATTTTCTCTTAGGGCATTACATGCCGTAAACTTTAGCCCAGTGGTCCATAACCGTTCCCAGTCGGCTAGCATTATGTTGTGACCCACATCTTGTGCCCATTTAATCATTACTGATTTCACTTCCTCATCCTGTGTATTCCATTTCAGCAGCAGATTATACATTCTTGACAATACCTTAGTTTTGGGTTCTAGCAATTCTGTTTCCAATTTTGATTTTTCCACCTGGAAGCCAATTTTTCTATCCAATTTATATGCCTCCATTATCTGATGATAGTGGAGCCAATCACGGACTTTACTTTTTAATTTGTCAAAACTCTGCAGTTTCAATTTATCTCCATCTTGTTCTAGTATCTCCCAATATTTTGGCCAATTGGCCTCCATATTGAGTTTTTTGACTGCTTTTGCTTCCATCGGAGATAACCACCTTGGAGTCTTGTTTTCAAAGAAATCCTTATATCTAATCCATACATTAAACAATGCTTTCCTGACAATGTGAATCTTAAACATTCTGTGAACTTTAACCTTGTCATACCATAAGTAAGCATGCCACCCAAACGCATTATTGAATCCTTCTAAGTCCAGTATATCTGTATTTTCAAGAAGTAGCCATTCTTTCAGCCAGCAAAAAGCTGCTGCTTCATAGTAAAGTTTCAAGTCTGGCAGGGCAAAGCCTCCTCTTTCCTTTGCATCTGTTAATATTTTAAATTTTATTCTTGGCTTTTTGCCCTGCCAGACAAATCTGGATATATCTTTCTGCCACTTCTTGAAACAGTCCATTTTATCAATAATCTGCAGTGTCTGGAACAAAAATAACATTTTTGGCAATACATTCATCTTTATCACAGCAATACGACCTAACAGTGAGAGTTTTAGATTAGACCATATATCTAGATCTTTTTTTATCTCCAACCAGCATTTTTCGTAGTTATCCTTATATAAGTTCCCATTTTTTGAGGTCATAATAATTCCCAGATATTTCACTTTTTTCACCACTGTCAAACCTGTCTCATTCTGAAACCTTTCATTCTCTTTTTCTGTTAGATTCTTTGTCAAAACCTTAGTTTTTGTTTTGTTGAGTTTAAAACCTGCTAATCGACCAAACTCTTTACCTTTACCTTTAATACATGGAGCACAAAACCTCTCCCCCAAAACGGGCATGGGCACGGTGTAGCTACCACTGGGTGGAACTGAATCCATTGGAGTGTCTGTATGGCAGCTGTTCCTGGATGTCTTCTCCCCCCCTCCTGTTCTGACCACAGGTGGGCTACCTCTTTGACCACCCAGGGACCGTCTTCTTCAGCATCTTCATGTCCTTCTGGGCCGTGACCTTCCTGGAGTACTGGAAGCGGAAAAACGCCACGTTGGCCCACCACTGGGACTGCTTGGACTTCCAGGAGGACGAGGCAAGTGGGAGGCAGATTGGGGCCTGCCAGGCCTCCCTCAACCCACCTTTTAGCTGGGGAGGGGGGCGGTGAACTTAGGCAGTGTTCCCTCCGGCAGCAAGAGCAAAAAGCAGAAGCAGTTTTGCTGCACTAGCCACTTTAAAGCCCTAAATGGCCTTTGTCCAGTATACCTGAAGGAGCGTCTCCACCCCCATCGTTCTGCCCGGATACTAAGGTCCAGCGCCGAGGGCCTTCTGGCGGTTCCCTCCCTGTGAGAAGCCAAGTTACAGGGAACCAGGCAGAGGGCCTTCTCGGTAGTGGCGCCCGCCCTGTGGAACGCCCTCCCATCAGATGTCAAAGAAATAAACAACAACCAGACTTTTAGAAGACATCTGAAGGCAGCCCTCTTTAGGGAAGTTTTTAATGTTTAACAGACCACTGTATTCTAGTACTTTGTTGGAAGCCGCCCAGAGTGGCTGGGGAAACTCAGCCAGATGGGCGGGGTATAAATAATAAACTATTATTATTATTATTATTATACTGAATGGTTTAGTTTATGTAAACTACGCTGGGATCTATGGCATGCAAACTGAACCATGGGAAGAGAGGAAAGGAAGTCACTGATATTTTAACATTGTTTAAATGAATATTTTAAATGTAAAATAGAAAAAACTTAATAAAAAATATACAAAAAGAAAAGGAACAAAAATATAAATGTACCAAGGTAGTGCACAGCAACAGAACACCCTAAACACATCACAAAATGGTCATTTTAATGACCTCGTGGTCCATTCCAGCTCTGCGATTCTGTGAAGCACAAGGCTTGTAATATACCGTATTTTTCGCCCTATAGGACGCACTTTTTCCCCTCCAAAAATGAAGGGGAAATGTGTGTGCGCCCTATGGGGCGAATGCAGGCTTCAGGAAGCTCTGCACAACCCTCGGGAGACCGGCGCCACTTCGTGCCCGCCTCCCGATGGCTGCGCAGAGCCGCCTGCAGTCCCGGGGAGAGCGCAGCTCTGCGCAGCCATTGAGAGGGGGGCCCGAAGCCTGGGGAGACCTGCGCAACTTACCGCTGGCCTCCCTAGGCTTGCAGATAGCAGGCTGTTCTGGGGGCTGGGATTGGGGGAAGCTCGGGCTTCCCCCGCGCCAGCCCCGCACCTGGGGGGGGGGGGAATATTTTTTTTCTTTATTTCCCCCCCCAAAAAACTAGGTGCGTCCTATGGGGCGGCGCGCCCTATGGGGCAAAAAATACAGTAATCCTAAACATCTCCGCACAGTGTTAAAGGCCATTTGCGTCCAAGGGTTTTCACCTTTGTTTAGGAATCCGAGAGCTCTGTGTTCCCCAACCCCACTTTGTCCCCAGATGCCGCTGCATAGAATTTTGTAGAGGTGGAAGGACTCCCAAGGATCATCTATCCCAGCCCCGTACGATGCAGGAATAGCAACTAAAGAATCCCTGGCAGATGGCTGCCCAAGCCCTGCTTTAAAATCCTCCAAGGAAGGGGATTTCTTCTTTTTTTTCCTTTCTCTTTTTCTTCTTTTTCTTTTTTCTCTCTTCTATCTCCATTAAGCAGACTGGGGCTGGGACAATTTTTTCTTTGTTCTTTTTTAGATGCTGATGGGAGAATAAAGTTTAAATGGATTAAGGCACATAAGTGAATAGCAATAAGCAGTAAGCAGTGAAAGATGGAAAGAATTTGCTGATCTGATTAATAACTGGAATACAAAAAGGGAGGTGGGAGGAGGCCGAGGAAATAAGTTATTGAAAGATGGAATTTGAAGAATGGAAATTTTTTCTTTTTGAATGTTTTTGCTTTTTTGTTCCTTTTTTTATGTAGGTGGGGTGGAGGGAGGGTGTTTTTATGTACTTTTGGGTTTTTTTTTTCTTTTTCCCCTTTTCCTTTTTTCTATTTTGTGGTATTCTGTCTTTTTTGGCTTTGTAATTTTGTTTCTGTATTTGTGGAAAATTTAATAAATATTATTTAAAAAAAAAAATCCTCCAAGGAAGGCAGAGCCCAACACCTTCCAGCCTTCGTCTCTCCATCTCAACCTCTCTCTGTCTCTCCTTCCCCCAGGAGCGTCCTCGGCCAGAGTTTGCCGCCGTGGCCCCCCGCATGGAGCAGAATCCTGTCACGGGGGTGAAGGAGCCGTACTTCCCTGAACGTGACCGTCTCTCCCGCATCCTGACGGGATCCATGGCCATCATCATCATGGTGAGGGGAGTCCCCTGCCCCCAGCACATGCCAGGCAGAGGCCTGGGCTGCGGGGCTGGGCTGAGCTGAGAGGCTTCCGGTCTCAGCGCTGATCCTGAACGCTTTGCTTCTCCCATCAGCTCTGTGTGGTGATGATCTTCCTCGTGTCGGTGATCATGTACCGAGGAATTGTCAGCACCATGATGTACCACACAGGGAACACGATCTTGATGACCCAGGTGAGAGCAGAGGGGAGACATTGAACCCCAAATGTTCAGCGATGGATTTTGTAGGGAAATGGTTTTGTGCAAAGCGTACGGTGCGTTTCCCCCTGCACTGCCGAATTCTGGGAACTGTAGCTGACCCCTCATAGAGCTACAATTTCCAACATCGTTAAAATCGTTAGTAGGATTGGTGAATTCTGGACGCAATGGAGATATAAAAGATTTGGAGGAGGAGGGAAATCCAGGAGATTCCTTGGAATCTTGTTTTTATGATTTATGTTTGATATATCTCTGTAAAATTTTAATTTGAACAACCAAATAATTAAAAAAAAAAACCACAACCACAATCCGCAGCATCATTAAAACTATAGTTCCCGGAATTTGGGTGTGTATGCTCCTCTCTAAATGTGCTAAAAATGCACCATGTGTATGCAATCAAAGTCCATCTCTCTTTCTGCCTCTCTCTTTCTCTCCCTCTTTCTGTTTTGCATTCTCTGGATATACATATAAAAAGTCCAGGCAGAATTCTCCTGCAGTTAGGGTTGGATTTTAGATTGTAAACCCCTCAGTGGCAGAGACCTGCTCCTCCCGTCCTCTGCCAGGCACACTGGGCATTCAGAGATGCAGTAAGGACCCCTCCACACTTCCCTTGCCCTGCTGCTCTTTCGTGCTCAGTTGGAACAAACAGCAATTTGGGTTTTCTGCGGATTGACCTTTGTTCCAATTTAGCACTACAGAGAGGATTTTCCTTGTGTGTCGAATTTGAGCCCAGGGGGTTTCTGTGGTCTAGGCTATTGGGTTCCCCTTCCTCTCTGTGTGTTTTAAGGAGGGAGAGAATTTGCTGGTCTTTGGAGATGACTGGGGTGGCGATGTTCTGTCTTTTCCCTGCAGGCGGGGAACATTGCTAACATCAGCAGCTGCATGGTGAATCTGGTGCTCATCCTCCTCATGAGTCAGGTCTACACCTCTCTGGCTGAGAAGCTCACCAGGTGGGGTGAGTCTGAGATGCCAACCCCCCACCCACCCCGATTTCCCAGCAAGCCCAGACTCTGTCCCTATTCTGTCCCTGCATGGCCACTGCCAACTGGCTGAGCTCAGTTCATGACGCTCCCTTTGTGCATGATGGGGCGGTGGCCTGCAAAATGCCCCTTGGGGATTTCTGGAGCACGAGCAGCTCCTCCGCCATGGGGCTGGCTGCCCCCCATCTCCCCTTCTCCTGCTCCTCCTCCTTCCTCTCTGGCCACCCTATACTGGGCTGTCCCCTTTTGCAGAAATGCACCGGACTCAGACGCAGCATGAAGACGCCTTCACCTTCAAGGTCTTCATTTTCCAGTTTGTCAACTTCTACTCCTCCCCATTCTATGTGGCCTTTTTCAAAGGCAGGTGAGGCTGCTAGTCTCTAGACCCCTTTCACAGGGGCAGGGAAACAACCCCAGTCAGCAGGGAGGGAGGGACTTCCAGGCCACGGAGCGCGAGCCCTGCTTCGCCATGGCTGTGGCTACAAGGAGGCATGTGGTGGGGCTCCACCACTTGGGCTGGGCACCCCCAACTCCCCACTTCCTCTATGGCTTTGCCTTCTCCCCATGGGGCTCTCAGCCTCCCCTGGGCTCTCCCAGTGCAGAGCTGAGAGCTGCCATTTTGAACGTTCTCCCATTGTGGGGGTGAGGCTTCCAAACTCCAGGCAGACCCTTCCCTTTGTCCCAGCAGGTTTGTGGGGTACCCCGGCCAATATGGAAAACTCCTGGGCATGAGGAACGAAGACGTAAGTACCAGGGCAGGGGACAAGTCTTCTCTCTTGCCTCGGTCTGGGCACTGCCCACCTGGCGGGCTCTGCATCCAGATGCTGGAGCCAGGCAGGTCCTTCTCCAAAGAGTTTGCTGCAGGTGTGTGTGTGTGTGTGTGTGTGTGTGTACGCACCCATACATGTGTGGGTTTCTCCTGCCATCACCCCAGATCAAACCGTGTTTTTTTCTTTTTTCTTTTTATCTGCAAGGTTCAACTTTAATTGGAGGGTTGTGATTTAAGAGCTCACTTGTTTATGTTTGTTTTAGATTATTTTGGTTCTGGTTTCTGTTTTAGGTATTGGCATACATACATACATACATACAGTGGTACCTCGGGTTAAGTACTTAATTTGTTCCGGAGGTCCATTCTTAACCTGAAACTGTTCTTAACCTGAAGCACCACTTTAGCTAATGGGTCCTCCTGCTGCCACCGCACCACCACTGCACGATTTCTGTTCTCATCCTGAGGCAAAGTTCTTAACCTGAGGTACTATTTTTGGGTTAGCGGAGTCTGTAACCTGAAGCGTATGTAACCCGAGGTACCACTGTACATACATAAATTTTTTTTGCATGCCCCCTTTCCTTAGTTCAAACCATGCTCAAGGCAGCTTGCAGCATGAAAAAAATACATAACTACAACATGACAAAAGTAGTCATAAACAATAAACAGAGCATTAAAAACACAAAAACAAACTGAGCTATTTCCACATAAATCACAAAAAGTAGAGATGCAAAAAAACCAGCATCAGCAACCCCCACAACAAAAGGTCCCAAACAACACTCCAGCCCAAGAGTGACAAACAAAGCATTAAAGATTTTTCAAAGCACCCAGGGTCCTGCCACACCTGTTTGGCTAAAGGCAGAATTGGGATTTCTTCTTTTCAGGGGGAAATGGTTCTTCTGGGAGCTGTTTCCAGACTCGCTCCCTAGAGCTCTGCTGACGTCCTCTCCTCCCCTTCTCCCTGCAGTGCGGTCCTGGCGGGTGCCTGATTGAGCTGGCCCAGCAGCTCTTCATCATCATGGTGGGGAAGCAGATTGTCAGCAACATCCAGGAGTTTCTGATTCCGTGAGTTGCCAGCTGCAGGGAGGAAAAGGAGGACCTGGGAGGTCCGGGGGGGGCTGCTCACTAACACTCTCTGCAATTCCGGCCATGGAAACAGAGCACCCCACAAAACCTAATGTTTTCTGGGGGGGGGGGTCCCTTTCAACAGGAGCCCCTCTCTCCTGCTCCGATGCCTCTCTTGTCCATTTCTTCCCCTGCAGGAAGCTGAAATCCTGGCGCCAGAAGAGGAAGCTGGCCCGGGTGCGAGGGGCTCAGATCTGCCAGGAGCCCAAGCGCTGGGAAGAGGATTATGAGCTGATTGAGTGCGAAGGCCTCTTTGAGGAGTACCTGGAGATGGGTAAGCGGGAGGGAGGGCCGAGCCGGTTCGGGTTCTTACCCCGCGCAAGCCAGTCCATTTTCCAATCGCTTTCCCTTTTGCAGAACGCCCTGTCTTTTGTGGGGCGGTGGGTTCGTTGCATGAGAACTCCCAGGCTGCTATAATGGCCCAGTTGCTGGGATGCGACTGGATCCCAGGCAAAAACAAGGCTGGGAAGTGTTGCGTTCTGAAGGCAAAGGAAAGGTGTGCTGGACCTGGGGGGTTACCGTGCGGCGTGGTCCAAGTCCAGTCCGAGGTCGAGGGTGTGGTATGGGGGCTGTCCGTCAAGTCTGAAGCGGGGTCCAAGGCAAGGAGTCGGGGGAGGTCAGGAACTCTGGCAGAAGAGCAGGACAGGGTGCAGGCAGGAACAGGCTACCAACAATGTTGCTCCCGCAACCTGGGACTGGGGCTGGCTGGCTTTTATCTCCTCTGAGGCATAGGGCGGCCCCGGTCCACAGGTGACTCGCCTCTCCTGGCCTGGAGGCGAGCCCTCCTCCTGCGGGAACTTAGTTCCCTCCGCCTCTCTGCCCTGAGCCTCTGCAGCTCAGGAGAGGCTGGAGGGTTACCGGACCCAGAGGCAACCTCACCTTCCCCTGACGGGGCTGAGAGTGGAGCACCTGCAGGCAATGGGTCCTCCATCACCTTCGGAGCCAGAGCAGATTCAGCTGGTGTCTGCTCCTGAGGATCTGGCACAGGTGAGGGCCCTTCAGGTTCAAGCCCCAGCCCCGGCTCAGCTGGTCCTGGAGGCGGGGACTCCTGTGCAGGCTGGGATTCCTCAGGTTCAGCCTCTGAATCCGATTCCCAGGCCATCACAAAAGGACTGGACCCTGATTAATAAAATAGACGCGAGGCTTGGCCAGCAAGACTCTGGGAGGCAGTGCGCATACTAATAATAATCTTGTCTACCCCCTGGCCCAGGTCGTTTTATTCACAAAAGAACTTTTTACGCAGCGTTTGTAAGAACCAATCAGATTTCCTCTGAGCATTTCAAAAAACCCCACGTGGGGACAAAACCAGATCAGAGGAAGCCTCTTAACTGCAAAGAACTACAGTGGTGCCCCGCAAGACGAATGCCTCACAAGACGGAAAACCCGCTAGACGAAAGGGTTTTCCGTTTTTCAATGCGCTTCGCAGGACGAATTTCTCTATGGGCTTGCTTTGCAAGACGAAAATTTCTTGCGATTTTTTTTTGCTCCCCACCCCCTTTTTCTAAGGCACTAAGCTGCTAATAGCCTTTTAGCAGCTAATCCGCTAATCCCTTAAGCCTTTAGTAGCCGCTAATAGCCGCTAAACCGCTAATAGCGCTAATCCGCTAATAGGGTTGCTTCGCAAGACGAAAAAACTGCTAGACGAAGAGACTCGCGGAACGGATTCTTTTCGTCTTGCGAGGCACCACTGTACTTGTGCATGCATACATGTTTTAGGGTAAATAAAACAGGAATCAAGGAGGAATGCATTTAGAAAACCCCGGAGGTCATAAACAGGCAGTAAACAGGAAAGAGAAAGATAGGCATTTACCACTTCCAGGAACTTTCCTCCTGGCCTAAGGATTAACAAAAGCTACATCAAAGCTACCGTCTATCTTTATGGCCCAGGATGCCTGGTGAACAAACGGTCTGTGTAGAATGCTCTATAGGTGACTGTCAGGCAGAGAGAAAATGGGCAGAGGTGCAGAGGCTTGTGGGATTGAATCAGAACTCATGTCAAATGACCCAAGCCCAGTCAAAGCAATGCTTTCATCGCTGACACAATGGCTTGCTTCATTTTTAATAATAATAATAATAATAATAATAATAATAATAATAATAATAATAATTTATTCTTTGTACCCCGCCCATCTGGCTGGGCCTCCCCAGCCACCCTGGGCAGCTTCCAACAAAGACCAAAAATACACTAAAATGTCACACATTAAAAACTTCCCTGAACAGGGCTGCCTTCAGATGTTTTCTGAATGTCAGGAAGTTGTTTATCTCTTTGACATCTGATGGGAGGGCGTTCCACAGGGCGGGCGCCACTACCGAGCAGGCCCTCTGCCTGGTTCCCTGTAGCTTTGCTTCTCACAATGAGGGAACCGCCAGAAGGCCCTCAGCGCTGGACCTCAGCGTCCGGGCAGAACGATGGGGGTGGAGACGCTCCTTCAGGTATACTGGGCCGAGGTCGTTTAGGGCTTTAAAAGTCAACACCAACACTTTGAATTGTGCTCGGAAATGTACTGAGCGCCAATGTAGGTGTTATGTGGTCTCAGCGGCCACCCCCTCATAGCAATCCCACCACAGGGAAGTGGAGATCGCTCCGTTCTCCTTCTGCTACCCCAGCTCCAGCTCGGAGCTGTATATCAGGGGCCGCCAATGCCAGCCTCTATTCTGCCCCCTTCCTTTAGGGAGGCTTGTCGCTCTAACCCTGATGAGCTTCCCTGCTCTCCCTCAGTGCTCCAGTTTGGCTTCATCACCATTTTCGTGGCTGCCTTCCCTCTGGCTCCGCTCTTCGCCCTGCTCAACAACTGGGTCGAGATCCGCCTGGATGCCCAGAAGTTCGCCTGTGAGTATCGGCGCCCCGTGGCCGAGCGCGCCCAAGACATCAGCGTCTGGTTCTTCATCCTGGATGTCCTGGCCCAGATCTCCGTCATCGTCAACGTGAGTCCGGAAGGAACTCAATACCCCACCCTACCCATGAACCCACAAAGCTCAGAGCTTGGGGCAGGGGGCTTCTCCACCCAGCAGCCCCACCCCCCAAAGCAGCTGGACCCCAAGCCGAGTCCAAGACAAGTGGCTGCTGGTGGGGGCTGCAGAAGCCCAAGAGGAAAAGCATTTTGTCACAGAAGCATAGAATAGCAGAGTTGGAAGCAGAGTTATTCAATTTTTTTGACTTCCATCAATCATATCTGAACATTTTCCAATCTTTTCCACTTAATTTTGCATTTCTTACTTTCACTATTACATTTAAATATCATAACTAATATCTCTCTTCTTTTTCTTCTTTGTAATATTTCATTTATTCCTCCTTACAAAACTTCTTGTAGTCCTAGTAATGTAATTTGTTGATTACAGTTGCTCTTCAAATAATACCTATATTTCTTCCAATCTTCTGTGAATCTCTGGTCCCGCAGATATAGAATCCTTCCTGTCATTTTGTCCAATTCTGCGTAGTCCATTAATTTCGTCTGCCATTCTTCTTTTGTCAGTATTTCTTCTTGCTTCCATTTCTGATTTCCATATTATTATTTTTTGTCGCTGTTGTTGCGTATAAAAACAGTTTAATGTCCTATCTATTAATGTTCTCACTTATAATACCAAGGAAAAAATGCTTCTGGTCTTTTAAAAATTGTATATTTCAACATCTCCTTCATCTCGTTATGTATAATTTCCCAGAGGTTTTTTACTTTCTTACATTCCCACCACATATGATAAAATGATCCTTCTTTTTCTTTACATTTCCAACATTTATTACTTGTCATATACATTTTAGCTAATTTCACAGGTGTAATATACCATCTATACAGTGGTGCCTCGCAAGATGAAATTAATTCGTTCTGCGAGTTTTTTCATCTTGTGAATTTTTTCGTCTTGCGAAGCACGGCTGTGTATTGACGGTTTCCCGTAGGAATGCACTGGCGGTTTTTAAAAAAAGGCGCAAGACGTTTCGTCTTGCGAAACAAGCCCATAGGGAAATCCGTCTAGCGAAGCAACTCAGAAAACGAAAAACTCTTTCGTCTTGCGAGCTTTTCATCTTCCGAGGCATTCGTCTTGCAAGGTACCACTGTACATCATTTTCATCATATTCTCTTTCAAAGCAATACATGCTGTAAATTTTATTCTTTCTTTCCACAACCTCTCCCATTCTTTTAGCTGTATATTATATCCAAAATCTTTTGCCCAGTGTATCATAACCGATTTCACAGCTCTTAATTTTCTTCTGGCTGACAGTGGTGGGAAGAGTGGTGCCAAGTGAATATCTTCATGTTACCCAAGTCCTGATTAGGCAGGGGGATGATTTGCATGGCAGGAAGTTGAGTCTGTCTGGTTTTCTATGAAAACTCTCTGACTTCTGTGGGACCTGGGCAGCCAGGCTGCAAGAGTAAGGGCTCAGGATCTGTGAGTCGTTCCCAGCATTCGCAGGGTCCTAGCTGCCCCTTGAGGTGTGACAGGGCCCCTAGATCTGTAGCGTTCCCAAAGCAAGGAAGGTTTGACTCTGATTAATAAAATACACACGAGACTTGACCAGCAAGACTCTGGAAGGAGTGCCAACAATAATTCTGTCCACCTCTTGGCCCAGGTCGTTTTATTCACAAAAGAACTTTTTACAGTGTTTGTAAGAACCAATCAGATTCCTCTGAACATTTCAAAAAAAAACCATGTGGGACAAAGTCAAAGTTAAAACTACAAAGAGCTAATTTCCTACTTGAGCATGCATACATAGTTCAGAGTAAACAGGACTAGAGGAATGCATTCAGCAAAACCCTGGAGGTCATAAACAGGCAGGAAAGGAAGGATGGCAAGGAAAGAGTATTTGCCATCTCCTTGTGAACTCTCTTCCTGGCCCTTAAGGTAAAGGTAAAGGACCCCTGACCATTAGGTCCAGTCGTGGCCGACTCTGGGGTTGCAGTGCTCATCTCGCTTTATTGGCCAAGGGAGCTGGCGTACGGCTTCCGGGTCATGTGGCCAGCATGACTAAGCTGCTTGTGGTGAACCAGAGCAGCGCACGGAAACGCCGTTTACCTTCCTGCCGGAGCGGTACCTATTTATCTACTTGCACTTTGACGTGCTTTCGAACTGCTAGGTTGGCAGGAGCAGGGACCAAGCAACGGGAGCTCACCCCATCGCGGGGATTCGAACCGCCGACCTTCTGATCGGCAAGTCCTAGGCTCTGTGATTTAACCCACAGCGCCAAGATCAATCTAAAGATTAACAAACTACATCAAAGTAGCCTACTATCTTTATGTACTGAGGATGCCCGGTGAAGCAACTGGCCTGTGTTTAGAATGCTTATACATGCCTGTCAGGTGCAGAGGCTTGTGGGAATCGATCAGAAACTTGTCAATGAATCAAACCCAGTCAACGCAATGCTTTCATTGCTGACACAAATGGCTTGCTCCATCTTTCATAATCATAGAATCATAGAATCATAGAGTTGGAAGAGACCACAAGGGCCATCGAGTCCAACCCCCTGCCAAGCAGGAAACACCATCAGAGCACTCCTGACATGGTTGTCAAGCCTCTGCTTAAAGACCTCCAAAGAAGGAGACTCCACCACACTCCTTGGCAGCAAATCCCACTGTCGAACAGCTCTTACTGTCAGGAAGTTCTTCCTAATGTTTAGGTGGAATCTTCTTTCTTGTAGTTTGAATCCATTGCTCCGTGTCCGCTTCTCTGGAACAGCAGAAAACAACCTTTCTCCCTCCTCTATGTGACATCCTTTTATATATTTGAACATGGCTATCATATCACCCCTTAACCTCCTCTTCTCCAGGCTAAACATGCCCAGCTCCCTTAGCTGTTCCTCATAAGGCATCGTTTCCAGGACTTTGACCATTTTGGTTGCCCTCCTCTGGACACGTTCCAGTTTGTCAGTGTCCTTCTTGAACTGTGGTGCCCAGAACTGGACACAGTACTCCAGGTGAGGTCTGACCAGAGCAGAATACAGTGGCACTATTACTTCCCTTGATCCTCATAGCAATCCCACCTGACCCCCACACTCTGGTTATTTGTACCCCTACATAGATCACCCATCTCCCCCCCCCATATGAGTCTCCTTGTCTCCCCACAGGCCTTCCTCATTGCCTTCACGTCGGACTTCCTCCCTCGCCTCCTGTACCAATACGAGTATGACACCCACCTGCGCGGCTACGTGAACTTCACCCTGGCCTACGCCCCACCCAGTTTCGTGGACAGCAACCACACCATGTGCCGGTGAGAGCAGAGACCTCACCCCCCCCCCCGCACAGCCCCAGGGAATGCATCCTGGCACACACATGCACGCCCAGCCCTGTTGACCCACGGAAATGGCATCTCCCCTCCCAGGTACAAGGCCTTCCGCGACCCCCATGGGAGCCATACTCTCTTCTATTGGAAGCTGCTTGCCATCCGCCTGGGCTTCATCATCGCCTTCGAGGTGAGCGTCTTGAGAGGGGTGTAGCTTAGTGGTAGGGCAGCCGCCCTGCATGCAGAGGGCCCCGGGTTCGAGCCCCGCCGGCAGCATTTCCAGGTCGGGCTGGGGGGGAAACTTGCCTGCCTGAAATCCCGGAGAGATTTCCCAGTCCGTGTAGGCAGCACAGAGGCAGGTGGACCCAAGGGTTTGACTCAGTATGGGGCTGAGGGGACATAAGCACATGGTAGGGCTAGCGGAAGGGCAGCTGGCACTGATAAGTGGGGGGAAATGAAGTTGGTGTCCTGCCTGGGGCAAGTGGCTGTATTTATGACTATTTACACGGGTGGCGCTGTGGGTTAAACCACAGAGCCTAGGGCTTGCCGATCAGAAGGTCGGCGGTTCGAATCCCCGCGACGGGGTGAGCTCCCATTGCTCAGTCCCTGCTCCTGCCAACCTAGCAGTTCGAAAGCACATCAAAGTGCAAGTAGATAAATAGGTACCGCTCTGGCAGGAGTTCCATCTTAAATTGCTGATCAGAGTAGCCCGAGTGGCATCCCCTTTCGAACCAAGCCTCAGTTTTCCCATCTGTGGCATGGGGAGAATAATGCACACCGGCTTGTGGCTGAGCGTCACAAAGAGACTTTCCTCCCGGCCCCCAGCATGTGGTCTTCTTCTGCCTGCGCCTCATTGACTGGCTGGTCCCAGACGTCCCCAAGTCCCTGGAGGTGAAGATCAAGCGGGAACGCTACCTGGCCAAGCAGGCTCTGGCTGACAACCAGGATGTGCTGCTGACGGTGAGTGGCGACTCCTCCCCCTCACCAGGTCAGTTTGCAAAAGAAGCACCTGCCTGTCCGTGCCGTCTTCTTGTTGCAAGACCAGAAACCCAGGAGCAGGAGCAGAGCGCAGAGGTGGGGTCTGCAGGAGGGGATTCCTCCACACAAACCCAGCCTGCTCCAACCACTCCCAAACATGTTGCCTTGTGAGGAGGCGAGGTCCGCTCTTGGTCCTTGCTCCCCATTCATTATAATAATAATAAAAATAATAATAAATTTTATTTATACCCCAGGCTGGGCTCAGGGCGGCTAACGACCAATAATAAAAACAAGTTGAATGAATACAACTTTAAAAGAAGATTAAAATACAACATTAAAACACAGCCTCATCACAGAAGGAGAAAGGAAAAAGGTTAGAGGGGAAGGGGATCAAGTTGATTCCAAGCCAAAGGCCTGGCGAAACAACTCTTGTCTTACAGGCCCTGCGGAAAGAAATCAGATCCTGCAGGGCCCTGGTCTCATGAGGCAGAGCGTTCCACCAGGCTGGAGCCAGTGCTGAAAAAGCCCTGGCTCTGGTTGAGGCTAATCTAACTCTCTTAGGGCCCTGGACCTCTAGGGTGTTGCTATTTATGGACCTTAAGGTCCTCCGTGGGGCATACCGGGAGAGGCGGTCCCGTAGGTATGAGGGTCTAGGCCGTGAAGGGCTTTAAAGGTCAAAAGCAGCACCTTAAATCTGACCCTGTATTCCACCGGGAGCCAGTGCAGCTGGAAAAGCACTGGGTGAATATGCTCCCATGGCAGAGACCCCGTGAGGAGCCTCGCTGCAGCATTCTGCACCCGCTGGAGTTTCTGGGACAGCTTCAAGGGCAGCCCCACGTAGAGTGAATTACAGTAGTCAAGCCTGGAGGCGACCATCGCATGGATCACTGTGGCCAGGTCGGGGCGGGAAAGGTAAGGGACCAACTGCTTGATGCGGCGAAGGTGGGAAAATGTCCACCCAATAGGGTTGGGTGGAGGCTTGGTAGGATGTCCAGAGAAAAGAGCACCTCTGGGCATAGGCAGAGTGCATTGCCTTTGCTCTCGGCACATCCAGGGCAAGGGGCTGGGGCCTCTCCACCGGGAGGTGCGGCCGACAAAACCAGAACTTATTTCTGCGTATTTGCTACACTCCCACAGTTGTGGAAGAGTTGGAGACTCTTTGGGCCTGAGAGAAGAGAAAGAGAGAGGTTGGATAGGGGCGGGGAGCCCCTTTGCCCCGCCCTCCCCTCCTGTGCCTTCCTGACCAATTCTCACTCCTCCTCGTTGCATGAGAGGCGACAAGGAATCAGGACAAGGCTGAGGAGCACCTGGGAGGCCACATGCTGGAGTCTCGGGGCCTTCTGGGGACTGGCATAGCCACGAATCCGCTGCCCACAGAATCCTCTTGCATCTCTGCAAGAGAAGCCCCTCCGTGCCTGGGCAGGGGGTGGGCCTGCAGTTGGCAGCTGGCAATCCCTGTTTCCCTTTCTGAAACTAAGCCCTGCCCCTGTTACTGGGTAGCTGTGCGCCATCTGTGTTGTCATGCTGTGGTGTGTCCGGTGTTGTGTTCCAGGCCATCCCACAAATTGTTTCTTCTCCGTGGCAGCGTGGTCATCCATTCCCAGCCACGACTGTCTCGTGTGGCCCAGTGACCTTGTGCTGGGTGTGGGCATGTTGGCCCGCTCCCACACTGGCTGTGTCACATGGAACCGCCGTGCCTCAGTGGCACTTGGTCCATGAGACACCGTCCTCCATCTGCAACCCAGCCACATCTCAGGGTCACTGCCCCCCTACTCACTGCTGCCAAACCATCACTCTTTTGCAGTTGTGATTTCTTGGTATGGCAACAAATTTAGGTTGTTCAATTCAAGTGGTTCTGGCCCTCTTGTGTGAGGATCCCCCTTCCCCTCGGAGGCTGGTCTTCACTTAAGCAGAGTCTGAGAGTGCTGGGCCCCAGGACCTATTTCTTGATGCCAAGGCTGAGCCCTGGGTGACCAGCTAAGCAGGAACCAGGGTGAGGAGGGTTTTGTCCAACGGAAATAAGAGCCACAGAACCCACAGGCAGCCAAAATGGCACCCTCCAAGTGAGGCTGGACTCCCAGTTCCTGTCAGTCCCCTCAACCAGCATGGCCAATGCTCAGGGACGCAGCTTGGAGTCGCAGTTGCAACATTTGGAAGCTGCCCTGGCCTCTGTGCTTTGGGGCGGATCTACACTCACTGTTTTTAACGTTAAGGAAGAGTTAAGGAATTGCTTTGATAACATATATGGACACATTACATCCTACTTTTAACACTCGTAATGCGTTATTAAAATGTGACACCAGAGCAGCCAGCAGGAGGGAGACAGTGTTTTGACGGGGGGGAAACCAAGGCAAAAAATGCTCTAATTCACAAGTATGTCCTGTGACATTTTAGAACGATAGATCTAATATCGTTCTAATAATGTTAAACAGGTCAGTGTAGATCCAGCCTTGGAACGGCTTCTGGCAGAAACCTGAAAGCGCCCCATCCCAATTGGTCAGAAAAAGAAAAAGAAACTTTCCTTTTTGTCCCCCGACCGCCGCTCTTGGTTCCCACAAACCTCTGAGCCCGCTGCCCTGCTTTTACATATTTGTGGCTACTGTTATTATTACCTCTTCCTCCTTTTCCTCCTCCCAATACAGCAAGCAGCCTTTTACCCAGCAGCGTGAACTAGCGCCCCCCGCAGGTGCAGCCACTTCTGACCACACACATCAGCTCTGTTGAAGAGGAGGCTCAGCCAAGGCAATAGAGGAAGGATTCCTAGAGGGCTCCATCACTGGCACAAACTCAGCCAAGAGTCTCGTGGCCCCTTCAAGGACCAGGAAGGTGGGCAAGAGAGGCTGGACTTGTGGGGTGAGGAGGGTTGCATGCCCTTTGCACCCCCCGCCACTGCTACAATGAGGGCCACTTTGCTTCCGTGGCTGTCCTGAGGCCCTCCTGCCTAGCCTCTCTTCGCCTTCCCCTCTTGACCTTTTCCCTGCTCCTCAGAGATGGACCGCAGGGAGACTGTGGAAATGGCACCGCCAACAATTTCCCCACCCGAGTTCCTTTCCAACCCCAAAGGGGAGGGCTGATCCTTCTTCTGACGGCTTGGAGGACAGGCTGGCTTGCGTGGCCCCCTCCTTCCCAGGGCCATTGTCTCCCAGAAGCCTTTGTTTCACTTGAGGACAGGAGCGGGCGTTTCGGCAGCAGCGTCTCCTGGGCCAAGGAGAGAGGAGGCCGGGGTTGCACTTTTGCAGGCAAGGTCCTCTGCGGAGGGTTTCTACCACAGATCCCTGATAAGAGGGATTGTGTCTGCGATATCAATCCAGTGTCTTTGTGGAGCAGCCATTCCCGCCGCCACGGGCTGCTTCGAGAACTCACGCTTTCCGTGTTAAGATCTGTGGAAACGCCGTCCCTGCTGCAAAACTGAGCGAATGTGCTGTTTTGCTCACCTGCCTGCACTTCCCTTCTCAGGGGTTTGTGGAAGGGATGCCCTTAACTAGCAGGAACGGTGTTCTCCCGGGAGCATTGAGGGCCATACCCATGCATGCAGAAATCCTCGAGGTGCAGCAGAGCTTCAGAGTGCGCACAGCTGAATATTGTTCCTGTTTCGATCTTGCCCAAGGGGAAGCGAGGAAGTGGAAGGAGGTTGGAAGTAGGGCCCCTCCTCAAACAGAAACACTGGGCGCATTCCACAAGAGCATCATCAGCTGACTCACTTTTTACGGTGCACCCACACAACGTGGCTGTTGAATTGTCGCGTTCCTGTGTCTTCTTTGCTCGCGTCCCCACCAACACCTGGCCTTTCTGGACTCGCAAAGTGCAAGTGAGGCTCGGAAGAGGGGCTCCTTTGCCTTGAGTTAGAAGCTTCCTGCTGTTTGTGGTTTCTTGCTCTGGTTTCTGTTCAGCCTCTCGGTGCCACATCTGGGGCTGTGCGGAACTACCATCTTAATCCCACGCCCTCCTGATTGTGGAAAAGCAACGCCTCCAGCGTGCCGAAGGACCCTCAAGCAGAGGACCCTCTGCGAGCATCGTGGCTAAGCAGGGAATTTGAAGCCAAGTCTACACCGAGCATTCTGTGTCCGCTGATCCTGTGGTTGGGCTGGTCCGGAAGGACTCTGGAAGTCAGGCTGACCATTGAGTGTCACCCAGGCCTTCCCAGGCAGCTGGAGCTGCAGGCAAGGGACATTTTCATCAGAGGAGCAGAGGGACCGAGAAGGGCAGCCCTGGCAGCAGCTGGCACAGGAGGGCCAAAAAGGAAACCTCGAAACTTCAGGCGAGGAAGGGAGCCACAGCCAGCCTGCCCTGGCACTGGAGATTGTTGGTTCGCTGGCTGGCGGGTTTTATGTGAACTCAAAGCCACCAATTCCTCTTCCTCTTCCTCCCCTCCCTCTCCTCTGGCAGGTTGCAGAAAAGCTGGAGGGGAATGGAGATGAACCCTCCATTGTTGTTCTTGCCTTGCAAATGAGCTGGGCTTAGGTTCCTGGAAGAGCCCCTTTCCTGCCACAAAACCCCCTTTCAGCTCCAAGTCAGGAGCCTGTGAGATATGGGGCTGCAGATTGTAGGAGGGGAGGGGTGTGCCCTTGCTGATGATGATCTGGGAGGGTGGGGCATGCTGCATGCCATGCACGATTATTGCTGCCCAGTGTGAACCCCCCCTTCCTGCATGGTCTCTCTCTCTCTCCCCCACCCTCCAGCGGCAGCCAG
Organism: Podarcis tiliguerta; assembly: GCF_965153285.1. Classification (NCBI taxonomy): domain Eukaryota; kingdom Metazoa; phylum Chordata; class Lepidosauria; order Squamata; family Lacertidae; genus Podarcis; species Podarcis tiliguerta. The sequence continues at coordinate 7,982,057 of NC_139541.1, forward strand.
AATTGCCCCACGTTCTGTATATCACACAGGAGAATGAATAAAATGTGGAATAACCGCGTGCGTTCTTGGTGGGGCCAGGAAAGCAGGGGCAGAGCTTCTCCCCAGGCATTTTTGTCCCTGAGGGGGTCAAGTTTCCCTTCCAAGGGGAGTCTTACCCAGGAGGGGCTCAGAAAAGAGGGGGGGTCCACTCTGTTCTCTCGTTCATCACCACCACCACCCTCTGTGAGCCTCCAGGGGAGGGAAGGTTTGAAGACAAGCCAACAAGCAGCCTTGGCCCAGTCAAATGGCTTGGAGGATGCAGCACACGGCACAGCTGTGCCCCTCCAGATGTTGCCAGACTCCAGCTTGGCTTGTGGTCAGGAATGACGACGCAGTTGAGATTCAGTGACTTCCCCCGTCGCTGCGTCAGGCTGAGCCAAGTCTGGTTTGAAACAGATGGAGCAATCGGCGACAACTGAGCATGTGCAGAGTTGCTTCGGCACGGCTGCTTTGTCTTTTTTTTTAAAATGATATTTATTAAAAGTTTTATAATTACAGAAGGAAAAGAAAAAAGAAAAAACACAGTATATATATAAAAGAGAGAAAAAATTAAAGAAAAATTTAAAAATACATCAAAAAAGCAAAAAAACAACAACACCTCCACCCCACTAGAGAAAAAACAAAAAGATTTAAAAACCCTTCCATTTTTCACAATTCTATCCTTCAATGACTTATTTCCTCGACCTCCTCCCACCTCCCTTTTTTGTATTCCAGTTAATAATTATGTCAGCAAATTCTTTCCATCTTTCACTGCTTACTATCATTTAATTATCTTAATCCATTTTAACCTTATCTTCCCGTCAACATCTTTAAAATTATCTATACTTCAATCTAATAAAGAGGAAAAAAAGAACCTTAAATCTTAAACCCTTAAATCCTAAAATCTTAAGTCCTTATCATATTTCAACTAAAGTCATATAAATTCATTCCACCATCTCCCAACATTCCTTAATTATACAATGTTATACTAAATAATGTTTTAAAAATTTCCAATCTTCTTCCACTGTCTCTTCTCCCTGGTGTCGGATTTTGTCAGTCTTTTCTATCAATTCAATATAGTTCATCAACCTGGTGCTGTTGTGTCCGAGGCTCTTAACTCTTCTCCCTGTCCTGGCACGGCTGCTTTGTCAAACAGGAAGGTGCCTTGTGCCAGTTCAGACAGTTGGTCCTTCTGGCTCAGCCTTGGCAGCACTAAATGGCGGCAATGACTCTCCAGGGCAGGCATAGGCAAACTCGGCCCTCCAGATGTTTTGAGACCACAACTCCCATCCTCCCTAGCTAACAGGACCAGCGGTCAGGGATGCTGGGGATTGTAGTCTCAAAAAACATTTGGAGGGCCCAGTTTGCCTATGCCTGCTCCAGGGTTTCAGGCAGGGAACATTCCCCATCCTACCTGTGGGTGGTGATGGGGATCAAACCGGAGACCTTCTGCATGCAGAGCAGGTGCGCTTCTGCTGAGCCACAGCGGACACAGAGATGCCCGCAGGGAACCAGGCATCAGATAGGGGGGTGGTAGTGGTTCTCCAGCTGTTACAGGAACTGGGGACAGGTAGAGCTGTCCTCTCCAGGGGCACAAAACAGGTAATGGTGGGTTTGCAAAAGGGATTGCAGTGGCAGGGAGGTGGGGAGTGGAATCTCAGCTGGCAGAAGCTTGGAGCTGTGGCTTCCCTCTCTAGTACTGGAGAAATCCTCCCCACTGCATCCTCTTCTGAAAACCGGTACAGATCAGTGAACACGGAAGGAAATGACTGCGCCAGCAAATCTGAGCTTCTGGAATCCAATGCCTGAAACAGCCAATGGGGAGGGGAGAGGCCCCTCCTGTTCTCCCCCATCCCATAATTTATTGGGTCGATTTTTGTAAGTAGGAAAATATTTATTTATTTATTTATTTTTTATTATTATTATTATTATTATTATTATTATTATTATTATTATTATTATTATTATGCCACCCATCTGACTGGGTTACCCCAGCCACTCTGGGCGGCTTACAACAAATTAAAACACAATATGGCATCAAACATTAAAAACATAATTGGTTAAACAATTTATTTCTCCAGTCTCAGGTGAGTGAACTTTAAAGCTTTAGCCTTTTCTGAGTTAAATTATTACCATCCCAATAAAGGTTACAGGCCCAGTCAGGGACCTTTCTTTAAAAATAAAAATAAAAATTATTGCAAGATGGATAACAAAGGTACATTTCTGAGCAATTCTTGTGTTGTTTTTCCTCTCTCTTTCCGAAGGAATTTAAACGGATTTGGGGGTGGTGGAGCCAGAGGTGTGTTTTTCCATTGTTTAAATTCACCAGTGTTTAGAATTTGGGGGCACTAGATGGCACTGTTGCTCAAGAAACCCTTCCTTTTCCCCACAGTGAAGTAATCAGGCAGTTTTCTATTTTTTCCTTTTTAGAGGCAGTTTTTGTTTTCATTTTTGATCTTTTCAAAGATGGACAGGAGAAAAATAGTTGAGGAAGAATGCTCCAGGCTACCTAATTTAACTCAAACTCAGAGATAGATATTCAAAGTCTGCCTAAGCATCCATGTTAGGGTTGCCACATTTCAAAAAGTAAAAACCAGGACACCCCAAAAGCGGTTGAGCTTGTTTTAGGCAAACCCCAAAGTTGTTGAGCTTTTATTTAAAATAGCGCCAAAAAACGTGATTTCGATTTTTCGATTGACTTGCCTAAGATCACGGACAAAGTGCCACCTTTCAGAAATTCCCCCCAGCCGTCAATTCCCAGTAATGTCCAGGAAAATCCTGGTGTATGGCAGCCTTATTGTTTAATCTAGAAAATTACGCAGCCTTGTCTAAAAGCTTCTAGAGATAACCTGTGCACAGGTGGTGATTTTCTCTGCTGGAATAGATATTTGCCTTCCCACACAAGTGAAAAGAGGAAGAATAATTAATAAAATACCATCTCTTACTCATCTAAATCCATCCGAAAGGAGGGAGTGGAGCAGAGGACATCAGGCCACAGAAGGAAGGGCAAAGCTGCCAAGGGGTCTCCTGAGGGCATCAAGAGTGCACCCACTCACCCCATGCCAGCTCCATACCAGTTGCTTCCAACACCTGCTCTGCACCTCTGGGTGGGGAAAGGACACTGACTGGGGGCGGGCGATCAAAAGATGAAAGGGCGAGTTGCCCTTTCTAGGGAGCAATTTGGCGCAGTCCTCCTGTGAATACAGACGTGCCGCCTCCAAACACAACCCGAAACCACATTTTTCAGCGCAGTTATTCAAAAATGTGCATATTAGGGTAAAGGGTGCAGAAATCTGCAGATATTGGGGAAACTAACATACAAGCACTCATTATATTCTGGAAATTTCCTTGCAGAAAGAGAGAACACAAAAATGCTGATGAGTTCAAATTACTACGAAAGGCACAAGAGCAGACCTGGCTGTTTTCCTTGGTCACATGGCAATCCCACTCACTCTCCGGTCTCCCCTGCCCCGCCCCCTGGATAATAATAATAATAATAATAATAATAAATTTTATTTATACCCCGCCCTCAGCTAGGCTCAGGGCAGCTAACACCAGTAAAATTACAGTAAAAACATAATAGGGGGGGAAACCAATTTAAAATACAGGTTAAAATGCAATTTAAAATGCAGCCTCATTTTAAAAGTAGCCCACAGATCAAAACCAAAAGGGGAGGGAGACATAAGGGTCAGACTGAGTCCAAACCAAAAGCCAGGCAGAACAGCTCTGTCTTGCAGGCCCTGCAGAAAGATGTCAAATCCCAGAAGGCCCTAGTCTCTTGTGACAGAGCATTCCACCAAGTCGGGGCCACTACTGAAAAGGCCCTGGCCCTAGTTGAGACCAATCTAACCACCTTGCGACCTGGGACCTCCAAAATGATGTCATTTGTTGACCTTAAGGTCCTCTGCGGGGCATACCAGGAGAGGCGGTCCCGTAGGTACGTGGGTCCTAGGCCACATAGGGCTTTAAAGGTCACATCCCTGGGAGCACACACCCCAATGAAAAAGCAGTCGGAGATTCTGCACCTCTAATTGTAGTGTAACTGAAGGGAGTTCAGCAGAGCTGTAGCACGGAGCAGGCACTCACACCCCGAACCCTACAAGGAGGCCTGACGAAAAGCTCTCTGTGGGTGCACAAAGACACCCTCTCCTTTCTCTCTTTACATGTTGCCAGCATTTTTAGAGACAGCAGTTCCTACAGCTTTAACTGCTGTTTGGCAGGTAGAATTTCACGTGGTCTGGCTTCCTTTCCCCGCCCCCTGCAGCTTCACCTGTTGATGTCCCCCCATTGCTGTTAAAGGCAGAGAGCACCCCCCCCCATTAGAAAAAGGTGGCACTTCTGGTTCAAGTTGATGTCAGCATCGCCCTTGAGCCAGTGCCACTAACTGGACTCATCCACTTCAGCCCCGACTGGGCTAGGGGAGCTGGGTAGCACTTCCAGAGACCACCTTCTGCACAGGAACAGGTCAAAGTGCTGTGGACTCACAGCTTAGAGTTGTGAGCACCGGATTCACTTCCACAAGTAGATAGTCGTCACACAGCAGAGTACAGCAGAGTCTAGCAGAGAGCAGCTCTGTAGAATATCTTCTTTATTCTATCTACAACTATAAAACACAACTATATACAGAGCTAAATGAGCCTAAGCATAAATGAATGCCAAACCGCACTGAGTGTCTGCAGCTGCTCTTAGCAGCAACCTTATCTAAACACACAATCTCTCTCCGACACACTGACTGACTGACCGACTCACTGACCGACTGTCTCTTTGATGTGGTGCTGGAGCAGAACATGCCTCCTCCTCTCTGCAGAATCAGCAGACTCCTCAGGAGATTCTTGGATATGGGAGGGGTGAAATCTCCTCAGTTGAGCCCCTCTGGCTGCAGCCCCTTTAATTTTAAAAGGGTGCTGCTAAGGATACACTGAGAAAGTTATTTCTCTGCAGGTGGGCAGGGCCTCTCCCTGGTTTTCTCTCTGTGCCTCCCTCTTTCTTTGATGTCCTTATGGTCCTAGTTTGCTCCAGCTGGGAACTTCTGGGTTTAGTTGGGGGGGGGGCTGCTTAACCGGGGGGGGGGGTCAAAACCTGATACTTCCCCAGGAAAAAAAATGAGTGGTTTCCCCTGCTTCCGGCTTTATTGGCTTCTCTTAGAAGAGAAGACTCCCTGGAAAAGACCCTGATGTTGGGAAAGATGGAGGGCACAAGGAGAAGGGGATGACAGAGGACGAGATGGTTGGACAGTGTTCTCGAAGCTACCAGCATGAGTTTGACCAAACTGCGGGAGGCAGTGGAAGACAGGAGTGCCTGGCGTGCTCTGGTCCAGGGGGTCACGAAGAGTCGGACATGACTAAATGACTCAACAACAACAACAAAAGGTAAAGGGACCCCTGACCATTAGGTCCAGTCGTAGACGACTCTGGGGTTGCGGCGCTCATCTTGCTTTATTGGCCGAGGGAGCCAGCGTACAGCTTCCGGGTCATGTGGCCAGCATGACTAAGCCGCTTCTGGCAAACCAGAGCAGTGCATGAAAACGCTGTTTACCTTCATGCCGGAGCGGTATCTATCTACTTGCACTTTCAGGTGCTTTTGAACTGCTAGGTTGGCAAGAGCAGGGCTGAGCAACAGGAGCTTCGAACCGCCAACCTTCTGATCGGCAAGCCCTAGGCTCTGTGGTTTAACCCACAGCGCCACCCGAGTCCATTGGCTTCTCTTAGCCCCCCCCCCCCAATCCTCTTGGCCAGCATAGCCAAACCTTTCTTGAGGTCTAGTAACTTGTTCTCTCCTGCCTGAATGTGAGTGTCCTTCCCCATGAATCGGGCCCTTCGTTTGGGGGGGGGTGCAGGTAGAAGGGAGGAGGAAAGAAAGGTCAGCAGGTATCCTGGGATCCCCATTCTAGAGTATTTCCCCAAGCACCCCTAAATATACGGAGGGGGGTGGTGGATTTGTGTTGATACTTGGTTATCAACCTGAGATCTGGAATGCATATTTTGAAACTTAGACATTCAAGCTGCAGCTGAAACAAATTCCAGGGTTTATGGAAAGGTTTAATGAGTATTTCTGTAGTGGATAATTATACGGTAGATGGTTCTGAGAAAAAGTACTCTGAAAAAAGGATGTTTTAGGAAAATGTATTAATAAGAAAAGGTGGAGAGGCTGGGGGGAAGGAGAGTTTAATTTAAAGCAGATAAATGCAGTCAAGCTGTTAGCTGGGTTGGTTTTTTTTGTCTTAAGTGCTGTCTACGCCGCCTGCATTCATCAAATGTGGCCTGAAAGATTAGCTGCTGCTGTTTCAAAAAGGAGTCAATTTGTGCTGGTTTGTCAAAATCCTAGTACCGAGTGATGGGGATGGATAAAGCTATTAACTGGGGCTGATGGGAGTCGGAGCCTGAAACGCCAGGCTGCTGTCAGTTCACTAGACAACTTGCCAGGTCTAGTGGCATGTGATCTATTCAGCCGTCCTTTGGCCTTGAAGAATGCAGCTGCTTGTGGAGTCTGCATTAAGGAGCCCTGCCAGGGAGCTGCACAGAGCACTGACAAATGAACAAGTGAAGTTAGCAACATCCATACAAAATCAGCAGTCAACATGTGGTGGTAGAAGCGGGATAACCAGTGGAAGAATTTGGGATTGGGTAATGCTGTGGAGGAAGAGCTGGTGCTTTTCCTAGACAGAAAAGAAGTCTCCAGCCAGCATTAAACACTGGAGCCCATTAAACAGAATTGTAGAGTTGGAAGGACACCCACAAAGGGTAATTTGGACACCCCCTTGCAATGCAAGGATCACAGCTAAAGCATCCCTGACAGATGGCCATTTCATGGAGAGTGTCTATATGGACACTGGAATGTTTATCAACTTGGTTTAAGGGTCTAGGTCAGAGCTTTCCAAATTCTGTGCTGTGCACGTTAGTGTGTCGGCCGCAGTGTGTAGGTGTGTTGCGCAAACTCTCCTCCCGGGGCTGGAAAGGGGCACGTTTAACCTCTGGTTTGCTAATAAAACTGAATTGCTGTTTTGCCAAATGACTTAAAATGTGTGTCACCAACATGAAAAGTTTGGAAAGCTCTGCTCTGGGTGCTTAAAGTGCCACAGGCAGTGGCGTAGCGTGGGGGGTGCAGGGGGGGCCGGCCGCACCGGGCGCAACATCTGGGGGGGGCGCGCTCGCACTCGCAGCTCTCTGCCCCTACCTGGCTCACTCTCTCTCTCTCACTGCAGTGCTGGCTGTGCGAATCCGATCCGAGCCGCCGGGTCGCCGCCCACTGTGGAGGGGAGGGTGCCAGGCGTGCGGTGCGGTGCGGAGAGAGAGCGAGGGACTATCTGGGGGAGGGACAGTGCAGCGGGCGGGGGGCGCAAATTACTTGCCTTGCCGCGGATTAGGGGGCGCAAATTACTTGCCTTGCCCTGGGTGCTGACAACCCACGCTATGCCACTGGCCACAGGAACTACTGAGAGGCAGGAAGCTAATGATCCCAAACGCCAGGAGAGCCAAACAGGACCCACTTTCCTCATTCTGCTGGTCACAGCACTGCCTTCAACTGAGTCCTGGGAGCCCGTTGCAGGTTGAGGCACCAGCATGGGATGCTCCCGGTGCCCTGCCCTTCCAGGAGATGCCAGCTGGAGTTGGCAGCATCTTGGCATTTGCTTGCTGCACTCTACGCTTGGCTCCTCAGCTCCCTGGGGTGTGGGGTCCCAGTTTGTCAACATGCTTCTTAAATTGTGGTGCCCAGAATGGAACCCAAGACTCCAGGTGTGGTCTGACCAAGGCAGAATAGAGCGGGACTATGACTTCCCTTGATCTTTTTTTTTTTTTTTTTAAAGATATTTATTAAAAGTTTTATAGTTACAGAAAAAAAAGAAAAGAAAAAAAAGAGGGGGGAACAGTAAAGAATTTAACAGCAAAAATACAAAGGAAAAAGGAAAAAAAAGAAGAAAGAACAATACATCAAAACAACAAGAAAAACCCCAAAACATTTAAAAACACATCCAGTTTCCATATCTTTATCTTTCATTTACTTATTTCCTCGACTTCCTCACACCTCCCTTTTTTGTATTCTAGTTCAAATTAGCTAATTCAGCAAATCCTTTCCCTCTTTCTCAATTTTTTTGTTCTGTAGTTTATCTTAACACAATCTAACATTACGTTTTCCACTTCAACCCATTAACAATCAGTTTTTGCTTAATTCTTTTATGACTTCCCTTGATCAAGACACTAGACTTCTGTTGTTGCAGCCTAGAACAGCGTTAGCTTTCGTGTGTGTGTGCGCGCGCCAAATGGCAAAATACATATCTCCAAGTCACTGCAGCATCAGTTTATAACAGTTTTTCCCAACTTCATGCCCTCCAGATGGTTTGAACTACAGCTATGCTGGAGGGCAGCAGATCAAGTGTGCCAAGAACCCGCCACGTGCTCATCTTGTTGTTCCTTTTCTGAGCACCGGAGAGCAGCAGAGTTCTGCTCTGGGACACTTGAGTTTCCTGTTAGGGAATCCCAGCTCCTTCCCACAGAGAGAGTCATCCTTGACTCAAAGGGGAAACCTGCAGGGTCTTTGATGTGGGTTTGAAACCTGCGATCTTAATTTGTCTTAGCAAGAGTCTGAGAATTTCTGCTGTGGAGTTGTCCTTGGAGGGCTTCTATGGTGGTTGTTGGGGGTAGGGATCAGGAGGGTCTCACACAGGCTTTCCTCTAATTATATTTAATTCTGAGTCATCTCTTTTTATTTATTTAAGAAGGCAGGCAGTAAAGGGGAGGCAGGGGCCCCTCTCCTCTCCTCCCACTCGGTTGCCGTGTCTGGCTGTGCCAAGAGCACCAGACCCTGTTGCCTGCAGAAGGCAAAGGGGCTCTTTGGGCAAGAGGCGAGCAGGCAGCAGAGCAGGGCAGTGACTGGGGGGGGGGGCTCTTGACATGAGGGTGTCACCTGTTGCAACCTGCATGCTTTCATTTCCACCAGATGTGGTGAATCTCACAGCCTCCTGGGGACGGAAGAGGCTCAAAGCTCCCATTGGAGCGAATCGTAATAGCAGGGCTGTGTGGTGCATTTATATAGAAAGGCCAAATCACTAGGCACACAAGTCATCTCGGCAATTTGGGCGGATAGAGGAGCAGGTGCAAGGAAGTAGGTGGAGAGAAAACGTCCTTTCTTTTTTAATACCATGGTACCTCGGGTTAAGTACTTAATTCGTTCCGGAGGTCCGTTCTTAACCTGAAACTGTTCTTAACCTGAAGCACCACTTTAGCTAATGGGGCCTCCTGCTGCCGCCGCGCTGCGGCTGTTCTCAACCTGAAGCACTATTTCTGGGTTAGTGGAGTCTGTAACCTGAAGCATATGTAACCTGAGGTACCCCTGTACTAGAATTCAGGGACATCTCAGGTTGGAAGATTCAGGAGAGACAAAACATAGGGCTTCCTCACACAGTGCAGAGTTCAGTGAAGTGGCTTCCAATCCCACTCGCATCAATTATGCTGTGGAAAAAATTAACAGGGCCATGTGCAATACCATGCGGCAAATTGGTGGGTTCTCTAACCCACATCCCGCCATCAGAGCAGATAGGGTTGACCTATTCCGGGAGGATGGAGTGCACCTGGATAATAACCTCTGGCTCTACGACTTGTGACATGTCCTTGGGGACTGGGTAGACTGCAGGGTTTGATTGGTCCTCAGTTGTGGGACCTTAGGGTCTCGGGTGGCGGTTTTTAGGCCTTGGCAAGGTATCCTTTAGTCTAACATCAAGTCGGGGGGATGCAACCATGCTCCCTTCCCATGTGGAGGCGCTTGCACGGCCCGTTAAAGGCCAAAAACCGGGAGTCCCTGGCCCTAGAGTGGTGGCATGTAGGTCAAACTCCTGGGGCGAGGTTGGTGGAAGGGCATGCTGTGTAAGTTTGCACTTTGCAGTCCCCTCTCACTGGACCTCATCTGCCTGCATATCCTCAGCCAGGCGGGCTGAGAGGGTTACCTGCCAAGGCCTGTGCCAAGTTTCCCACTTCTGAAGTTCAATAAAGTTGTGGCCAATTTGAACCCAAACTCTGGTCTCTTGTCTCATCATTTGGGGTAAAGGGGTAGGCACCACAGACAGGGTTTAGCGTGTGTGCCCACAAACATAGGGCTTCCTCACAGAGTGCAGAGTTCAGTGAAGGAATTTGCAGGGATGGCCTGAGAAGGAAAGCACAGTTTCCTTCTCACATTCCTCTGGGCAGCAGAGCCCAGGGGCCTTGCATCTCTTGCATCGAGTCCTGGTTTAGTCCTCCGATCTACACACCTGTCTGTTCTTAGAGTCCTCTCCAAAGGGAGCCGCCACGCTCAGAGGGCAGCACTGCGATGACTCTGCACACAAAGTCGTCTCCTGGCTCTGTGCCACCCTTGAAGGGCATTTGGAGTTAATAATTAGCTGGCTAATGGGCAGAGACTTCTGCAGAAAGTGTCTGCTGGTCCACTGCTCCGGGGACCAAAACGTGCTGGTTACTGGTGACCCCTGGAGAAGACAGAGAGACCAGAGGAAGTGGGATGTAGCTCAATGGTAGTGCATTTGCTTTGCAGGCAGAAGGTCCTTGATTCAATATCTGCTTGCTGTCTTCTCCAGGGAGGGATCACTGCCTCAAGTCCTAGGCAGCTGCTGTCAGTCAATATGGCAGAGGAAACCTGTGGCCCTCCAGCTGTTGTTGAACACCAACCCCCATCAGTGCCAGCCAACACGGCCAGTGGTTGTTGGGAGTTGTAGTTGAGCAACATCTGGAGTGCCTCCAGAGCAACATCTGGAGTTCCAGGTACAGTCGATGCTGAGCTAGCAGGATCAAAGCTCCGGTTCGGAATAAGGCAGATTCCAACATCGTGTGTTTGCATTTTGCTTCCCTCTGCAAGATCCGGCTTGGCTCACCCACAAGAGTCACTGGCGACCATTTGCTCACCTCTGCGGGAGGGCAGATCTCCACATGGGATGGGGATAGCCAGTGGAGACAGGCCTGCTTGTTGGCTGGTGAGTTGGGTTGACACCTGCCTGCCCCATCCCTTCCAGATCTCCAAGCCAAGGTCTGCTCATGAGCCCCAAACACAGCAGGGGACAATTATTTGCCTGAGCTGCAAAGGGCCCAGCATTTCCAGCTGGGCAAAGATTCCCTGCCTCAAACCCTGAAGAGCTGCTGCCAGTCAGTGTAGACGTTACTGAGACAGGCGCGCCAAGAGTCTGAGATAGGGTAGCTTTCTGCATTCACCGGTTCTCCTTAGGCAAAGCAGCTTTCTCATAGACTCCCAGGGTGGAAATAGATCTTTGAGCTCCTCTAGCCGCCTGGCAGCTCTCCAAGGCCTCAGGAAGAGCAACCTCTTTCTCCTCCTTCTGCATGCCCAACAGCTGCCCCCATGGCCGCTCCTGAGCTCCCTCTCGGTGGGTTGAGGGAGCGGATGCTGCTGGAGTTTGAGGACCGTGGACAATGGATGTTCCTGTGGCTCCTTGCCACGCATATTTTTGCAGCTGAGCAATCATCCCGCCTGTCCCCTTTGGGAAGGAAACGTCGTCCGTTGGATGAGCGGCTTCCTTAAGCTTCCCATCCATCTTGGTCGCGTTTCTCTGCGAGATAATTGCAACAGTTGTTCTGGCTGACAAGTGGAAGGAATGCGGCAGACCCGCAGCGGTGGGGAGAGGGGAACCTTGACAGATACGCCTTTGATTTTCAACGGGAAGGCAAACAGGCCTGACTTTGATCTTGAACAAGGAGTTGGCTGCGGGCCAAAGCCCTCAGACTGGTCCTGTGAGAAACGAGGAGCCCAAACGGCCTCTCAGAACCGTTTGTGCTTGTCCCCAGGAAGGGGAGAGCGGGTGAGAGAAGCTGCAGAGGGGCCCTCGCAGGGCAAGTGGTTTTTCAGATGACTTGTGCAAGCGAGCCAAGCTGCAGGAAGGGTGTGGTTACTGTCCAATATGACAAGGAAAGAAAGAAGAAGATATTCCTCTTGGAACCTTAAACAGACTGATCAGTCTGAGCAAAAACCCGTCCCTAAAACCCACCCTTAAAGAATTGCTTTGTTGAGCCATCAAGGTCTGTCTAGCCTAGCATTCTGTCACCAACAGTGGACCATGATGTTCTCTAGGCAGCCCATGTGCAGATTGGGGAGAGGAGATATGCCCTTTCTCTATTAGTTATTATAGACTGCCTCTGCACATGGAGGTTCTTCATTCTTCATTCTTGTTTGTTCATGTTGTTTATACTCTGCCTTTCTTCTGTGGAGCACCCGGCAGCACGAAGGAGGTTCTCATCACCCAACTGGGTTAACTTCAGAAAGGGGGTGGGATCTTCTGCCCTGGGCCTCTCTGGCCAATTCATTTTTTAAAAGCCCTCCAAGCTTACCAGACATCATCAGATGTGGTGTTGGTGAGTTCCACAAGAGAACCATGCACTGATTCACACCAGAACTGAGCACATCTCCACTTTGCCGAACATTTGTGCCTCTCGTTGTGGTGCCTCCCCATGCCCCAGGTAGAAAGAGGGTGGGTGGAAAACTCTAGGGTGCAAGTTGTGGCTGAGTGGTAGAGCAACTGCTTGGCATGTAGAAGCTCAGGGTGAGTCTTTGTTGCCTCCAGGTAAAGATAAAGGGACCCCTGATCATTAGGTCCAGTCATGGCCGACTCTGGGGTTGCGGCGTTCATCTCGCTTTATTGGCCGAGGGAGCTGGCATACAGCTTCCGGGTCATGTGGCCAGCATCACTAAGCCACTTCTGGCGAACCAGAGCAGCGCACGGAAACGCCGTTTACCTTCCTGCCGGAGCGGTACCTATTTATCTACTTGCACTTTGATGTGCTTTCGAATTGCTAGGTTGGCAGGAGCAGGGACCGAGCAACGGGAGCTCACCCCAGAGCCTAGGACTTGCTGATCAGAAGGTCAGCAGTTCGAATCCCCGCGAATAAAGTCGTGGCCAACCCCAGAGTTGGCCACGACTGGACCTAATGGTCAGGGGTCCCTTTACCTTTTATATAACGTGCAGCATGTAAGGAGCGGTGGGTGGTAGTGGAAATAGACCCATTGTTAGAAGACCCTTAGCTAGAAGGAGGCAACCTTGTTTAATTTTGTCAAACCTTCCACACTTGCTCCTCTTGCGTATTTAAATATGACATGGAAAAATAAAGCAGTCCCACACTTGGGGAAAAAAATCTGAGTTGGCATAAGGCAGTTTCATTTCTTCCACCTGCCTGTCCTCCACTCTGGCTTGGCTTTGTGTCCTGTCAAGGCCTAGAAGGACACAGCAAGAGTCTCTCTTCCAGGGGTGCAAGAGCTTATCAGCAAGGGCAGGAAGCCTTGTTACCATTGGTGTGTTTCCCACGGGGAGACACGTATTCACAGTGGTATTTCTAGCTCAGAGCCAACTTGCCACCCACCCTTCTGCAAATAGCTGTTCCCAGCCTGGTCAGTCTCACTCTCTGGGACACACCTGTCCCAACAAAAGGCCCGGAAGAGACATGGATGTGGCAAGAGCTTAATTTCCTTGGGGCTCAGTAGGGTGTGTGTATTTTTTCCCCTTCCTTGTGCTAGGAAGCCCAGTCTCTCTCTCTCTCTCTCCCTCACCCCAGCCCCTCTGTTCCCAACTAGGCAGGTAAGTTCTCATCTGTGCAAATATCTGCTGAGAAAGACCAGGGGGCCAAGATGGTATCTTGACAGGTGACATTTGCAAGCTCCTGGGCCAAAGTTCGGGAAAGAAAAGGGGCCGGGGTGCTCAGCCCCACAGCCCCACACTTGGAGACCTGCTTTGGGTGCGATTTCTGACTGAGGAGAAAGAGGGGCAAGATTCCTTGTGGGAAAAATATTTTTTGACTTCTTTCTTTCTTTCTTTCTTTCTTTCTTTCTTTCTTTCTTTCTTTCTGATGCACAGCTAAATCTAAGTGGCAATGTATTTGGGTGGGTGCATTAATAATAATAATAATAATAATAATAATATTTATACCATGCCCATCTGGCTGGGTTTCCCCAGCCACTCTGGGCAGCTTCCAACTGAATACAGTGGTACCTCGGGTTAAGTACTTAATTCGTTCCGGAGGTCCATACTTACCTTGAAATTGTTCTTAACCTGAAGCACCTCTTTAGCTAATGGGGCCTCCTGCTGCCGCCGAGCCGCCAGAGCACGATTTCTGTTCTCATCCTGAAGCAAAGTTCTTAACCCGAGGTTTTATTTCTGGGTTAGCGGAGTCTGTAACCTGATGCGTATGTAACCTGAAGCGTATGTAACCCGAGGTACCACTGTATTAAAAACAATACAGCACCAGACATTAAAAACTTCCCTAATCAGGGCCACCTTCAGTTGTCTTTTAAAAGTAAAATAGATGTTTATTGCCTTGACATCTGCAGAAGCCGCACACAAAAGCAGAATGGTTGGCTCAAGAACTCTGTTTGGAACTTTATCGTTCAGTTCATGTTCTGCTCTCCCTGCCGAAAGACTTGCACTGGGTTGCCCATGTGAAACTTTGCCTAGTCAAAGTCTGCCTACTGGTCCAAAATATCCAGCTACCTAGAAGAAGAAGAAGAAGAAGAAGAAGAAGAAGAAGAAGAAGAAGAAGAAGAAGAAGAAGAAGAGGAGGAGGAGTTTGGATTTGATATCCCGCCTTTCACTCCCCTTCAGGAGTCTCAAAGCGGCTAACATTCTCCTTTCCCTTCCTCCCCCACAACAAACACTCTGTGAGGTGAGTGGGGCTGAGAGACTTCAGAGAAGCGTGACTGGCCCAAGGTCACCCAGCAGCTGCATGTGGAGGAGCGGAGACGCGAACCCGGTTCCCCAGATTACAAGACTACCGCTCTCAACCACTACACCACACTGGCTCTAGCGCTCCTCTTGTGACTTTAACAGAAATCAGAGAGTGAGGCACCAAGTGAAGATGTTTTGCCTGCTACCACTAGCAATCAACACCAATACAAAACATTTTGGTGCTTGCAAATGCACAAAATCCTTTTGTGGATGGGCCTGCCTGGTCAAGTTATTTTGCCACCTGACTCAGAAAATCCCACAAACGCTTAATTTCCTCACCGTGGGCATTACAAATGTAATGATAATAAATGAAGTATTTAACAATTGCCTACCTGCTTATGAATCCCACAATGGGTTGCCTGGAGCCACTGCCTCACTCTGTCCACCAGGAGAGCTACTCCGGGCAGCCAGCTGAGTTGTCTCCCTCCTGGAGGAACACGGCCGGGTGCAATTGTGTCCCATAGCAGCAGCTGAGCTCTCCAAAAGTCAGGCCAAACATTATAGCAAGCAACTGTTAGTTCGAGGGAAAAATAGCTGTAAGGGGAGCATTTCTGGAATCCAAGATCCAAGTTTGGAGCGAGGGCTCTTTGGTGAGAGAGCTCCGGCAGAGATTTAAAATCACAAAATATACAGCAAAGTCAAGCATGGAAATATACACTGTTAGACCTTTCAGATATGCCCTTGTGTGTTCCTTCAAAAGTTCCCCTCTTTCCTTGGTGTAGAAAAAGAGCACATGTTTGGTGAGTTAAAAATGGTTTACTTACAAACTCTCCAAAGGCCAGGTTCATGTGCTTTTCCGTTTGGAAAAGTTGCACAGGCAGTAAAACTTGGCTTAGTAACAATGGTGAAAGTTCCTAAATGATTGGCATAGGAGTTCTAGAGAGGCTTGTGAGAGCCATGCGGTCGGAGCTTAGAGCAAACAGCTCAGACCTAGGGGTGGATTTAGGGGAGCACGACCAGTTCGGTACTGCAATCATGATGTAGAATGGAAGGCAAGAGAAGGGCGGTGAAATATACTCGGAGTCGAGTGTGGATTTCATGCTCTTTATTCAGTTCATAGTAGCAAGGAATGAAAGTTCCCCCACAATATCTGCTTTATATACATTATTTAAACAATGGGCCACACGTGATTGGCTAATTCCGGGATTCTCCTGTAGGCCAATCAGGTTGCGGATTCACTTCCACCTGGAGCTGGATTGGGTGGCTCCTGCGGACCAATCAGACTGCTGCATTGTTCTAGGACCAATCAGACTGGTGCATTCTGAATCCTATTGTTCTAGGACCAATCAGACTGCTGCATTTTGGATCCTATTGTTCTAGGACCAATCAGACTGCTGCCTTTTGGATCCTATTCAACTCAGTACATAACAGGCGGGGAGCAAATTATGGTGTTGCACAAGGCACTGCTGAAATTTGAAGCCCCAAGCTCCACCATTGTTTGATGTTGCATGTTGAGCTTCTCAGATACGGGGGAGCAATAGGCTTGATTACCCATTTCCTCCCAAGGTAAGGGGAAGTGTCCAAGCTAAGCTGGGCAGAACAGCTTACTCTGTGGTATTAACCCCTTTGTTAGTTAATTAAACTTTAAGCCTGTTGGTGGTTTGTTTTTTGTTTTTTATAATATTTTTATTAAGGTTTTTACATAAAAAAACAAAAAAATACAGAAAAATACAAAAATACAAAACGACAAAAAACAGCAACATAACAGCGAAAAAAAGAAGGAAAAAGACAAATAAAAACAATTCCATCTTCATAATATTCCTTGCATTTACTTATTTCCCAGACTTCCCCACACCTCCCCTCACTGTATTCAGGTTCATATATTTAATCCCTTCCCTCTATCTTAACTAATCTTTTTCTTAATTTTAATATCTTAATATATCTTGATCTCCTTAATATCTTAATATGTTAAGTCTTTTAATTTTGCACCTTTTTGCTAATAACCTTTTACGTTCAATCTGATGTCAAGCCTGTTGGTGGTTTGAGGCTGGTTATCCCACAGCAATGACCTCATCAAATTGGTTTGCAAACTGGGCACCTCTCCATCGTGCTTTGGCAAAAGGTGAGTTTCCCAACTGGTTGGTTGCAAAGCAGGGCTGCCTGCTCTACTGGCAGGGAACATGCAGGCTCCCGGAGTGGCCTGGTTCCAAGGGGTGAGAAGGGCAGGCGTGATTGATGGGAGGAAGAGTCACACAGGGGAAATCCAGGAACAGAGGAGGAGGAAGAGCACCTGGGTGTGTAGGCAGGAGCGCAGAGGAATCAAGGCCTTAGGCAGGGCGAGCCGCCGCCACTGCCGCCGAACTGGAATGGGGTTTGAGGCACTGGCTTGCCACAGAGCAGGGCTGAGCAGCCCTGGAGCTCCGAAGGGTCTGAACTCAGCCCAGCAGCCCAGCCTGGCTCCTCCAGATGCCCGGGGGAATCAGACATCCTTGGCCTTTTCTTCCAAGCTGCATCTACTGAAGAACACCCCCCCCCCCCCCGGGGCAATCATGCTTTACATTTTCTACTCAAAATTGGAAAATTGCAAATTGGCCGACCGTTTCCTGAGATTTCTGCCAAGGCAGCTAGTTTTTGTATGGCGGCAATAGCTTGCCAGAGCAGAATCCTGTCTTAATTTAAATTATTAACACCTTATATTGTGTGTGGTGTTGTTGTTTTTACCATTTTAATATAATTATTTTAAATTTCTCACTGTTTCTTTACTATTTTACATTGTTTTTAATTCTACATTTTATTGTATACTTAATGTATTATATAGTGGTACCTCGGGTTAAGTAATTCGTTCCGGAGGTCCGTACTTAACCTGAAACTGTTCTTAACCTGAAGCACCACTTTAGCTAATGGGGCCTCCTGCTGCCGCCGCACCACTGCCGCGCGATTTCTGTTCTCATCCTGAAGCAAAGTTCTTAACCCGAGGTACTATTTCTGGGTTAGCGGAGTCTGTAACCTGAAGCGTATGTAACCTGAAGCGTATGTAACCCGAGGTATCACTGTATTGTGTTTTATGTTCTCTGCTTTCTTCCTATATCTCTACTGGTTATTGACACACACACACACACACACTATAGAGTGGTACCTTAGTTGTCGAACTTAATCCATTCCAGAAGCGGCGCCGGACGTTTGACTTCCAAAAAACGCCCGCAAACTGGAACACTTACTTCCGGGTTTGCGACATTTGGGAGCCTATTTGTTCGACAAATAAGCCGTTTGGGAACCAAGCTACCACTGTATCTAAACCACACATTGCTCTTGTAAATTTGTGTCCTCCTCCTGGAGCCCAGGAATTTGTGGGTTTGCCTCTCCTTTGGGTAATGAGGAAGCAGCGAGTCTCAAAGCTGCCTGGAAGCCAGTGGCGTAGCGTGGGTTGTCAGCACCCGGGGCAAGGCAAGTAATTTGCGCCCCCTAACCCAGGGCAAGGCAAGTAATTTGCGCCCCCCCACACTGCACTGTCCCTTCCCCAGATAGTCCCTCGCTCTCTCTCCGCACCGCACCGCACCGCACCGCACGCCTGGCCCCCTCCCCTCCACAGTGGGCGGCGACCCGGTGGCTCGGATCGGATTCGCACAGCCAGCACTGCAGTGAGACAGAGTGAGCGAATCCAGGTAGGGGCAGAGAGCTGCGAGTGGGAGCGCCCCCCCCCCCGATGTTACGCCTGGTGCGGCCGGCCCCCCCTGCACCCCCCACGCTACGCCACTGCTGGAAGCAACCTGCTCCCTGATCCCCAGCCGCTAATTAGGGAGAGGAAAGCACTCTGCCCATGCTCACGAGGTTGCCTCTGAGCATGGCATTGTGCACTTGCCCAGCCCTTGTCTCTTCAAGATTCAGATGGTAGCAGAAGGAATCCCTCTCTTTCTGGAAACAGTGCCTAGGTTGGTGGTGCGGAAAAGCACCCCCCTCCTACTCGCAGGCCAAAGCTGTCGTGGGGGGCGCATGATGGACACCCCCTTATTTAAGGCGTTGCTGCTTGGAGCTGCGGAACAGCCTTTTATTAGCAAAATCCAGACCTGGCAACCCGAGACGGCAGGAGCACCAACCACCACAAGTGCCTTGGCAGCTGCCCAGCTCATCCTTGCCTTTAATCCCTTGCCAGGAGGGAGGGGTAGATTCCAACCTCAAACACAGCAGGGCGGGGGGGGGGTGTCCTCTCCCTCTTCTGTCTCCCAGGCTGCCCCCCCCCCTTGTCATGGAGAAGCCTTCCTAAACTTGTGGAAACTTTGGTGCACAGCCCAGCTGGATGCCCGGACCTCCTTTGTACAGCAGGACTTTCACCGCCACGATTCACGTTAAGCAGTTGTGTCCCTAAGCATGTGCAGAGCGCCGCCTTTCCTTTGCAGAGGTCTGCAGCTGGCCGCCAGACCTTTGGGAGGCCTTTTCCCTGAAGGGTTGATTCCTAATGGCCTCTTCGGCTTAGAAAGAAACATTGCAGGAGGCAAGGGAAGAGAAATCTGGCAAAGTGGTTGGGGGGCAAAATCCAGGGGTCAGTTGTGCCACAGAAGCCTCCCTCTGCGCAGTAGGATTCCCCCTGTTGTAAGGAAGTGCAAAGGGATGCGGGTGGCGCTGTGGGTTAAACCAGAGCCTAGGGCTTGCCGATCAGAAGGTTGGCGGTTCGAATCCCCGCGACGGAGTGAGCTCCCGTTGCTCGGTCCCTGCTCCTGCCAACCTAGCAGTTCGAAAGCACCTCAAAGTGCAGGTAGATAAATAGGTACCGCTCTGGTGGGAAGGTAAACAGTGTCTCTGTGTGCTGCTCTGGTTTGCCAGAAGCGGCTTAGTCATGCTGGCCACATGACCCGGAAGCTGTCTGCAGACAAACACCGGCTCCCTTGACCTATAGAGTGAGATGAGCACGCAACCCCCGAGTGGTCCGCGACTGGACCTAATGGTCAAGGGTCCCAGCTGCAGAGGCTCTACCCTTCAGAAGGCAAGAGGCGCTTGGCTACTGAATCAGTCCCACCGCCCAGTGGCGCAATGGGTCAGCACACCTGGCTCTTAACCAGAAGGTTGGTGGTTCGAGCCCACTCAGGGACGGCTGTGGGCAGGATTCTTGCATCGCAGGGGGTTGGTCTAGATGCCCCTCAGGGTCCCTTCTAACTCTCTGATTCTATAAGCATCTTGGTCCATCCAGCTCAGGGTTGGCCTCTCTCTCTCTGGCTCCCAACTGTGGCTGTATTATGGCTTAGGGCTCTCATATTTACGGGACCACCTCTCCTGGTATGCCTTGCAGAGGACCTTAAGGTCCATGAATAATCATTGTTTAGAGGTCCTGGGCCCTAAGGAAGTCAGATTATCCTCCCCCAGGGCCAGGGCCTTCTCAGTGATGGCTCCAACCTGGTGGAATGCTCTGTCCCATGAGACCAGGGCCCTGCAGGTTTTAACTTCCTTCCGCAGGGCCTGTAAGACAGAGCTATTCCGCATGGCTTTCAATTTGAACTTAGCCTGATCTTTTATTCCCCTTCCTTCCCTCCCCCTCCCCTTTTTATGAAGATTACCCGCTCTGGGATCCCACAGCTAATTCTCCCCTGGTCTCCTCGCTGGCCCAAATAGGCCTAATTTAGCCAGCTAGCCCTGGTGATCATCTCATGTTTATTGGATGGATTTCCCCCCTAAATTGAATTCATTGTTATTCACGTTTTATACTGTATTTTATGCTGTTTTTTGTTGCATCAATTAAGTGTTTTAAATTTGTTGTTAGCCGCCCTGAGCCTGGTTTTCTGAACCGGGGAAGGCAGGGTATAAATAAAAATGTATTATTATTATTGGAAAGAACACAAGAAGCTGCCTTTAGACCTCTGTTCCACCCAGCTTAGTATTCCCCTGACGGGCAGGACTCCAGGGCTCCCTCTCACCTGGAGGTGCTGCCTGGGGTCGAACCTGGATCCTTCCGCATGCCGGGCATGTGTTCTGCCTCTGAGCCACAGCCCTTCCGCAATCCCTTCTCTGAACAGCCCCTCCCCACCCACCCACTCTAGCACTATGACCCTTCTGGCATGGGTCCCCCAGAAGGTTCACCAGGTGTGTATGTGCCCTCGGGGTGATAGAATTAGACCCATAGAATTCTAGAGGGGCCCTGAGCATCATCTAGTCCAGCCCCCTGCAATGCAAGGAATACGCAGCTGCGCCATACGAGGATCGAACCTGCAACCTTGGTGTGATCAGCACCACGCTCTAGCCAACTGAGCTGGCCCCTGTACGGAGGTGTTAGTAAAAATAAGGGTCTTAAATTTAATCAAGTTGATTGTTTAAGAAGCAGGTGTTTAGTCAAATAAAAACAATATGGTTCTTTTATTTTCTAATAGCAGCACACACACGTAAACGCCTTGCCATGTTTGATTGGCAGTGTCTCCTTTTCCTGATGATGGGCAGGTGCCAGCAGAGGGGGCTTGCCAGCTGCTTTTTTCTTTTTCATGAAACAGCTTTGCCACAGGGCACCCTCGGCTGCGTCTCAGCTGGGCACGCAGCAGCTCCAGCACCAATGACACCTGCTTGTTAGTCCAGCCCGGAAAGGGGCTCAGCGCCAGCAGCTGCTGTAATCCTGCTCTATCCAGGGCTCAGCTGTGCGGGACTTAGTTCCTGGCACCTGCCTGGAAGAGGAATCCCCCAGGCTCTTTTGAGGGATGTGGGGAGTGGGTGGGATAGCACACCTGCGAGACGGAGGCTTTGCCTACCTCAGCCAGGGCAGAACATTGTATCTCTTTGTTGTGGGATCCTTACATGGGGGAGGAGGGAGGGAAGTGAACGGCTGGGGGCCAAGTGGAGGAGCCCCTAAAGGTGTTGGCTGGGTGCTCGCTCGATCCCCTCCAGTGAGAGCCAGTGTGGTGTAGTGGTTAAGAGCGGTGGACTCATAATCTGGTGAACTGGGTTCGATTCCCAGCTCCTCCACCTGCAGCTGCTGGGTGACCTTGGGCCAGTCACACTTCTTTGAAGTCTCTCAGCCCCACTCACCTCACAGAGTTGTGGGGGAGGAAGGGAAAGGAGAATGTTAGCTGCTTTGAGACTCCTTCGGGTAGTGATAAAGCGGGATATCAAATCCAAACTCTTCTTCTTCTTCCAGATGTGCAGGGCCTGGTCGGGGTTACTCAACACTGAGCGAGATAGTCACTCTGTGCATGCCCAGAGGCACTCCCAGCTCTCGCGTTTGTGCTAGGAATTTTGAGGTCTTAGATATATGTCAAATGTTCATAAGTGTACCAACCAAGCACGTACATAGATCAGCACAGGAAGAAAGCCTTGCATGTCATTGTTCTGGGTTCTTCTTCCCTCCTGCGTGTGGTGAGTGGGGACCCTGTTGCAACAGATCAATAAATATCAGGCTTACTAGCTGATTTGCTTCTCAATGTTCTCTGGTTGGCCTCTGTTATTTTCTCCTACCTATAGGGAACCTACATAAGGACTCTATATGGGCTCTTGGATACCCCATAAGGGAAGAAGGGCAGATTTTTGTTTACAACACATTACAGGTTTCTGACACGCTAAACCCCGGAGGATGATGAACTGATGAGGAATGACATGGAAGTGGCACTGCGTACAAGCAAGGCCTGCTCAGGCACGTTTCAGGCCCTGCATTGAACGCCATTCAGCCTTGGCTGTGTTGCTGCCCCAGAACTGCCTGTGTTGCTGCCAATGCGCTGGAGTAGGGGAACCTAGGAATCTGTCTCCTACCCCGTTGGACTCTTGGTGCACGCAGCTCAGGGTTTCAGGCAAGAGGCATTCCTAGCCCTGCCTGGAGATGGAACCTGGCGCCACCTGCATGCAAAGCAGGTGCTCTGTTGCTATGGCCCTTCTGCTCACAGGAGGATGGTGGTTGTTTTTGACATCCCTGAGGTTGCATTTAAACTGGGCCCGTTTCCTCCCTGACTGGTTCTGTCTGTGAAGGATTTGGCCACTGGCCTGTACACAAGCACACCTGTTTGTTGGTTTGTTTGTTTGTTTGCTTGCTTACTTGTTTGTTTGTGTTGCACCAGTGGAAAACCTGCTCCTGACTTCTGCTGCTTCCTCCTTCCCAAAAGCCAGGTTCTTCTCCCTCATGGCTTTGGAGCTGAGCCGTGCCTGGCAAGATCTCAGTGCCAGCCGCTCAGAGGAAGAGGGCATCATGCTGCCTGATGTTTTGGCCCTCTGCCGGGGCTGAAAGATGGCGCTTGACTAAAACAACAGTTTTTAATGGCAGCTTGTTCTAAATTGGGCCTGTTTTGAAATGCTTTGTGTAGCTTTGTTTTATTTCTTATTTTTAAAAACTTTGTATTTGTATTGTCATATCCCAGTGATGATGGGCAGACTACCGTATTTACTCGAAGGCAACACAAGTTTGGGCCAAATTACGTCATGGAAATTAGGGTGCGCATGAGATTCAATGGTGCATTACATTCACGTAAACAAGGTATTTTAGGAGAGGCCTGGGGGCTGTTGCCAACCACCCACGGGACCTTGAATTGTGCAGGGGTTTGGAGAGGGGTCTCCCCTCATGACCACAACAACCAGGTGGGTTGTGGTGGGTCAAAACTCTGCTCCATTAGGCAAATGCTTGTACAACTGAGGACCATGTGGAGCTCTTCAACTCCTTTCACCAGCCTCCAGGGTGCTTTATGCAATAAGGAAAATGTCAGGAAAATGAATGGGAAAGGATGGGATCAAAGGTGGATTTAGGGGAGCGCGGCTGGTTCACCTGCACTGGGTGCCAAAGGTCCTATTCCATAATAATAATAATAATAGTAGTAGTAGTAGTAGTAGTAATAGTAATAATTAATTTATTATTTGTACCCCGCCCATCTGGCTGGGTTGCCACTCTGTGCGGCTTCCAATATATATAAAAACATAATAAAATATTAAACTTTTTTTCATCTGAAGCGCTGCCTTCAGATGGCTTGGGGGTCGGATAAACTCCACACCCTCCAACATTTCTCCAACACTGACGCATGAGGATGTTCACTGTGGGGCTTGCATTTTATAAATCCTGCAAGCTGCCGGCCGCCTTCCTGAAAAACAGCTGGAGACGAAAGCGTATGGGGTTGTGCTGGGAGACAGGGGCTCCCACTTCTGTGCCAAGCCCTGCCTTGCATGGCTCCGCCCCGAGGCGGCTGCAGGCCAGGGCCTTTCTCAGGAACTGCCTCCATCGGCCGGGACCCTCCGGCCTCCTTCCTTCCTTCCGTTCCCGGCTGGCTTAGCCCGGAGCCTCGTCCGCCGGCGGGTGTTTTTCAGGCCCTTGACCTCTGAACTTCCTGTTTGTGTTGCTAAGGCCTGTCTCCAGGGCTGGCTGAAAAGGAAGTGCCGAGCTCATCAGGTTCGGCCGATAATGCGGCCAGGCCACTCGCTGCCGGACTTGGCGCAAGGCCACGCTGGGAACTGGCTCTCCCATTCAGCCCTAAACCTTCCAGGGCTTTGGGCGCTTTGTCAGCGGGACAAAACACGGGAAGCTGGGCTTAGGGCAGGATTCCCTGGTCCTCCGCATGCCTCGCCTGTGCTCCTCTGACACTTGCTGTCCACTCCATTCCCTGCCCTGGCCACCGCCATGCGGGAGGGGCTTTAAAAAAACCCTGTGTTGGAGATGCCCCTTTCACACCTTCTGACTTGCTCCTAATTGTAGGAACGCTGCCCAGACTCAGCAGTGGCTTGGAAAGGAAGTGAAGCCAGACAGCTCCCTAAAAAGCCGCTTCCCTGGAGGAAGAGCATTTCGAAACCAGTTTGTGTAGATGTGTACACACACTACAGGGGCAACCCTTGGCACGCCCACCCCCGCACCATGTGCTGCATACCCTCCAACATTTCTCCGATAAAAATAGGGACATCCTATTCCATCATCATCATCATTTTATTATTTCTACCCCATGCATTTGACTGGGTTGCCCCAGCCATTTTTAAAGGTAAAGGTACCCCTGCCCGTACGGGCCAGTCGTGTCCGACTCTAGGGTTGTGCGCCCATCTCACTTAAGAGGCCGGGAGCCAGCGCTGTCCGCAGACACTTCCGGGTCATGTGGCCAGCGTGACGAAGCTGCTCTGGCGAGCCAGAGCCGCACACGGAAACACCGTTTACCTTCCCGCCGGTAAGTGGTCCCTATTTATCTACTTGCACCCGAGGGTGCTTTCGAACTGCTAGGTTGGCAGGCGCTGGGACCGAGCAACGGGAGCGCACCCCGCCGCGGGGATTCGAACCGCCGACCTTTCGATCGGCAACTCCTAGGCACTGAGGCTTTTACCCACAGCGCCACCCGTGTCCCTATATATACTATATATCCTTTAACATACGTATATAAAAACACAATAAAGCATTAAAACTTTTTTTTAAAAATCCCTGCTTTCAGATGTCTCCTAAAGGTTGTATAATTACTCGTTCCCTTGGGTTGGGTTGGGGGGTCGCATAACCATGCCCTCCAACATTTCTCTGATGGAAAAAGGGATGTCCTAAGGAAAAGTGGGGATGCGGGTGGCACTGTGGGTTAAACCACAGAGCCTAGGACCTGCAGATCAGAAGCTCGATGGTTCGAATCCCCACAACAGGGTGAGCTCCCGTTGCTCGGTCCCTGCTCCTGCCCACCTAGCAGTTTGAAAGCACGTCAAAGTGCAAGTAGATAAATAGGTACCGCTCTGGCGGGAAGGTAAACGGTGTTTCCGTGCACTGCTCTGGTTCGCCAGAAGCGGCTTAGTCATGCTGGTCACATGACCTGGAAGCTGTACGCCAGCTCCCTTATCCAATAAAGCGAGATGAGCGCCGCAACCCCAGAGTCAGTCCCACTTGACCCACACTTTCTAGGCGTGCGTCCAAGGTGTTTTCCCCTTGCCCCCTTTCCAAGGGAATACCCACTCTTTAGTTTGTTTGCTCTGATTGAGCGCTAAAAAGCGGTTTCCCCCTGGGTGGGTGGGGAGCACTGGGACAAGAGCCCCAGCTTTAGCTATGCAACGCAAACTGGCTGTTATTGAATCCCCCCCACAGGAAGGGGGGCAGGAAGGGGTTGGATTATATGGCCTTTGAGGACCTTCTTCAAAAATCCAGTGCACAGTGACTCAAGTGCAGGCAGCACGCAGACCCTCCAAGCATCACTATTTTCCAGGGACAGTCCCATATTTATAGAAGCTGTCTTGATTTCTGATTTGATCCCCAAAAGTCCCACTTTTCCTTAGGTAAAGTGACCCCTGACCATTAGGTCCAGTCGTGGCTGACTCTGGAGTTGCAGCACTCATCTCGCTTTATTGGCCGAGGGAGCCAGCGTACAGCTTCCGGGTCATGTGGCCAGCATGACTAAGCCGCTTCTGGCGAAATAGAGCAGCGCACGGAAACGCCGTTCACCTTCCCGCTGGAGCGGTACCTATTTATCTACTTGCACTTTGACCTGCTTTCGAACTGCTAGGTTGGCAGGAGCAGGGACCGAGCAACAGGAGCTCACCCCGTAGCGGGGATTCGAACCGCCGACCTGCTGATCGGCAAGCCCTAGGCTCTGTGGCTTAACCCACAGCGCCACCCGCGTCCCTTAGGATGCTTTTAAAAGGGGGGAACTGGAAACTCTGTAAAGGTACCTGGGGTCACACATCCCCAGAGCTCAAAAGCTCCCCAACCTCTGATCCCATTTCTGGAGCTGGGGTGCTTACTGCTAACTTCCAACCTCGAACCCAGTGACAGCCAGACGCGGCAGGCAGAAGAGGCAGAGTCCCACCTCGCAGGAGCCTCCTGAGGCCTCTCTGGGTTCCCAGCACCCCGTCTCTTCACCAGCACGTGCAGGAGTTGGTCAGGATGCTCTGCATGTGACGGAGAGCCCTTCCCGCTGACTCACCAAGCCCTGTCTGGCTCCCTCACCCCACAACCCACCAGGAGTTTCCCTTCCATAGCAACCGGCTGCCTGTGGCAAACAAAACGGGGAAGAAGCAGCAGGCGGGAGAGGCAGAGTCCACCTCACTGAGCCCTCTGTACCTGACACGCCTCAGAAAGGAATGTGTGCCGCATTCTTGGCCTGTGTGTAGGGGAGGAGGAGGAGGAAGTCAAGCAGGGAGAGAATGACAGCCTGCTCCTCTTTGCCACTTCAGGGTTCTCGCTCCCCCCAGTGCTGGTTTTCTCCACATCAGACACCGGCATAATTTCACAGGGCAATGCAATAATTATCGAAAAGCAAACAACATTCTTTTTCCTCCTTTTTAGGAAGGAAAAGGGAAAGCTGAAAATACACCAGGGAGGGCAAAAAAAAAGTTTGGAATAGCTTGCATAAAAATTTAAATTTGCAGCTTTTTAAAGAAACAATAAAAACCCTAACCTCCAATAGGGTTGCTATCTCTTCCTGTCATGTCTTTAAGAGCCGAAATGTTTTTCACTTTTTATCTCCATGTTCCAGGAGGATAACTTTATTTCAGAGCTTGGAACATCCAAATTGCAAAGCGGGTTAAGGATTGCCTTCCTTGAAAATGGAAATGAAACTTCAGCCACATTTTATTATTATTATTATTATTATTATTATTATTATTATTATTATTATTATATTCCACCACTTACCCAAAGGTCACAGGGTGGTTTACAACACAAAACAAAAAATATATACCATAATAACAAGCAAAAATGATAAACTCTCCTTCCTTCCCTGCTCCCACAGAGTTTAAAAGGCCATACAGTGGTACCTCAGGATGCAAATGGGATCCGTTCCGGAGCCCCGTTCGCATCCTGAAGTGAACGTAACAAGCGACAACACATCTGTGCGTGCGCGGGTCGTGTTTTGCCGCTTCTGCGCATGCGTGTGACGTCATTTTGAGCGTCTGTGCATGCGTGAGCGGCGAAACCCGGAAGTAATGCGCTCTGTTACTTCCGGGTTGCTGCAGAGCGCAACTCGAACGCGCTCAACCCGAAGCACATTCAACCCGAGGTATGACTGTAGATTGTTTACTGAGCCAAAGGCCTGGGAGAAGAGGAACGTTTTCACTTGGCGCTTAAATATATGCAATGAAGGCTCCGGGAGAGCCTTCCTGGGGAGAGCATTCCACAAGCAGGGAGCCACCACAGAAAAGGCCCCGTTCTTGTGTTGCCACCCTCTGGACCTCTCGTGGAAGAGGCACCCGAAGAAAGACCTCAGGTGGTGATTACAGAGTCTGGGTTGGTTTATGGAGAGAGGCAGTCCTTGAGGTATTGTGGTCCCTAGTTGTTTTAGGACTTTGTAGGGCAAAACCAGCACTTTGAATTGGGCCTGGAAACTAATTGGCAGCCCATGCAGTTGGACCACAGTTGGTCTGGCAGTTGTGGGAGGTGCAGGGGCAGCCAGACTGGGGGAAGACAAAGTGGCCAAGCCTCTGCCAGGCACCTGCTTCTACCGGTGAAGCTTTCCTGCCAGCCTGTGTGATTTCCCACATTGGCGGCACAGGAGCGCCCCTTGGAAGATCAAATGGCAACCCTAAAAGCCCAGCTGGAGTTAGCAACTGCCAGGGACTCTGTTACTGCACTGGGGCTGCCTTCCCGAACCTGTTGTCCTCCCAATGCATTGGCCTCCAAGTTCCACCAGCTAGTTTCCTGCTAGCTCTGCGGGCCTCACCCTGCCCAGCTTGCATTCTTCTCTCTTGAGGTGTTTTGGGGCCACCTCTGGCAAGTCCGCAAGATGTTTTCTGTAGAGCGACGAAGCAGAGTCTAGAAAGCAGAACCAGCCATGCCAGTTAAAATATCTATATTTCAATGCAAAAGTGTTCGATGTTTGTCCCCAGCAAGAAGAAGAAGAAGTTGCAAACACTTTATTTTTGTTTGGTTTAAACGTTCACAAGTGCACTCAGTTGTTGCAGTTGCCAACAAAAGCATGACACTTTTGAGCTAAGGTGAAGCCACATGGTCTCTTTTGCTGGTTTAGCAAAAGCAGAATGAACAACAATTAGGCGTCTTGCCGCACCCAGCCCTGGCAAGAGCTTCTTCCTCCAATCGTTCACAGAGCTCACTCTTGGGCAATAAAACCAGTTGCAGACTAGGAAGGCGATGAGACTAGGCAGCCGGTTCTTGCAGGAGCACAACCTCCCCGGCACTGATTTTAGTGCTGAGGCCCAGCTCTGGAATAATAATGCACAGAGACCACTTGGATACAAGGACCAGCCCCATCGCTGGGCAGGCAGGGGCAGCTGCCTCAGGCTGCGGCTGCTATCAGATGGGCAGAAGCCTGCTCAGATATTTCTTCTGAATGGCAGAGTTGTGTGTGCCTTTGCTGCCCCACCAAGCCAAGTTTAAGGTTCTTGCATTGCTATAGGTAAAGAGGACCCCTGACCATTAGGTCCAGTCGCGGCCGACTGGGGTTGCAGTGCTCATCTCGCTTTACTGGCCGAGGGAGCCGGCGTACAGCTTCGGGGTCATGTGGCCAGCATGACTAAGCCGCTTCTGGCGAACCAGAGCAGCGCACGGAAACGCCGTTCACCTTCCTGCCAGAGCGGTACCTATTTATCTACTTGCCCTTTGACGTGCTTTTGAACTGCTAGGTTGGCAGGAGCAGGGACCGAGCAACGGGAGCTCACCCCGTCGCGGGGATTCGAACTGCCGACCTTCTGATCGGCAAGTCCTAGGCTCTGTGGTTTAACCCACAGTGCCACCCGCGTCCAATTTGGGCCCTCCAGGATACCTTAAGGACCCAAACTGAACCCTCAGAACCCAGCCTGACCACTGAGAACAGGAACGCTGCTAATTTCGCACGCATCCCCTCTACCCCAGCTTTGTTCTTGGGGTCGGGTGCTGACGTCTGCCAGCCGGTCTCAGGCTGTAGAGCCCCCTCCCAGCAGAGATTCAGCATACCTTCTCCCAACCGACTTCCGGGAGTCTCTGTAGGACTCTGACAAGGCTTTGTAGCTGCTTAATTTTCTAATTTTCTGATCAGTCAGTCACACTCGTGATTTTTGCATGTTTCGATGCTGCATGTTGCCCTGATACCTTATAATATAGGGGGGGGGGGCGGTACAGAAATACTTCTATAAACAAATAAATGTCTTGCCCAGTCAGCTTCTGAGAATGCAGCAGGCCGGGAGCGCCGCCTGGTCCTTCAGATTGCAAAATATCCTGGGTTGACCTTGCCTGGTCTGCACTGTCCACGGAAGTAAACAAAGGCACAGCACACACTCCAGGGACTGGAGTCAAAGGTTCCGACTCCAGTCTGGCTACTCCTATTCCGAGGGAGCAATAGAGGCTGAAGCGAGCCCTTCCCCACCCACTCACTCCACCTTACCTCTTGAATTCATTCCTGGCTGAATTCCGGAGTGACTCCTGATTTAAAGACCAGGAGGCCAGTTCGGCTAGAAATCCCTCCAAAGTCGAAATCTGCGGGACCAGA
The DNA here is from genome assembly GCF_965153285.1 of Podarcis tiliguerta. NCBI lineage: Eukaryota > Metazoa > Chordata > Lepidosauria > Squamata > Lacertidae > Podarcis > Podarcis tiliguerta. The sequence continues at coordinate 8,012,024 of NC_139541.1, forward strand.
GATTTATAGAAGATTGGAAGCAGTATATGAATTATTTGAAGAGCGACTGTAACCAACAAATTACGCTAGTAGGACTTCAAGAAGTTTTGTAAGGAGAAATATACGAAGGGTTACAAAGTAGAAAAAGATTGAATAAGATGTAAAAGTATGTTTAATTTGTGTTGAAAATGATATGTTAAAAAAACTAATTATATATATATATATATATATATATATATATATATATGCAGGGACGCGGGTGGCGCTGTGGGTAAAAGCCTCAGCGCCTAGGGCTTGCCGATCGAAAGGTCGGCGGTTCGAATCCCCGTGGCGGGGTGCGCTCCCGTTGTTCGGTCCCAGCGCCTGCCAACCTAGCAGTTCGAAAGCACTCCCGGGTGCAAGTAGATAAATAGGGACCGCTTACTAGCGGGAAGGTAAACGGCGTTTCCGTGTGCGGCTCTGGCTCGCCAGAGCAGCGATGTCACGCTGGCCACGTGGCCCAGAAGTGTCTCCGGACAGCGCTGGCCCCCGGCCTCTTGAGTGAGATGGGCGCACAACCCTAGAGTCTGTCAAGACTGGCCCGTACGGGCAGGGGTACCTTTACCTTTACCTATATATATATATATATATATATATATATGAAATCCCTCCAAAGTCCCTATTCTCATAAGCCCCTTATTTACATAAGCCGTCCCAGGTTCTGATTCGATCCCGGAATGTCCCGTTTTTTCCTTAGGATGTCCCTATTTTCATCAAATAAATGTTGGAGGCTTTGGAGTTATGCGACCCCCGAGACAAGGAGATATGTAACTAGACAACCTTTAGAAGACTGCCCAGAGTGGTTGGGGCAACCTAGTCAGATGGATGGGGTATTATTATTATTATTATTATTAGATAGGATATCCCTATTTTCATCACTGAGATGTTGGAGGATATGGAATTGTGGCTCTAAGGAGCCAGCTACGGTTCTGGGGGAAGCCATGCATTCTTCTTTATATGTATGGAGCCCATCTCCGAAGCCTGAGGATCCAGACCTGGGTTTGGAGGCCTTTCGCCTGCCGTCCAGGGGCTCGCGCCAGGGGCTCCGGCTGCGAGGCTGATCTCCAACGCCTCCCGTCACCACCGATTAAGCCAGCCGGGCAAGATGCGGGCAAGCAGAGGCCTCTGCACCTGCCCCAGCCAGCCAGCTGCTCTCTTCCCCTTGCCCAAAGCTCTGGCTGAGCAGACCTTAAAGAAGCAGAGCAGCTCTAGTCCACAGCAGGCTTCCCACCCCCCCACCCCCCCCACCCTGGCTTTCTATCCCTTTTGTCAGGGAAGGAAAGGAAGGCAGCCAGAGCCGGAAGGGCTGGCGGGAGCCCACAGGCAGAGTGCAGGCATCTCCCAGTTAGTCGCCACCCAACTGCACCAACCTTGAGGATGTTTCTACTGCCCTAATAATAATAATATTTTATTTATACCCTGCCCCCCCCCCCGGCCAGAGCCGGGCTCAGGGCGGCTAACACCAGTAAAATTACAATAAAAACATAATGGGGGGGGGGACAATTTAAAATACGGGTTAAAGTACAATTTAAAATGCAGCCTCCTTTTAATAGTAGCCCATTCTGTGTGTGGAGGGCAGTGCCAGATTTACATATAAAATAAACAAGCTATAGCTTAGGGCCCCACTCTCTTGGGGGGGGGGGCCAAAAAAAATTAAAGGAGGAAAAAACTTTATGCACATTTCCAAAATATAAGATAAACAACAAATCAAATAAAACCTACATACAGCAACAGTGTTTTGTGTTGTGTAGGCTCCTATGATGTAAGTAATGGGCCCCGCCTGCTGGCCTGCTCCCTAAAATAGGGGTGACCAAACTTTTTTCAAAGAGGGCCAGATTTGATGCATGAGGGCCAACCAGAGTTGTTAACCTTTTATTTGGAATGAAAGCCTTTTTTTACAATTTTACCCCAAAGTTGTTGAGCTTTTTTTTATGATTGAAGAGGAGATAAACTGCCACAGGAGCCGGATTAAACCAACCGGCAGGCCAGATTAGGCCCCCTAATCGGACATTAGACATGCCTGCCCTAAAATATCACTGGTCTGTTCATTTCTATATACAGTGGTACATCAGGTTAAGAACTTAATTCGCTCTGGAGGTCCGTTCTTAACATGAAACTGTTCTTAACCTGAGGAAACACTTTAGCTAATGGGGCCTCCCGCTGTCGCCATGCAAGTTCTGTTCTCATCCTGAAGCAAAGTTCTTAACCCGAGGTACTATTTCTGAGTTAGCGGAGTCTGTAACCTGAAGCGCCTGTGACCTGAAGGGTCTGTAGCCCGAGGTACCACTGTATAGGGTGCCTACATTCTGCATGGACTGGTTGCATGGCAACATGTGCAAATGGCTTTACAGTGGTACCTCTGGATACGAACGGGATCCGTTCCGGAGCCCCGTTCGCATCTAGAAGCAAACATAACCAGTGACAGCATGTCTGGGCACACAGGCGTCGCTTTTCGTCGCTTCTGCGCATGCGCGTGACGTCGTTTTGAGCATCTGCACATGCGCAAGCGGCAAAACCCGGAAGTAACGCGCTCCGTTACTTCCAGGTTGCCGCGGAGCACAACCCGAAAGCACTCAACCTGAAGCGTATTCAACCCGAGGTATGACTGTAGATACCTATTAGGTCCATAAATTACCACATAGCATATATTCAACACAAAAACAGCGACCGTTTGTTGTTGAGAAAGGACAGCTGGACATATAAAGGGCCACTTTACCTTCAGTAGCTTAGGGCCTCATCAGACCTGAATACGGCCCTGGGAGCGGGGTGTCCATATAAGTCCCCAAAGTGACCGCCCGGCTATAGCATTAGCATCAATTAAAACACACACACACACACGTGTGTGTAAAGACAGAAGCCGCTGGAACAGTTGTAGACTTGGAAGGGACCCAAGGGTCATCTAGTCCAACCCCCTGCAATGCAGGAATCTCAACTACAGCATCCACAACAGATGGCCATCCAACCTCTGCTTAAAAACCTCCAAGGAAGGAGAGTCCACTGTTCCCCTGCAAAATAGTTCCACTGCAAAACAAAACTCTCTAAAAGTGTTTAGCTGGCTCCAAAGGAACCCAGGCAACGCTCCCCTCCCGGTGGGGCCTTCTCTTTCAGCATTTCATCTCTGCCCCCCACCCCACCCCCTCCGTCCTGGCACGCCAAGGCTCTTCCTTGGGATGGGGGGGGGGGTGGGGAAGTGCGGGCCGATCTTCTGCCTCGGCAGTAAAAAGCTGAGCTTTGAAATTCCTCTGCAGGATGGCGAGCCTGGGTGGTGAAGAGTTTTACAAGCCCAACTTCTTTCAAAAAAAGAAGACGGCCGCGCCCCCCGCCCCCTTGTATAACCATTAAGGGCCCCCCTTTGACGGGAGGGAGGCCAGGAAGCATCCTTGCTAATGGCTGGGGGAACAAACAGGCCTTGGTTGGGGAGGTGGGCTGGCGTGTTGCAAACTGAGGGCTATTTCCTTGCTCATTAAACAACCACAAAGACGCAGCTCAGCTGGAGGGGGGGGGAAGGTGTGATGGGGAGGGGGGCTGGGGGAGGTGGTGTCCCCCCCCCCCCGCTTTTCACATGCAGAAAGCCCCCTCCCACTCCTCCCTCCCCTGGCCAAAGAGATGGTGCTTGAATTGACATCTGGCTGCTACACCCCCCAATATGATATTTAGCATTTTCAGGTTAACTGACCGCCCAATTTTTTTCCTGTGTTAATCTTTGTGCTTATAAAGCCAGGGCTGATGCAAATGTGTTACTTCCAACTTGAACGGGTTCAGGTGGGTCTCCCCCAGCTTACTCAAGGCTGTATGTATAACAGGGGCATTGGGCATGGGGAGGGCTGCTCTTCCATGTCTCCCTATTATTGTATAGAGCTCTTTTTATCATAAGGGGAAACTGCTGGGACCCAGGCACAAGTGGAAGTCCGCCCACGCTTTCTTTTGCTTAGTTGTGGGCTCATAGCGGAAGGAATTTGGCACCTCTTAGGGCAATGTTTAAGTGAGCTCCTTTTCACACAAGAAGTACCCCCAAACTGCAGGAGGTGGGAATGTGTTAAAAATTCCTTGTGAAGTGACAGACAGGATGGTGAGGGCCCTTCTATATGCCTTTCTCACCAATCTACTCCAGTCCACCTGCATTTTGGTAAACATTGCTTGGCCAGGGAAACTGCATGGCCAACTTTGAAGGATGGCTGCGTTTCAGATTGTGATAAGAATGTTAAAGTCTTGTTCTTGTTGTTTAGTCGTGTCCGACTCTTCGTGACCCCCTGGACCAGAGCACGCCAGGCACTCCTGTCTTCCACTGCCTCCCGCAGCTTGGTCAGACTCATGTTTGTAGCTTCGAGAACACTGTCCAACCATCTCGTCCTCTGTTGTCCCCTTCTCCTTGTGCCCTCCATCTTTCCCAACATCAGGGTCTTTTCCAGGGAGTCTTCTCTTCTCACGAGGTGGCCAAAGTATTGGAGCTTCAGCTTCAGGATTTAAAGTCTTAGATATATAATAAATGTTCATAAATGTACCAACCAAGCACATACATAGATCAGCACAGGAAGACCAACCTGAAACCATTTTTGATTCCCAAACTGACCAAATGTTTTCTCTGCAACGTAAAAGGAAAATGGAAAAGCCTCCCCATTGTCTTTTCGCACAAACCGGACAAGTACTCCATTAAACGTGGATCTGAGTTCTGCCGCCTCCTTTCTCGGGAAAGCTCACCAGCTCTGGCCCCAAACTGATGCAAGCTCCCAGCAGCTCACGGCATCTACCCAGCACCCTTCCTGCTGGAGAGGGGAAAGGGGTGTAAAGGTTAACAAGCCCCTTAATTGCTAATTGCTGTGAAATGGGCAGGCCGGGATGGCGGCTGCCTCTCCCGCTCTACACTGCCAGCCGTGAGCCCAGAGGGGAGCTTGCTGGCCTGCCAGGGCCTTGAGGGAGTGGTGGTCTCTAGCGTGTTGCCAGGTCTCTTGTTGGCACCTCGTTTTGGAAGCTGGCCCTGGGGTTTGAGGGATGCCAACTGTTGCCCAGGCTACAACAGCTGGATCTGGGAATTCATCCCCTCAGGGCTGCTTTCCACAGGAGTATGCTTTTATTGTTTGCTTGCTTGCTTGCTTGCTTGCTTGCTTTTATTTATTATTACATTTATATTCCATCTTCCTTCCAAGGAGCTCAAGGTGGCAGTCACTATTCTCCCCTCCCCCATTTTATACCCACAACAACCCTGCAAGGTATGTCAGGCGCCAGCGCTGCAGTTCCCAGCACCACCATTGTCCACTCTCCAGCTAGAGCTCCTCTGCCTCTAACAATAATTTTAGTAGTAACAAGTGGTGCTTTCCCCAACGTGAAAACGTAGAGCGGGTGCTCCTCTCCCTTGTCCCAGGCACAGAGTGGGCTGCGGAAGGATCAGGTCCAAAGGGTCAGAAACTATCCGATGGAAGTGAGCCTGTTTTTATTCTACAGGCCTCTCTGGATTCAATCAACCTCCCCCAAGCTGGTGTCCCCCAGATGTTTTGGACCTACAACTCTCACCAGCCTCCAGTAACATAGTCCACTCGGAACCACAGCTTGGGGAAAGCTGGCCTTGAAGTCTGGCACATAGCTGTCAACTTACAGATTTGAAAATAAGGGACCAGCAGCCTTGAAAATAAGGGACCTGCAGCCTCACCTGTTCCAGGCACTCCAGTCTTCCTGTCCTCCTGCAGTCTGGTCAAACTCATGCTGGTAGCTTTGAGAACACTGTCCAACCAACTTTGTAACCAGAGGCTCAACTGAATAGAATCTGAATCACATGCACCACAAGGCCTATGCAGCCTCAACTTAAGATGGCTCCCCGGCCTGGCTTTGCACTGCAAAGTTTGCAGCAGCACGTGCAACAAAATGGCGTCCAGCATTCAAAAACCCCTCAGCTTGCATTAACTAGCCACACACAAGGCATGCAAGCTCCACCCCCCAGTCGTTCTTAGACTTCTTATTGGGTGAGCAACACAGCCAAGCAACACAGTTGGAGCCTCCCTCCGCCCTGGCCGGCAGGGAGGGAGGGAGAGGAGCTGCTTCCTTTGAAATTTAAGGGACATCATTTAAGGGACATCTATCAATAAGGGACAGCAGCAGGACATGGCAGCAGGACTGTCCCTTCAAATAAGGGACACTTGACAGCTATGGTCTGGCAGGGTTCATTGGGTTCATTCAAATTATAGGAACTAATTTGGAGAGTATTTGGGTTTGCTTTTTCGACTGTTGTTTGCCCTGCAAGATTTCTTTCCCCCTCCATAAAGCTTCTTCTGCCTGCTTCTCCCCAACTTCTTTCTCTGGGTGAGAGATCCATTTTCATCCGGGCAGAAATCGTCTTCCTTGGCCCACCTCCAAGGAGGAGAAGGGGGGGGTGAAGAGACAAAGCAACAGATTAAATTTGAGGGTTTGAGGCAGATGTGCAAGGAGTGTGATCTGCCCCTGACAAGTCCAGGTGTGGGGAGCAAGGAGGGGGTGGAACAAAAGGCGGAAAGAAGGGTTGAATGGGATTTTTAATCTTGGCAAAGATCCGGGGTGGGGTGGGGTAGGCAGGGGTGGGGTAGAGATTTGACTGCTAGAGGCAATCACATAAACGTGTGGGGCTCAAACCCTTAAGGGTCAAAATTATTCTGCCTGGGAAGCTAGACAGATCCACCACAGACCCTGCGGCAACCAAGAGATTCTGTGCACAAGTTAGCCAGCTGGAAATGCAACCAGGTCGTTCTTTTCCTCCGTGTGGGTCAAAGCTGGTTTTGGAGGGGGAAACACATCAAAACACATTATTTCCTTAAAAAAAACAACAGGATACGGGTTGTGGGCCATTGCTTTTTTTCAAGAAAAATAGGTGCCTGAACTCACCACGAAGTTGTTACAGTAAGTCGCCTTGCGACTCGGGGCAGCCCTGAACAGATAGTGATTTGACAGCAGCTGTGTTCATCAGCAGTGGAGGTGCTAAAAACTATGGCAAGCTGTCTCCCTGGCTGGTTTGGGGGTTGCCCCTGGTTGGTGCAGGTCAAATAAATACACCCCTGCCTCCCTTCAATGGCTAGGGTGGATGGCTAGGGAAGCTCAGAAGGGCCCTCATGCAAACACGCCCACGTGCAAACGGTAGAGGCCTGACTGGAAAGCTTAAAGCCCGCTGCCGCTACATGGGAGACGGATTGATGAAAGGGAATATGAATTGGCCCCATCCCATAGCTTGACCAAGGAGCTAGGTGGAGTCATAGATCTAAAAGAGCTGTAGACTTGCAGCTTCCGTTTTGACTCAAAATGTTCGTTTTGGGCTTCTCAGAAGTACATGAAGGGAAGAAGTGGGTGGAGGGGACACCAGCCCACAATGGCACCCACCTGAGAGGTGCCAGAACTATGCTCCGGCACACTCCAGCTGGAAAAAAAGCATTGGTTGTGGCTAAGACAAGCGGTGTGCAGTACATTGGATGCACAGCAACAGGTTTGTGAACGCAGCTGGAGGCTTCATTTATGTGCTCAACTGGCTGGGGCAGCCCTTGTTTCTGGACCCTAAGACGCTGTCCCTGTCCTTGCCTGTTGGAGAGGCCTTTTAAAAACATTGCCAGAGTTCACCAGGGAATTTTTTAAAAAAAAAATAATAATATTTATTAGAAGTTTAAATGTTACAGAAAAAAAGCACAAAAAAGAACAAAAGAAAAGGAAAAGAGAAAAAATTACATAAAAAGAGAGCAAAAGAAAAACAACAATACATCAAAACACAAAAAACAAAAACAATTAAAAACACATCCAATATTTATCCTTATCTTTCATTAACTTATTTCCTCGACCTCCTCACACCTCCCTTTTTTGTATAGTTATTAACTATATCAGCAAATCCTTTCCATCTTTCACTGCTTTCTATCATTTAGTTATCTTAATTTATTTTAACCTTATCTTACCATGAAAACCTTAAAATTTATTTGTACTTAGCTCCTTATAATATTTCTACTAAAGTCATGTAATGTCATTCCAACATTTCCTAACATTCATTAATTTTACAGTGTTTCTCTAAATAGATTTTTTTAAAAAAAATATCCAATCTTCTTCCACCGTCTCTTCTCCCTGGTCTCGGATTCTGTCAGTCCTTTCTATCAGTTCTGTATTGCCCATCAACCTGGTGATCTTCTATCCGAGGCTCTTAACTCTTCTCCATGTCCCTTCTGCAGATCTTCTTCATATTTAAGCATACATTTTACTTTATCTTCTGCTGAGCTTGTTCTTAGTTTCCTTCCTTTGGTACCGAGGAGTAGGTCCCGGGGGAACTCCATCTTGACAGTTCCATTATTCCTTCTCGTCAGGTCAGCCCATACTCCATAGTCAGAACTAAAGTCCAAAAGATGTTTCAGGACATGCTCCAAAGTCCCTTCGAGGCTGAAGGCCTCCACAACTCCAATCTCCCCCTGGCCCAGATCCGAATCACAAAGCCCGGAGCATCCCTTCATAAGGGAGTCTGTTCAAGTTCACCAGGGAATGTTAACAGAGTTCCCTGCTCCGTGCCAGCCCTTGAGAGTGAGACAAAGGTCACACAGCCAGTCACAAGAGACAGGCAAGCCAGGGGAGTGTGGGGTTCGAGGAAGGAAGGATGAAACCTCTCATCCCAAGCAGGAGAAGGATCACATTTTTGTTGCTGGGGTGACAAACATTGAAAGGAATGCTCTGGAGGGTGAAGTTCCCCTGCATGGAGAACTTCCTCGCCTGGAGGGTAAATTCCACAGGATGACACCACCAGCCTGAACCCAGGAAGAGATGCCCCCCTCCCTCTCCTCCTTCCCCCCCCCCCCAGGGCTAGAAGCTGAGAGGTGACTGTGCAAGGGAAGGCGGCAAAGGGAAGCTGCAAGCCATGGGTGGGTCAAAAGAAGACCCCTCCGAGTTCCTATCCCAGCTTCCCCACAAGGATGCCCAAATTCCTGAGCCTTTGACTTTCCAACCTAGCCCATCTCCAAAGCCTTTTCTTGGTGGTGCCTCCTGTGAGCCCCCCATGGCGTTCCCAGTATTAGCAGGCACAGGGATGGAACATGTTATGTACAGAGTTGAATAGGATCCAAACTGCAGCAGTCTGATTGGTCCTAGAACAACAGGATCCAAATTGCAGCAGTCTGATTGGTCCTAGAACAATAGGATCCAAATTGCAGCAGTCTGATTGGTCCTAGAACAATAAGATTCAGAATGCAGCAGTCTGATTGGTCCTAGAACAATAGGATCCAAATTGCAGCAGTCTGATTGGTCCTAGAACAATAGGATTCAGAATGCAGCAGTCTGATTGGTCCTAGAACAATAGGATCCAAATTGCAGCAGTCTGATTGGTCCTAGAACAATAGGATTCAGAATGCAGCAGTCTGATTGGTCCTAGAACAATAGGATTCAGAATGCAGCAGTCTGATTGGTCCTAGAACAGTATGATCCAAATTGCAGCAGTCTGATTGGTCCTAGAACAATGCAGCAGTATGATTGGTTGGCAGGAACCACCCAATCATGCTCCAGATATAAGTGAATCCACAACCTGATTGGCTTACAGTAGAACACTGAGGGTTTTTTTTTTAATATGCCTGTTGTCTTTGTCCATGGAGTTTTCTTGGCAGGGATACAGGAGTGGCTTGCCGGTTCCTGCTCCAGGTGGATCACATTTGGTCGAAACTCTCCACTATGACCTGTCCATCTTGGGTGGCTCTGCACAGCATGGCTCATAGCTTCTCTGAGTTATTCAAGCCCCTTCGCCACAGCGTCTTAAAAAGTAGAGACATCACCTTGCCAACAAAGGTCCGTATAGTTAAAGCTGTGGTTTTCCCAGTAGTGATGTATGGAAGTGAGAGCTGGACCATAAAGAAGGCTGATCGCCAAAGAATTGATGCTTTTGAATTCTGGTGCTGGAGGAGACTCTTGAGAGTCCCATGGACTGCGAGAAGATCAAACCTCTCCATTCTGAAGGAAATCAGCCCTGAGTGCTCACTGGAAGGACAGATCCTGAAGCTGAGGCTCCAATACTTTGGCCACCTCATTAGAAGAGAAGACTCCCTGGAAAAGACCCTGCTGCTGGGAAAGATTGAGGGCACAAGGAGGAGGGGAGGACAGAGGATGAGAAGATTGGACAGTGTTCTCGAAGCTACTAGCATGAGATTGACCAAACTGCGGGAGGCAGTGGAAGACAGGCGTGCCTGGCGTGCTCTGGTCCATGGGGTCACGAAGAGTCCGACATGACTAAACGACAACAACTGAGGGGTTTGGGACACCGTTGGTGAGGTGCAAGGAGCAGGTCAGTAATAATTCACTCAGTGTTAGGGGACACCGTTGGTGAGGTGGCAATAACTCACTCGGTGTCAGGGAAGTTAACTCTTTATTCAAAGAAATAAAGAGCTCAGGCCTAGTGAGAACGGCAACTCTTCCCAGAAGCATACCCTCCAAGTATCCTGATATTCCAGGGACACAGAGGATCGCATGCATTAAAACCAAGGATGGAGGTTTCCCAGGGCCGGTAATCCTCCCTCAAGCCGCAAACTGCCTTAGGCAGACCTCTCTGGCCTTGCTGTGAGAGAGGATGAAAACCCTGGGAATTGTAAAGCACTCTGTGCGCTGAGGAAAGCAGACGGAGGAGGAACACAAATGACACGTTTCTCCAAAGTCACCCCGGGGACCCAGAAACAAGATCTTTGTTCGACAGAAGACGCACGTGTGACCTCTTGGCCCGACCACAGAACTGACGTAGAGCGTGGCGCTCTCTTTGCGTGACAGGATCGGCCCCGGGGCACTTTTTCAAAACAGGCCAGAAAGATGCCCACATCTCAAAAGGAAGCGCAGGTGTCTGATGACAGCAGGAACTAAATGGCCAGTCTACATACCGCAAGACTGACTCCAGAGAGAGGGGAACAGAAGCCCGACCAATTGGTTTACAACCCCCGCCCCCAGCAGTATTTATTGAGATTGTACACCCAAGTCACTGCATTTTAAATGACAACGTTTTAAAGCCCATTTGTCCGTCTGGCTATAGTTGACTAAACCCTACAGAAACTGAAGGTGTCCATTTATTCATGCTAATAAATAGCGTAAACATCATGTAACTGAAACCTCGGCCTCTTTCCTGCTTGGATCCCTCTTCCTCCTCTTCCAATCTACTGTCTCCTCTGTACTGATGTCTAGACTGCAAGCGCCTCAGGGCAGGGACCTCTCCCCGTATAATTTGTAAAGTGCCACACACACACACACACACACACACACGGATTATTCCTGTCTCATTTTCTTTTGCACAAACTTAAATAGCTTCCTTGTTGGTTTTTGCCCATTCCCACGCTGTACCCAGCCATTCTTTAGCAGTCGGAATTGCCGTTTGCTTCCAATGTCTGACATATGTATCTGCGCATAGCAATGTTTAGCTTTGGGGATAAAAAACGAAAACGGAGCTAGCTTTGCCTCTGAATACCAGTTGCTGGCAATCCCAAGTTACTGTGCTCTTTATGACCTGGGTGCCTGAGCACGATTCTACCCAGCCACAGGTCAAGCCTCAACGGAGTCTACTTGTCATTTGTGACGGCCAGTTTGGCCAGTTCACCTGGGCAAAGCAGGACAGTGCTGGGCACTCCCCTAGCTTAAAGCAAAACACATGTCCCTTTCTGTCCACTCAGGATCCACATCTGAATTGTAGCTGCTAAAAAAATGTTTAGGGGTACTCTCATTTTCCTATTCATATTGAAATACCGCCCCTCAATGAGGCCAAACTTAGATTCACAAAATGTTTAGGAGTATGCGTACCCCTGCATCCCCCCAGAAAAAAAGCACCGTTGTAATTATAATTTTATTAAATTTTCAGTTTTACAATTTAAAATACTCATTTAAACATCCTTAAAATATCAATGACTTCCCTTCTTCTCTCTCCATGTTTCATTTTGCATATCATAAATCCCTGCATACTTTACAAAAACTAAACCATTCAGTATTCCATTATTGCATCCATCAAGACTTATTTACACTGTTGAATTTATCTTAATGCTGCCCATGTTTTCAGGGGTACGCATATATTCAATAAACGTTTTCCAATCTTCTCTAAGCCTATATTCTTCTTGTTCTCTTATTTTATATGTTAAGTCTGCAAGCTGGGTATATTCTGTCGGCTTAAGTTGCCATTCTTCTTTAGTTAGGACCTCGCTCGTTTTCCATTTTTGGGCTAACAGCATACATAAATAACCTTTTTTGACACATGGGAATTTCAAGAAGGGATTTCTAACAGCTTTTGCGATGCTTGTTTGGGTGAAGGATAGGGCTGCTGTATATCCGGGGGGGGGGATTTCTGAAATGTGGCACTTTGTCTTGGATCAACAATTTTGGGGTCTTCTTTTAAAAAGCTCAATAACTTTCGGGGTGTCCTGGTTTTTACTTTTTGAAATATGGCAATTACCCTATGCAGGAGCCCCCAGTGAATCTTCCAAGCCTCTAAGGCAGAGGTAGGTGCGGCCCAATCGCCTTCTCAATCCGGCCCACGGATGGTCCGGGAATCAGCATGTTTTTACATGAGTAGAATGTGTGCTTTTATTTAAAATGCATCTCTGGGTTATTTGTGAGGCATAGGAATTTGTTCATCTCCCACCCTCCAAAATATAGTCCGGCCCCCCACAAGGTCTGAGAGACAGTGGCCCACGGCTGAAAAAGTTTACTAACCCCTGACCTAAGGCTTAAGGTAAAGGTAAAGGGGCCCCTGACTGTTAGGTCCTATCGTGGCCGACTCTGGGGTTGCGGCGCTCATCTCGCTTTATTGGCCGAGGGAGTCGGCGTACAGCTTCCGGGTCATGTGGCCAGCTTGACTAAGCCGCTTCTGGCAAACCAGAGCAGCGCACGGAAACGCCGTTTACCTTCCCATCAGAGCGGTACCTATTTATCTACTTGCACTTTGACGTGCTTTCGAACTGCTAGGTTGGCAGGAGCAGGGACCGAGCAACGGGAGCTCACCCCGTTGCAGGGATTCCAACCACCAGCCTTCTGATCAGCAAGTCCTAGGCTCTGTGGTTTAACCCACAGCACCACCCGTGCCCTTCTAAGGCTTAAAGGTAAAGGTACCCCTGCCCGTACGGGCCAGTCGTGTCCGACTCTAGGGTGGTGCGCTCATCTCACTTAAGAGGCCGGGAGCCAGCGCTGTCCGGATACACTTCCAGGTCATGTGGCCAGCGTGACGAAGCTGCTCTGGCGAGCCAGCACCAGCGCAGCACACGGAAACGCCGTTTACCTTCCCGCTATAAAGCGTTACCTATTTATCTACTTGCACTTTAGGGGTGCTTTCGAACTGCTAGGTGGGCAGGAGCTGGGGCCGAAAGACGGGAGCTCACCCCGCCGTGGGGATTCGATCGGCAAGTCCTAGGCACTGAGGTTTTACCCACAGCGCCACCCGTGTCCTTCTAAGGCTTAGAAGGCAGCAAATCCAGGTTGTCACAGGCGAAACTGAAAATGAACAGCAAGGACAGGAGGCAAAGGAGAGGGCTGGGGAAATGGGGCTGCCCAGGAGGCAAGGCAGGGAGCAGAAGGCAAAGAGTCAGCAGCACTCCTGTCTCTCGGCTGACGCCCAGCCAGGCTGTTCTCAGGCTTGGGAGCAAATTTCTGTGCAGCCCAAGTAATTTATCACCCCCTGCCAGGGCACCCTCCTCTCCAGAGGCCTACTTGTGACCAGTTAGACCTAAGCCGTCCCTGTTAGCTTTGCCTGTTTCAAACTGGCGAGACTCCACCCTCTCCTGGGAACAAACTGGTTCCATCCCCTGGCAGTGGCTGTTTCTTCTTCTGGTTACAAAATCTCACCATCTCTGCCTCCTGACCTACTTTCATGGGTCACGGTAAGAGGGCAACATCTTCCCAGCTGCCTGTCACCTCTTGCCAATGCAGCAGCCTCTTTTGTACAAATATCCCTGGGGCAGCGGGAACCTCTGAGGGCTTAAAGGCAACAGTTCCACTACCAGGACATTCGACATTCATCAATGAGTTTGTGCAAAAGTCTGCATGTTTGGATTCAGGGCCACACTCGGCCCATTTAGAGGGCTTGATGTGAGTTGTTGTTGTTGTTGTTGTTCTATATGCCACCCATCTGACTGGGTTGCCCCACCCAGCCACACTGGGCAGCTTCCAACAAAATATGTAAAAGGTCATGCAACGTTGATCAGCCACTATAAAAGAAGCTAATGAATAAGAAAACAGCAACCTGGAAATATGAAGAGCTTAAACCACAGCAATCATGCCCTCTGCCCTGGTGTTTCGGTCCCCTACGCTGGCGGGAGGGCACACTGTCAGTGGCAATAGAGTGGGCACTCTGTATGTGCTCAGAGGCACCCTCTCTTTATTTTCATTTCAAATACCCCAGGGTGGAGTCCTCCTGACATCTTAAACAGGTTCTGGGACTGAGACCTGCCTCCGGTTAAGCCCTAAGAAACACACTTAACTGGCTCCTGATGTAAATTTCAGGAAATGCTTCTGTTCAGAAGGAAGAGGGACCTTAAAAACATAAGCAGAGAGGTCACTACGGGTGCCTCTGTGTGTGTGTGTGTGTGTGTGTGTGTAGTTTTTGTTGTTTACATTTGCAAATACGACCTTTCTGAATTATGTCACTCCTTAGAATCTCATGTGCATAGTGGATAATGTAACACTCTGACAGTTTGGGGCTGATTCAAATCCCGGACAAGACTTATTTTATTCAGTCTCCAATGAGTAGAAAAAGCACAACACCCCCCCCCCAAAACCCTGCACAGCTGAGGCACCAGGGAGCCACTGAGGTCAGGCTCAAAGCGCACTAGTCATGAGTCAGCGCCTTCCAATCCTTCACAAGTGCTGGGTTTCACTGTGCGAGCATCAACTCGCTCTAGCTCCTTCCAGGGAAGAATGTTCCACAACATCCCTGGGTAACTTGTTCTGAGGTTGCCCAACCATTCTGACTAGGAAGTACCTTGAGACAGGCGTACCTGGCTGGGTTGCACCACACGTCTCTCCCTTGGAATTCTTTTCTAACGAGAGAGAAACCTTTTGCCAAAAATGCCTTGCCCTACATCAATCCTCCCATCTGTCACCCTGGAGGTACGAGGCCGATGACCCGCCTTTCAGCTGGGACATTTGGGACCAGAGGCGGCATCATCCTGGTCACCCTTCAAAGGCTGGTAGATCTGATCTGTGAGGCTCAGTTAAACTGTGCATCACCTGCACATTTTCAAGCATCTCGCGCAGGACAGTTTGCCGGCCATTCAAGCTGCAGGTTACCTTCTGCAGACTGCCAGCTGCACATTCCACCGCAAGGCACCGAAATGCTTTTGAAATGGCCTTGCTTGGGGATTAACCCACAACCGCTCAAGATGCATTTAGTGCAGTTTTAACCTCCCCGCCTTCACACACAAGGCCTTGCCTGCGGACCCTGAGGCTGGCAGCTGCTGCTTTTTGCGGCAAAAGCCAACAGCTGGAAGGAAGGGGCTGCAGTGGCTTCCTGGCATCTGCACCTTGCGTGCCGGCTGCTCTCTTCAAAACAAATTGCTGTTACGGCTCTGGCTGAACCTTTACGATCCGTTTTCCTGCTTTCTTCTGCCTGGGATGGCGTTTGGCCTGCGGGCCTCACCTGAACTTTACAGGCTCGCTTTTCCGCCTCCGTTAATATTTATAGTGGCAGAATAAATGCCACACTGGTTTATATTTTTAGAAGGGTCACCTAGAACTGGAGGGGAGGGGTACAGAGGACAGAAGGGAAACAATAATTTCTCCAAAGGGATGCAAGAAAAGCAGGCAAAGTGGGGAAGAGGGTGGCAACTAGGCTTGCTGTTAAATGCCTCTTTGCATATAATGTGCGCTTTAAAAAAAAAAATGCAAATAGCAGCTGTTGTGGAGCGAGCAGAGGGGCTGTTAATTAAAGGCAAACTGTAAGAAGCCAAATGGTGAAATGAGAAAGGAAAAACGATCTATATCAAGAAGGAATTAAACAGAATGCCAGAGCATCGCAAGCAAGATGACCAGGGGTTTGGAGCATGGAAAAGCCAATGTATTTGGGGGTTTTTTAGTTTTAGAAAAATAATAATACCTCCCAACTGGAACACTGAAGTTGCAAGGATATAATTTTATGTCTCATAAATGCATCCATTTATTTCTATAGATAATTAAACGATGTGCATTGCCAGATCTTTAAACTGTTTTATGATGCAATGTTAAATGCAGTTTGATATTTTGTTTTTAAGGAGAGAAAATGGTGACTGGCGGGGCGGGAAGGTTTATTAAAATTATGCTTGGCAAGGAGTAAGTGAGCTTCCCACTCGCATCCTATTAGACTAGATTGCAGTAAGTTTGGCAGCAGATTCAGGGCAGGCAACAGGAAGTAGTGCTTCTTCACATTAACCCACAGTTCCACGTTTGCGCCCTGCCCCCAAGCAGCAGCAGCAGCAGCAGCACTTACTGGCTGGGCTAGATTTCAGAGGTGACTGTTCTCATTTCCAGCATTTATGCCTCCACCTTTCTAACAAATATTCTCAACTCAACTGCACGGAAGTGGAGAGGCCTGCACGTGGGTATCGGGCAGGATGGCGAAACAGAGCCTGCATGCTCAGAGGCAGTCTAGCTTTGAAAAAACAACCGCTGGGGCCAAGTGATGGCAGAGTGCTGTTGCCTTCATGCCCTGACCCAGACTTCCTGGGAGCATTTGGCTGGCCACTGCGAAAGGTTAGGTGGGCAAAAAGAAACACACCCTCAATCTAACCCAGCAGTGCTCTTAATGTGTTTTTAAATCAGCCCATGCACTTCCACAATATACGTTCTACCTCAGAAAGGGGGAAGCAAAACAGGTCTTCATTTGAGCTCGTTGAATTTTTTTGAAAAGTGTTTTGAATGCCAGGGGTCCATGGCCGCCTCTGAGCATGTGCAGAGTTTATTTAGTGAAAGCAGGTGTAGTACAAACTTGGGAATATAACCAGTATATATTTTAAGTTTGGCCATGAACTGAGGGGCTGCAAGCCTCATATCTGCAATGTCAGAGTTATCTCTCACTTGAACTACTGCAATGCACTCTGTGTGGGGCTACCTTTGAAGGTGACCTGGAAACTACAACTAATCCAGAATGCGGCAGCTAGACTGGTGACTAGGAGCGGCCACCGAGACCATATAACACCGGTCCTGAAAGACTCCCAGTATGTTTCCCAGCACAATTCAAAGTGTTGGTGCTGACCTTTAAAGCCCTAAACGGCCTCGGTCCAGTATAACTGAAGGAGCGTCTCCACCTCCATCGTTCTGCCCGGACACTGAGGTCCAGCGCCGAGGGCCTTCTGGCGGTTCCCTCGCTGCGAGAGGCCAAGTTACACGGAACCAGGCAGAGGGCCTTCTCAGTAGTGGCACCCGCCCTGTGGAACGCCCTCCCATCAGATGTCAAAGAGAAGAACAACAACCAGACTTTTAGAAGACATCTGAAGGCAGCCCTGTTTAGAAAAGCTTTTAATGTTTAATAGGTTATTGTATTTTAGCCGCCCATAGTGGCTGGAGAAACCCAGCCAGATGGGCGGGGTATAAATAATAAATTATAATGTTATTGTTGTTGTTATGAACAGTGGTCTGTCCTACAGAGCTCTTGGAATGATAGCTAAGGATTAAATGATGAGGCTCTTTAAAACAGAAGGTCGCAGTAGGCGATCTGAGCAGGCACCCTAGCATTTGATCAAACCACCAGCTTCCCCACCTCGCTCCCCGTCGGCAGTGCTCAAAAAAGTCTGTCCTCCAGAAGTGAGCTCACTTTTTACCTCGATAAAAGTGTAGAGTTGGGATGCCAAACTTCAGACGAAAATTGTGAAAAATTCTTCCCATACCTCCCTTTGGCAAAATTCTCTGGGGAAATGATTTCTGCATTAGGTCACCCAAGAGGAAGGCGAACAAAAGAGGTTCTTTTAGAGGTGAATTGACTGATGTCATCCTGCCCACGTGTGCCTGTTCGTGAATGAGAGAGACAGGGAGAAAAGCTATTTCTGCAGAATCCACTTGCAAAGGTGGCTGCGTGGAGAGACTCATCGCAATCTCTTAAAACAGCCCTTCCTTGCCTCGTGTGCTCCATAAATTTCGCCCCTCAGGTACCAGCAAGTATGTCTTTCAAAACATCCAGGGAGCACCAGGTTGGGAAGGCCTGAGATCCACCAAAGAGGCCTCTTTCGATTCTTGCCTCCTGAGTGCCAAGTCTGGATACCAGAGGCATGGAGGGAACTTGTCCCATGGCTATGGAAGGCTGGCAACACGCCCAACTCAGGGCCCAAGCACCTGTCCTTTTGGTGGCCTTTTCAGAAGTGATGCTAAGATCACGCTCACTGACTCTTCGAGAGGGTTTTGTAAGAAAGATGATTTTGAACCAACCCTAAACTCTATCCAATCAATAGTACAAGGCCCACCTTGGGGGTCTGCATTCCTCTGATGGGTGGGGCAGAGCAACGGACATGACTCTTACCTTTGTACAGGTAAGAGTCAGTGCAGCTACGCTAAAGCAGAGGCTTTCACCATCACAGCACAAGGCAAATGTTTTTCTCTATCCTCTTTCAAGGCAAAGCAAAGGGGCATCGTCTCAGTTCAAGGATCCATCGCAGCCAGGCAAAAGCACTTGAGGAGGGCCATGGGCATAGCCAGGATTCTTGTTAGGAGGGGCAGGCTTTTGGTGACGGAACCAGAACCTTGAATAGTGTTACCTGGGGTTAGGGACGCAGGTGGGGCTGTGGCCTATAGAGCGAGATGAGCGCCGCAACCCCAGAGTCGGCCACGACTGGACCTAATGGTCAGGGGTCCCTTTACCTTTACCTTGGGTTAAGAACTTAATTCATTCCGGAGGTCCGTTCTTAACCTGAAACTGTTCTTAACCTGAGGTACCACTTTAGCTAATGGGGCCTCCCGCTGCCGCCGCACGATTTCTGTTCTCATCCTGAAGCAAAGTTCTTAACCCGAGGTACTATTTCTGGGTTAGCGGACTCTGTAACCTGAAGCGTCTGTAACCCGAGGTACCACTGTATTGATTTTGACTGATTTAAGGGGGGGCAGCTGCCCCCCTTGGCTATGCCGATGAGGAGGGCACAGAGCAGGCTCTGGGAGGGGTGTGGTCTCAGAGATGTCCTGAGGGCCAGGCAGAGAGTTCTGGAGGGCACAATGTACCCAGGCCCAATTCAAGGTATTAGTACTTGTGCGCCTGATTATCAAAGCATTTGTTGTTGTTTTTATATTTATTTATACCCTTCCTTTTACCCTGATGCGACTCAATGTGGCTTATGGATAAAAACAAAAATTGCTAAAAACATAGAAAAACAAACATAAAAAATAGAACACACACAGAGAGATCTATCTATGCTATTTTTCTGGAAAAAGCGGTGCCAGAACTCACCATGGACCCTGAGAGCTGCTGGAACTAAGCTCTGGTGAGTTCCAGCTCAAAAAAAGTCATATACAGTGGTGCCCCGCAAGACGAATGCCTCGCAAGACGGAAAACCCGCTAGACAAAAGGGTTTTCCGTTTTTCAATGCGCTTCGCAGGACGAATTTCTCTATGGGCTTGCTTCGCAAGACAAAAATGTCTTGCGAGTCTTAAGATTTTTTTTCGCTCCCCATCCCCTTTTTCTAAGGCGCTAAGCTGCTAATAGCCTTTTAGCAGCTAATCCGCTAATCCCTTAAGCCTTTAATAGCCACTAATAGCCGCTAAACCGCTAATAGCGCTAATCCACTAATCCGCTAATAGGGTTGCTTCGCAAGACGAAGAAACCGCTAGACAAAGAGACTCGAGGAACATATTAATTTCGTCTTGCGAGGCACCACTGTATATAAATAGAGAGAGAGAGTTTCTATACCCCCTTTCATCCAAGAATCACAGGGCGGTTTACAATATAAAAACACCGTAACAAACATAAGCAATACCCCCACTTATTTTATACACATATAAAAGATCTATTAAAACCATACCGATAATTACAGCACATCATCAGCCTTCTCATTAAAAGCAGTCAGTTCCCCAAGGCCTGCTGGAATAAGGTCTTCACCTGCTGGCAGAACAGCAGGGAGGGAACCAGTCTGGGTTCCCTAGGCAGGGAGTTCCAGAGTTGTGTCTCTGGAAGCAGCTGGCGATCATCTCAAGGGCCGCCTTCCTTCCTACCTTGGTTTTAAGTTCTTCTTGAGGTGCCCTTGGTGAGCGTGGTCTGCAGATCAACCGCACATATAGCAGGGCCTTCTTGGTGGCCGCACCCCAGTTATGGAACTGCCTCTTTGTGGAGATCTGGCTGCCCTCCACGTTGCTTTCGTTAAATGCACACTTTTCCAGTGCAGACCTTTGAACAGAAAAGGAAAGTCTGCTGTATCTGTTTACTGTGCTAGTAATACAGCATATTTCAAATACTGAGATTGACCTTGGGCCAGTCAGCACCTGTCTGCCTAAGCTACCTCACAAGGTTGCTATTGCGGGGGTTGGGGGCGGGGAGAAGCAGGAATGCCACCTTGAGCTCCTTATAGAAAAAAGTGCACTTCTCGATGCAGATGCGTAAATAAAGAAACAATATCTTTAAGGAGGCGTTGCAAGGCTCAAATTCAGTGCTGATGGCCACAAACAATGGGCTGAGGTGCTGGGCTGTCATGGAACATCAACAAATATTCCAACCATTCAGGCTGAATGGTGGGAACCGAAGAATCAATATAATTGGGGAAAACCTCATAGGCTGAGGAACAGAAGGGCCTGTGTGTCATTCTGAAAAGGGGCCTCAACTGGCCAGGAAACTTTGGAATGTGGGTCAGAGGGGCTACAAAAATTGGGGAGGGGGCCCCTGCAGTCCACATACCGCTTTGCAGTAACCAGGCAAAAGCTTGCATGCTGATCTTTACAGGGCTAGCAATACCGCACGCCTCAGAACGATTTGCTACATTATTTTGGCCATCCTTGTGGCACGATCCTGTAAATTAGGTCCCAGTTATCATACAGCATGGGACACGGGTGGCGCTGTGGGTTAAACCACAGAGCCTAGGACTTGCCGATCAGAAGGTCGGTGGTTCGAATCCCCGCGATGGGGTGAGCTCCCGTTGCTCGGTCCCTGCTCCTGCCAACCTAGCAGTTCGAAAGCATGCCAGTGCAAGTAGATAAATAGGTACTGCTCCGGCGGGAAGGTAAATGGCGTTTCCGTGCGCTGCTCTGCTTCACCAGAAGCGGCTTAGTCATGCTGGCCACATGACCCGGAAGCTGTACGTCGGCTCCCTCGGCCAATAAAGCGAGATGAGCGCCGCAACCCCAGAGTCAGCCACTACTGGACTTAATGGTCAGGGGTCCCTTTACCTTTATCCTACAGCATGCAGGATTGTTTTTTAAAAATACATCATATGGATTTTGATGTGGCTGTTCAGTGTGTATCCAGGAAGCACCTGGGCATCGCCATCCATAAGGAGGCTCTGCCTTTGCCTACTACCTCCTGGGGGCAGAGGAGACTGGCATGGAGGGGAGAGCCAACTTTCCAGTGGACCCCCGGGGTCGAGGGTGAGTCCCGGGCCGGGGTGCGCAGGGGCCATGGAGTGCGCCCGCCCCCGCCAGGGAATGCGATCAGAGCCGAGCGGGGCGCAAGGGACCCCAGGGACCCTTTGCGCCGCGCCCCGTCGGGGAGGATTCCAGATCTTGCCTGCGCCTGCGCCTCCTGCATCCCTCTGTCCCGGGCCGGAGGGCAGCGCGGGAGCGAGGCGAGAGGCGCGCGGCCGGCTGGGGAGGCGTGGCTCGCGTGACGTCAGCATGGGCATGAATGAACAGGGCGAGAACTTTCCCACCGGCTCCCATTGAGCTTTCCGGAGCTGCGGAGGCGACACGGCTTCTGCCCAGGCGCTTCCTCGACGGCGGCAGCGAAGCGAGCAGCCAGCCAGCCAGGCAGGAAGGCGCTGCTCCGGGCACAGCATGGGCAGCCTCCGTGGGGCCGGCGCCCCTCTCCTCGTCCCCTTCTTCCTTCTGCTCCAGGCGGCGCTCCAGGGCGCCCAGACCCGCGAAGGTGAGAAGCTTCCCCTCCCGGCCCGGGACTCTCCTTCTCTCGCTCCCCCGACGCCGCGCTCCGACCAGCCGGCTTGAGCGCCGACGGAGAGCCGCGCCGGGGAAGGGGAAACGCGCACGGCTGCCTGCCCTTCCCGGACCCCGAGACGGAGCGGGACAGACTGCGTCTTGGGGGCTGGCGGGCTGGGGGTCGCTTCTGCTCAACGGCATGGCAAAAAAAGGAAAAGTTTTTTCTCGCTTTGGCGAACTCCGGTGCCCCCTGCCCTTCCCAAAGTCGGTGCGTAGACGGTGCGGGTCCTTCTGTGCGCGTATTTTAAACTCCAGGTGCGGATTGAAATCTCCAGCGAGGGACGGGCGAGAAGAAGAGGGGCGCGGGGGGCGAAGCGAGGGGGCTGCCGGCTGGTTTGGAGAGGCGACGGGGCCGCCGCTGGGTTTCAGAGCAGCGGAGGGGAAAAGAAACGTTTCGCACCGCACAAAGCTAATGGGTGGATTTCCTTACCAAAGGGGCTGTGTGGAGCCGGCACCTTATGGTAATGGAGGAGCGTACGTCTAGCGATGCCTAAGCAGAACCTCCCGGTTCGAAGGCAGTCTACCTGCAAGTTCTCCGTGCTGGAAAACTAGAAGTGGGAAGGGTCTGTTGTGCCTTTATGCCCTCTTTGGGGGCTTCTACCTGGCTGTCCTGCTCGGGAACAGGATACTGGGTGAGGTGGGCCTGGGATCGGTCTTTTTCCTGCGGTCCGTTTTTCGGCCTCCTGGGATGCGCCCCGCGTTTGAGGAATGGGGCGCTGGCAACCTCTTTCCTCCACGGGTTCGAGCGCCTTAAGCAGAATGCGGCCTTTGGAGTCTTGAATAGCTCATTAAACAGGCGCAAATTGTTGCAGGGCATTTTAAAAATTCCTGCGTTGGATCAATAGATAGATATTCATTTTTTCTAAAGAGTTCCGACTTATTCCTTGGAGTGTTAGGTATTGGCTTTGGGCAGGCGCTTATTTCTGCCTTGGGAGATCAAGTAAGCGCACATGGATGAAGAGGCTTGTGTCTGAAGAAGAGTTCTGTGGAACGCAGAAGTTTGCATACGCCTCTGCTCCCGGCCTTTGGGACTACTAAGCACTTGATTTCCCCCAAATAGGAAATAGGACTTCCCACTGGCTACAAGGCAGGAGAGCAAGGTTCCGATCCTGGGCCCTGCTGGTAACATTCTGGGAAATGTGGTGATTCACACGCCTTGCTTACACAACTGGGCCTCCGCTGCTGTGGCAGGGATGGTTCATGCCAGGTTGGGCAAGGGAGGCAAATATTCTGGTTGCCACAAGAGAAGGGTGGGTCAGGGAGGGGCGCTGAATCAACACCAGGAGATTGATCACCCACAGTCTCCACTTTTTTCAGGGTGGTGTGGGAAGCAGGGGCAGATTTGGGGTTGCGTGTATGGGAAGCCATTTCCATTTCCTTTACTCTGATTTCTGCCACACTGGAAATTAGGCGGATGCTTGGTGTCTTCACGGTCTCTGGAGCCGTTGCTCCAACTCTCTTATGCAGTTGGTAGCTCTGAACTCTGCATCCTTTTGAGCAGAATCTGGGAATTCAGGAATATTTGAGCCTGGGACTATATATTTGACATTTGGAATTCTGGTTTCAAGGGGCTAATCTGGAACCTGGTGCCGGTGTGCCTGAAGGTCCTTGAAATGTGCTGGACCAGTCTTTGGGCCTATCCTGCGCTTGACCCAGCACCACAGTGGGGGGCAAGCCAGCAGCAAAATTCCTTCCAGGTTAAGCCCTTCCGTGGAACAAGCCCAGACTTGCCCACAGGTGTGTACTTTTTCTGCCTGAAAGCCAGGATTTAAATATTTGGCCCCAGGGGATCACCCCAGAGCATATTTTCAGTGGTACGTCTTGTCTCTGGAATGTGTGGAGCCCTGTCAGTCCTTGGAGCATGTACAGAAGGCTTTTCCTAATCTCTTTAGTCACTACAACCTGATCTGGTATTATGGGGCTGAGCTATGGCGAAGCCATGGGGTTAACTGCCCCTGATCTGGTGCTCTCCTGCTGGCCTGCACTACAACTCCCAGCAGAGCTGATGGGAGCCGTAGTCCAAAACATCTGGAGGCCACCAGATGAGGGAAGGCTGCCCTGAGAAGCAAGAAGGGCTTTTGGGACAGGGCTGGGGATGACCCTGTGGCTGTCTGGATACTGGTGGCCAGTGGTGAGGGATTGTGGGAGTTGTAGTCTAGGTACATGTGGCAGGGCACAGGATCCCCAGCCTTGGCTTATATGACCAACCATTCCAGTCCTGGTCTCTGGATATATGTCACCCCTTTTCATGAAGGAACCACACGATTTCTGCTCTCCTTCCTAAATTGTTCTTCCCAGGGAAGGGTCGTAGCTCAGTGGCAGAGCATATGTTTGGCATGCAGAAGGCCCTGGGTTCCTGGCAGCATCTCCAGCTAGGGCTGAGCAAGAGCCCCAGCCTGAAACCCTAGGGGGCCATTGTCAGTGTAGACAACACTGAGCAAGATGGACCCGAATTCCAACCTCCTTTAAGGTAGCTTCCTGTGTTTTCTACAAACTCTTGTGTTTATTACCCGCTCCCCTTTTAAAAGACCTGGCAGCATGCAGTACCTTTCTTCGCACCTGGGCAGAGCGAAGTGGGAGGAAGCAGCAACAGTGATATTTAGAGCAGAACTCTGGAGAATGTAGCACAGGGTACTTTAAGTCCCCAAAATGCAAAGTTCAGAACCGGGGTGGGTGGGAGCCGTGAAGAAGAAGAGGAGTTTGGATTTGATATCCTGCTTTATCAATCAATCAATCTTTATTACGGTCCAGAGACCCAACAAATCATTACAAATCAATACACAATTCACACAGCCTACCTCCAGGTTACTTTATCGCTACCCTAAGGAATCTCAATAGGGACGCGGGTGGCGCTGTGGGTTAAACCACAGAGCCTAGGACGTGCCGATCAGAAGGTTGGTGGTTCAAATCCCCGCGATGGGGTGAGCTCCCATTGCTCGGTCCCTGCTCCTGCCAACCTAGCAGTTCGAAAGCACCTCAAAGTGCAAGTAGATAAATAGGTACCGCTCCGGCGGGAAGGTAAACGGCGTTTCCGTGCACTGCTCTGGTTCGCCGAAAGCGGGTTAGTCATGCTGGCCACATGACCGGAGCTCCCTCAGCCAATAAAGTGAGATGAGCGCCGCAACCTAATGGTCAGGGGTCCCTTTACCTTTAAGGAGTCTCAAAGTGGCTCATGTCTTGGAGGACTCCCTGTTTACTGGACAGATCCCTCCTAGGCTCCCTCCCTGGAGTTATTAGAGCCCAGCTGGCCATCATTGGGGAACCCAGGCAGAATCCCCGGGGAGATGGAGAAGGGGAAGCAGTTGCTTTTGGCTTGGGCAGGGAGCACTTTGGAGCTTCTGCACAAGGTATTTTCCATGCTCCCTGGTGGACCTGCTCTTTAGTAAATAGTAATAAGCCCCCCACCCAGCTGGAACATCTAAAAAGGAAGTACAGCATAACATGGCATGGGGTTGATGGGTGTGTGTGCAGGGGGGCAGGCGGGAATTGAATGGCAAATGGCTTCAAAACCCAGCAGCATGTTTGGTCAACTACCTGGAGCCACATTTTTCCCATTCGGGCCCTGCTGGTTGGTACAGTGGAACCTTGGTTTTTGAACTTACCAGTAATCTGTTCCAGAAGACCGTTTGGCTTCCAAAAAGTTTGAAAACCGAGGATCCATGGGCTGGCTGCAAAGTCAATGGGGGGAAATGAAAAACGCAGCTCAGAAGCCATTTGGCTTCCGAAAATCATTCAAAAACCGGAACGGTTGCGTCAGGGTTTTTGTCGTTCGGGAGCCGAAGCGTTCCAAAACAGAGGCGTTTGGGAACCAACTGTTTGTCTGTACTTGCAAAAGCAGCTTGGGACAAGGAAGAAGAGGAGAAGCCAGAGTTGGCATAAGCAGCCTCCATCCAGCCACTTTGAGACGGAAGCTTTGCTGACCAGAGAAATGTGGATTATGGGTTTTGAGACACAGCCGCTCCAAGCCTTTAGCCTCAAAGGCGGCAGTAGCGCTGGCGCTGGCTTCGCACTCTTTTTCTTTCTTTTTTTCGCACATTCATCAGCTTCTTTTGAAAAAGCCACTGGAGTGGGGGGGTGGGTCTGGTGGCGAGGAGAGGCGCTGGTGCCGCTGGAGTGAGTCAGGTTCCCCATGGGAAAGGGGGGGGGGTGGTCCTGCCTCTTCCAAACCTGAAGAGCCCACTGGCTTGCAGGAGAAGACAGGAATGTTAATGAAGAGGCTGGATGGCCGCCTGGGCTCTCTAATTACACCAGGGAGGGAGCCTAGCAGGGATATGTCCAGTAAACAGTTCCTCTCCAGCCCTGGGCTGCTGTGTAGCAGTCTCTTGTCAGTCTCTGGAACTGGGGGGGCAGCCAACCTTTGTGAGTTCAGGCTTCCAAAGCAGTGCCCTGAGACACACTCTCTGATGCGTTCTTTTTCTCCCAAGATGCCTAAAAGTAATTGGCCTTGAATGCAAATGGTTAATTAAATCTGGTTGCGGCTCCCAGCTTGGAACTGATGGGGCGGGGATGTGTAAATTTCCGCTTCTCTTTTTTTGTGCTGCTAAACTGAAACGGCAAAATTTCACCCTTATCCAGAACATTTTCTTCAGAGCCACCAGACTGCGCGCTCTCATTACCGCACTAGGACCACGGGAAGCTGCTTTAGACAGAGTTAGACCCTTGATCCGTCTTGCTTGCACTGACTGGCAGAGGTTTCCTTCCTTCCTGCGACTCAGTAGGGTAGCCTTACCTCTGCCACTAAGCTCTGTCCTTTCCAAAACATTTGGTTTGGGCCTGCAGCAACCCCCGGACTTACTGTTCCTGTAGGAAATTCAGCACCTCCTCTCTGCTCCATCAGCACTTTCTCAAAAGCAAGAGGTGCTGGAGGAGCTGATGTCCACCTGGGGCACCTTCTGCCCTTAAACCTTCCTTGCAGAGCCCCAATGTGCAGGTGCGGTTTGTGGCTCTGGGGAGTCAGGCAGATCCACTTTGTGCCCAGAGAAACGTTGGCATCTTCTCGACTTGAATCCTGGCAGCCCCAGAGTCGTCGTCCCCCCGCAGTCTTAGTGGTACCATGTAGTTGGCGCTGGGTTCTTAAAGGATGGGGTAAAGAAGGCAATTGAGGTGCAAAAGTTTTAAATGCTTGCTGTGTTAAGGCCAATGGGAACCATGGGCCAAAACAGCAGGAGGGCTTGGGCAAGGCTGTTCTTGCAGATCACGGTGTAAAGCCCAGCTCTTTGGCTTCGGGCTCTGTGTGGATCCTGTTGCGCTCCTAACTAGCAGATTCCTGTGTGCCACTTGGTCATGGATCCTCTGTCATGTATAGAATTGTGGGGCGGTTTCTCTCTCTCTCTCCCTCCCTCCCTCCCCATTTCCATGTGGCTGAAATACAGGCAGTCAAAAAAAAAATCAAATCCACATACTGGGAAGGGAGGGGAGAGCAAAGTTTAAAATTAACTCTGGAAGTTGGTGGGAAAGAAAAGCTGTTCCAGATGCTGCTTGCCTATTTATTTATTTTTATTTTAAGTTAAGGGAAGCCATGCAGGATGACAGGCAGGCAGTTGGGGGGGGGGATTGGTTGTGGGGGGGAGGGAAGAGAGCATTGCTTGCCCCTTTCTTTAGCAATAAATCAAAATAGCTGAATAGGTTCCGATTAGGGAAGGGAAGGGTTGCCGTTTTTTCCTGCTTTAAGGGGGCTGGGAAAGGAGAGGCAGTGCGGTAGAGCGGTTGGAGGGCTGGATCAGGGCTGGGACCCCAAGTTACCCTGCAAGGTGGTTGTGAGGATAAATTGGGTGGAGGGTCTGCGTACATCACTTTGAGCTGGTTGGAGAAAGGGGTAGCTATAAATGTCCTAAATAAAGACGTTGTGTGTGGTTATTAGTCCTTGGGGCTTTTAAATAAACAAAGTAAGTAAATTTCAGTCTGATTTGAAGGCAGCGTACACTGAATGTCCGTTCCTGGGGGACAAAGAGGGGAGGGAGAGTCGCTTTCATGCCTCGGTTGTGAGTTTCCCAGAAGTGTCTCTTTGGCCACAGGATGCCGGACTAAATGGGTCCAGCAAAGCTGGCTGTGGGTAGGCAAGTATTAAAAGCCTCCATTTCCCAAAGGCCTGGGATAGCTTGGAAAAACACGAGACTCTTAATTTCAGGGTCATGAGTTTGAGGGTCATGAGTTCGAGTTGGGCCGAAGTTTCCTGCATTGCAGGGGGTTGGACTAGATGACCCTCGTGGTCCCTTCCAACTCTGCGGTTCTATGACCTGGTGCCTAAGGCAAGAGAGGGCCGTGGTGCTCAGTGTTTGCTGGGTGCAGGGGCAGGGCGGGCCTTTTGACCCTGCAGGGTTGCATTCTGGTGGAGTGGCAGAAGGGCCTTCAGAAGCAAAAAACAACAACCCAACAAACCCTTTAGCCTGCCATGCAATGTGAGGGATACCCTGGAACCCACAGCCCAGCTCCTTGGCTTGAGGGCAGCGCAAGGAGGCAAATCCCCACCCTATCAGCTCTGCAGTCAGTGCAGCGGTGCCAGTCCAGCACATTTTAAAATGTGCTCTGCCTGGATAGCTCGGCTGGTTAGAGCATGGTGCTGATAACGCCAAGGTTGCAGGTTTGATCCCTCTGCATATTCCTGCATTGCAGGGGGTTGGACTAGATGGTCCTTGAGGTCCCTTCTGTGCTGTGGTTGCTCAAGTCAGGGAGAGCCGGGAACTGCAGTTTTGGGTGCTTCCAGGGAGACTCAGAAGACACCTCTGATCAGCTCCAGCTCTTTGGTTCCGCAGATTCCTGGGAATAGAGGCTTAGACTGGTTGCTCCTCCCTTTACGGCTGGTCCAAAGTCCGAGAATCAAACTGAGTGTCCGTGAGAGCAGGGAAGGGCAAGAGTCCAGGGCAAAAAGAGGCAGGCAACTCCACCCGTCTCTCCCTCTCTGAGATGCACCAGGCTAGTTTTCCATGCTGGGATGTGACATTAATGAGAGGTTTAGAGCTCTGGCAACCAAACCTAAGCAGCCCATCCAAAGACTGCATCTGGAAGAGATTTGTGGGGGGAAAGAATCTCTGGAGAGCGGCAGGCACAAGAAACCCCAAAAGGCTGGCAGGGTTTCTGTCTGCGGAGAGACAAGCGAAGGGCCCTTGCAGAGAGGAGGGCCAGGTAGAGCCGATTTGGGGGGGGGGGCATAATTCGGTAGATACAGCACCTGCTTTGTATGCGGAAATGCCCAGGCTGAGTCCTAGTTAGAAGGATTGCAGGCTGGCTGGAAAGGACCCTAGAGAGCTGCTGCCAGCCCGAGTAGACAGCACTGAGCCAGAGTTCATGAAAAAGGCAACTTCGGAAGGACGGGACACATCTGCTTTGCTTGCAGAAGGTTCCTTGGTCCAGTCCCTGTGAAAGGGTTTTGGAAAACAGGAGCCAGGATAGCTGCTGCCAGTCAGAGCAGACCACCCTGAGCTATGTACAGCAGCAATCTGACTTGCGATTGCAAAAGCTTCCTGAGTGCATGTTTGTTGCTTCAGCAGAATCCCCCCCCCCCCAAGAAAACCCACCAGGCTCTATTTTGGCCTCTGCAGGCCCCTTCCTCCAGCTGAACATATTTGTGAAGACTTGGGGCTTTTGTTCGGTTGCAGGAGAAATACGGTTTCTGGACTGTGCCCAGGGATCGCTCTCTAGAGATGCCTTTTCCGCCTGGCCTTGGCCAGACTGGCCTTCCAATCCCTGGGGGCCACCCACCTCCCTCCCTTTCTCTTGGGAGCCCTTTGCCCTTCTGTCATGGGGCCCCCACCCTGTTCCCAAACAACCAGCCTCTGCTTTACAGCCTGAGCAGGTTACTCACCACCTTTCAACGGGGAAAATATAGAAGTAAACCAAGGAAGGAGCTTGACTACGAGATAAGAGTGAGATAACAGGGATTCCGGATGTCGGATGTCCGAGGGCAGCTTCCTGCCAGCAGACTTCGCTCACAAAACTCTTGCCCAAGGAGGCACGACCGGTGGCTATCAGGGTTTAAGAGAGCAGCGGGTGGGCAACCATCTCCATCTTTTTGCCCTGCAAAGGAGACAGGAGCAGAGCAAGAGCCTTGGGCAGGGACACAGGCAGGCAGCTGAAGCAGAGAAGTCAACAAGATTTCCCATCCATGGAGAAGGCAGAGCTGTGAAGCATGCAGAGAGATAACAGGCACCCTCCTCTGAGCAGCACTTTTGGACTTGCAGGAGACTTTGGGGTTACTGCCCAGTGCTGTCCGAAGCACTCAGTTGGAGAATTACAAATCTATGAAGAGCAGGCATATCTTTGCCTAATCAAAGAGTTAAGGTGATACTGCTTGGGAGGGCCAGCTTCTGTTGACCTAGGGAGATGGCAGGGTTTTATTTTATTTTTAAGCGTTGCACAATGGTGGATTTAGACTGGACACAAAAGCATTTATCTGAATGCTCAGCCGACTGCCGTGAAAAACATGCTAGTATTAAAGACAATTAACCGGGGGAGCTGTTTTGCAACCCAAAACCAAAGGAAAGAGAAATAATAAATACCGTATTTTTTGCTCTATAAGACTCACTTTTTCCCTCCTAAAAAGTAAGGGGAAATGTGTGCGCGTCTTATGGAGCGAATGCAGGCTGCGCAGCTATCCCAGAAGCCAGAACAGCAAGAGGGATTGCTGGTTTCACTGCGCAGCGATCCCTCTTGCTGTTCTGGCTTCTGAGATTCAGAATATTTTTTTTCTTGTTTTCCTCCTCCAAAAACTTGGTGCGTCTTGTGGTCTGGTGCGTCTTATAGAGCGAAAAATACGGTATATTATGTGTCTGCTGCAGGTAGAGGAGAATTAAGTGGCATTTATGGCCTGTTTTCTCACAGGCGCAATAATTTGATTAGTGTAACAAGCATGGCTGCAATAAAAGCATGCTTTAAAACTAAGTGGAGGTAAGCCCACCAAACTGAGCACGGCAGAGAGACCAGCTGGAGGAGGAGGGCCCACGTGTATCTGCTTTAGCAATGTGTGCAGTTTTTGGAACTGAAACTGAAGGAAAGCACCTGTCTTTTACGAGAAGGACGCATGACATATCTTCTCAATCAGCTCCCCAAAGGGAGAGGTTGGTTCTCTCCTTGCAGCCACAGGGCAGGGCAGCGAAACTCACTTCCCTCCTTCCCCTTAGTCAGGAACAAGGTGCTGTTTTCTGGCCAACGGGGCTGCATGAGCACTTCAGATGTAGCCCCAGTGCCGGATTTACATATAAGCCAAACAAGCTATAGCTTAGGGCCCCACTTTCTTGGGGGCCCAAAAAAATTTAAACAGGAAAAAACCCTGGATGTACATTTCCAAAATATAAGATAAAAAACAAAATAAAACCTACATGCAGCAACAGTGTTTTGTGTTGTGTAGGCTCCTATGATGTAAGTAATGGGCCCTGCCTGCTAGCCTGCTCCCTAAAACATCACTGGTTTGCTCATTTCTGTATATAGGGTGCTTACGTTCTGCAAGGACTGGTTACATGGCAACATGTGCAAATGGCTTTAGATACCTGTTAGGTCCGTAAATGACCACATAGCACATGTTCAACACAAAAAACAGTGACAATTTGTTGTTGACAAAGGACAGCTGGACATAGAAAGGGCCCCATTACCTTCAGTAGCTTAGGGCCTCATCGAACCTAAATCTGGCCCTATGTAGCACGAGTGGCGAAATGGCTGTGTGAACTACGGCACTGATCTTATTTTGGGGGCTGGGAGTGTGAAAGCTGCAGGGCCCTTCCCACAAGAGCAATAGGTGCATCCAACAGGATAGCTCAGTGTTGTCCAAAGGCATGCTTTCAGCATCCATCCCTGCTGGACCATCCCCTGCCCACTTCCCAGCCCGCTTAAACTCAGGCTAGGAGCCCTGTTGGGTGGGTGGCTTAGCTGTTCAAGTTGGGACACCACAGCCACAAGCAGGAGATTAAGAAACCCCTTTGTGTTACTCAACTTGACTCAGGCTCCTTAAGCGCCCTGCGGCAAAGCTGGCCTGCTGACACTGCAGAGAGTTATGTGCACCTGGGCCTGATCTGGGTAACGAGGCAGGGCAAAATTGCTCCTCCTGCAGCCTGACACCCACTTTGTGGGGATGTTCATATCAACCCCCCCCCCCCCGCAAAGAAGGGCAGGGACTTCCAAGCTGGCTGCGAGAAAGGAGCTCTTTGCTGGTCCAGATTCACCAAGTGCCTGGGGTTCCACGCCATGGTCTCCTAAGCATTACAGTGGTACCTCGGGTTAAGAACTTAATTCGTTCTGGAGGTCCGTTCTTAACCTGAAACTGTTCTTAACCTGAAGCACCACTTTAGCTAATGGGGCCTCCTGCTACCGCCGCACGATTTCTGTTCTCATCCTAAAGCAAAGTTCTTAACCTGAGGTAATATTTCTGGGTTAGCGGAGTCTGTAACCTGAAGCATATATAACCTGAGGTACCACTGTATTGGGAAAGGGTTTTTTTTTTGTGGGCTTAGACTTTAAAGACATGGCCAGTGGTATTAAATAACAGCGTCCCTGAGCATGGGCAGAGTTGCTCCCTGTCACCACTGAACAGCCACAGCTAGGATTTGGAGGCAGGGTTTTCTGGTCTGAAAGTGTTTCACCAGTGTAAGTTGGGAGCAGCTTGGTTCTCTGGGCCCTGGAGGGCTAAAGCTACCTGCCCCTCTCCTTCTATCTCTCTTCCTTCTACTTCTTCATAGCTTAATGTGGCAGGGTGTGCACTCTGGGACATGCTGGGACTTCATAAACCTCGCAAGACGCCTCCTCTATGTGTCCAAATCAAAATCACTCCACCCTGGCATTGGAAAGCTCCAGCTGTTCATTGCGTAGTTTGGGATGCCACAACCAGGGATGTTTATACCCCTCCCAAACTCTAATTTTATAAGGTAAAGGTACCCCTGCCCGTACGGGCCAGTCGTGTCCGCCTCTAGGGTTGCGCGTTCATCTCGCTCAAGAGGCCGGGAGCCAGCGATGTCCGGAGACACTTCCGGGTCACGTGGCCAGCGTGACGAAGCGGCATCTGGCGAGCCAGCACCAGTGCCGCACACGGAAACGCCATTTACCTTCCCGCTATAAAGCGGTACCTATTTATCTACTTGCACTTAGGGGTGCTTTCGAACTGCTAGGTGGGCAGGAGCTGGGACCGAACGGCGGGATTCGAACCGCCGACCTTGCGATCAGCAAGTCCTAGGCACTGAGGGTTTACCCACAGCGCCACCTGCGTCCCTCTTCTAATTTTATAGGATCCAACAAAAAAAATTGGGGGAGGGGGAGGAGTTGGTCCTGTGTCCTTTGCAGAGCATGAAGCTCTCTGCGAGGTTGAGAGTCCTCCATGCGATAACCGTCTTTTTCTTCCTATCCCTTTTCTCCTTAGTTGTCGTACTGGACTTTGCCAAGGCACAAGGGGATCTGGGCTGGCTCACCAGTCCCTACGGCGCGGGGGTAAGTCTTGTTGCCAGGTTTCTCCTGCTTTAAGGAAACTGCATTGTGCAAGCAATTTCCCTGCGAAACACAAGAGTACGCTGCCCTTTGAATGGTACCCACCCCTGTCCCTAAGATGCCGGATGGTGAGACCATCCCCGTGTCCAATGGATTTGTTCACAGGGCAGTGGGTTTCTAGTGGAACTGAAGCTTGGGCGTTGCTGATTGCCTCACATTATAAAAGGAGGAGGAAACAGGGGTAGGCGTCTTGGGAGAAATAAACGGCAGGTATAATGACTTGGGAAATGTAGATTGAATGCTTACATCTGGTTCAGATGCTCCTTTCAAAGAAGAGGCAATATGAGCGTGGAAGGAAGAGAAGAATTCCTAA
The DNA here is from genome assembly GCF_965153285.1 of Podarcis tiliguerta. Lineage (NCBI taxonomy): Eukaryota > Metazoa > Chordata > Lepidosauria > Squamata > Lacertidae > Podarcis > Podarcis tiliguerta. Next base: position 8,045,826 of record NC_139541.1, read on the forward strand.
GCAAACTTTGCGTTAAAAAAACACACACACCCCCAAGAATATTTACTTGGGATTAACATGAGTGGCTTTTAAAGATTTACTTTTATTTAGTTATTCATTAAATTTCTATCCCTCCTTCCCATAGGAGCCCAGGACAGCAAACAAGGTTTTAAAAATAAATAAATGAATGAATGAATAAAAGCCATCTAATATCCTCATAGCTAAACAATTTCAAGGTTGCCAGAAACAGTATATATTTGAGCCATCGAACACTTGGGTGAATCAAAACATTTCAAATGCCTATCTTGATGTTAGTGAGAGAGGCAGGGGCACCTCACTAGAGAGGGCTTTTCATAAATGAGGAGCTGCTACCAAGAAGGCCCCGTAAAGGCTCCTTGATGGTGGGCAAAGGCCATCTCTGAGTATCTGATGCTTGGAACAGTCAGTAGGGGAAATCTGTGGCCTTCGTGTCTGACTTAGCAGCTTCCCAGGACAGCAGATTAGCCATAGTTGAAAATGAAGGCATTACATTTGCATGGCACTTGAACCACAGATAGTCTCTGCTTGAACCTATTGTTTCAAAATCGGTTTTTTGTGGTGTGCTGCTGTTTCCAGTGGCTGTCACTTCCACGGATTATTACTTGTGCAAGAAGAAACATTTCCTCTAACGGCAGCCATTTTCTCTTCCCACCCTCAGTGGGATCTTCTCCAGAACGTCATGAACGAGTCCCTCATCTACATCTACTCGGTCTGCAACGTGATGGAAGGGGAGCAGGACAACTGGCTAAGGACCAACTGGATCTACCGCGGCGAAGCTCAGCGCATCTTCATTGAGCTCAAGTTCACCGTCCGAGACTGCAACAGCTTCCCCAGCGCCACCGGCACGTGCAAGGAGACCTTCAACCTCTTCTACGCGGAGTCAGATGTGGATTACGGCATCAACTTCCAGAAGCGCCAGTTCCGCAAGATCGACACCATTGCCCCGGACGAGATCACGGTGCGGGAGGACTTTGAGACGCGCAACGTCAAGATCAACATGGAAGTGCGCTCGGTGGGCCCCCTCACCCGAAAGGGCTTCTACTTGGCCTTCCAGGACATTGGGGCTTGCGTGGCCCTCCTGTCTGTCCGGATCTATTACAAGAAATGCCCCCAAGTCTTCCGCAACATGGCGAGCTTCCCCGAGACCATTGCTGGCGCCGACTCGCAGGCCTTGGCGAAGGTGTCGGGCGAGTGCGTCAAGGATGCCTTGGCCAATGAGGACCTGTTCATGCATTGCAACTCGGACGGGGAGTGGCTGGTGCCCATTGGCGAATGCCGCTGCCGCGAGGGCTACGAAAAGGACGGGGACAGCTGCAGAGGTAACTAGGCTTTGCTTCTTGTTTTACTCCTGCGTCGCTGAACTTCCCAGTCGGCATTAGGACAAAGCAATACTTGTAAGCAGTGACGTAGCGTGGGGGGTGCAGGGGGCGCCGGCCGCACCGGGCGCAACATCTGGGGGTTAGGGTTAGGGGGCGCAAATCCACGGGTTAGGGGGCGCAAATCCACGGGTTAGGGGGCGCAAATTACTTGCCTTGCCCCGGGTGCTGACAACCCATTCTACGCCACTGCTTGTAAGAGCCCAGTGAAGGGAACGGAGGGTGGAATTGATGTCACAATGCCCCTACTTCATCCTAGTCACCCAAAGCCCACCTGAACCAAAATGGCGCTTCCATAAAGTGTCCAGGGCAGGCTCTATGACTTCTACAGATGTGAGGCAGCTGTTGGCTGCTGTTCCTCGTTGCCCTCAAGTTGCTGTTTCTCTTTGCCCTCAAGTTGGGAACTTGACTTCCGGGGGGCATAGTCAGCATAGCACCCACAAGGACTTCCGGGGGGCTGTTATGTCGGCATAGCACCCACAAGGACTCTGCCCCTCACGCTCCCAGTCTTTCCAGCTATCTGACGCTGGTCAGGTGCAAACAGGCAGGTTCCACTCTGAGAAGTGCTGGATCTGTCAGGTACCAGCAGTTTCTCTCTACTGGGGCCCATGGAAATGTCAGACTTCTAATCCTTTGTCAACTCACATGAGAGCCCCAGGAAATGTGTCTTCAAGTTTCTTATGGGATGGGGTGGCTGTTCTCTTCTTCTTTCATGCCCCCACTTCAACTCTGCCTTAGCAAGCCACAGGAGTGGGGAGACGACTAACAGGAAGCCAACCCATAATGTTCCTTTTTCTCTGCAGTTCTGTCTTGTCCTGCTGCATGGTCCCAGCAGATTATTACTATTTCTCAGCCAAAGTGTTAATGTTGCTTGTTAAGTATTTCACTGCTGCTACCCCTTGGTCCATTTGTTTGGTGAAGTTTGATATTGACAAAGGCTGAAGATATGTATTCTACACTTCTCCAGTCTGGCCAGAAATGTTACGCATTCAGCATTTCTTGGCGTGTGTATGAGAGCGAGAAAGAGACCCCCCTTCCCCACCCCCTCAGCCCCTGATCTTAAAAGAGCTCTCAATTCCAAGTTCTGGAATAGTGGCCTTTGGGCATCAGGACTTTCTCTGTTAGACAAAGAACCTAGCAAGCTACCTAATGGCAAGTCAGATCCTTGGACCATGCATCTCTCTCAGTACTGCTGTAGCCCCTGCACTGCCCTTCTGTTTCGGGGGATTCAAAATGTGGAGAGAATCGGTTAACAGGGGAGAGTGGATCAGTAGAGAATCAAGTGGCCTCGCAAGTCAGCTCATGTCAAAGCAGTGGCGTAGCATGGGTTGTCAGCACCCGGGGCAAGGCAAGTAATTTGCGCCCCCTAACCCGGGGCAAGGCAAGTAATTTGCACGCCCCCCCCCCCGCTGCACTGTCCCTCCCCCAGATAGTCCCTCGCTCTCTCTCCGCACCACACGCCTGGCACCCTCCCTTCCACAGTGGCCCTCCCTTCCACAGTGGGCGGCGACCCGGCGGCTCGGATCGGATTCGCACAGCCAGCACTGCAGTGAGAGAGAGTGAGTGAGCCAGGTAGGGGCAGAGAGCTGCGAGTGCGAGCGCCCCCCCCCCAGATGTTGCGCCCAGTGCGGCCGGCCCTCCCTGCACCCCCCACGCTACGCCACTGTGTCAAAGCTCATGGTCATCTTGTATATAGAAGTTTCCAGGGTTGATTCCATTTTACCAAACTCCTTTTTTATACTGCCATATAGAGGAAGTGAGAGCAGCAGCCAAGCTCCCGCCACTCACACCTGTCTTGCTCTTCTGTTCCCCACCAATCCAACTGAGCGAGCCCCCTTCTTGGAAGGTGGGGAGTTGTGGGGGACGGCAGGAGGAGGCAGCAGCCGCCAAGAGGCTTTGCTTCAGGAATGTGCCTGGGTTTTGCAAAGAGAGAGGGAGAAGGAGATAAGGAACCTTGAAGGTTATGGGGTAATACAGGCATCTTGAGCAAGCATTCTCTCTCCCCCATAAACACTATCAGGCTCACCTGATAGAGGCTGTTATCTCACTTCCCTCCTGCATGATATCGGAGGCCAAAGGGGGAGCCAAAACATGGGGAAGGGAGCTGCTGGCTGCTCAGTTTCTTCAGGTGGCCTCTCTCCAACGTCAACGAGAAGGAATTCAATTTTTCGATGGAGTGGACAGACTCCATGACTGGAGAGAGCAATGTACCCCTCGGCGGAGACATGGCTGAACAAGCCTGCATTTAAAGGGGGTGCGATTTTACCTTCTTACTCATTTTTAGCCACACATGGGGTGCAGTGGGGCTCAGAGAGGCGCTAAGGAGCAACTAATCTCCATTGAGAGTGATGCTGCTTGGCCTCTGGAGTTCCAGAGATAGTTTTCTTGCTGCGGGGGACTGGACGGAGGAGCTGGGGTGGACGACTGGACATTGTGTCCACTCCCTCTGTGGTTGATAACCGGAGTTTCAGTGCCTCTGAGCTTGTGCAGAGCACATTTATCTTGCTGCCGCTCGCCCTCCTGCAACCATGTGCGGGATTTCATCAAAAGCCAAATTCTTTCTTTTTCTTTCTTTCTTTTAAAGAAAGGTGAGAGTGTTGCCTAGATTTCCCATCTAGTCTGGCAGGGCGGGGAATTGGTTTGGATTTGGAGCAGAATAGAGGATTTCTCTCCTTTCCTCCTTGCCATTCTACAACGGCACCCAGCACCTGCCCCGCACCCCCACACCACCAACAGCGCTGGTTTGCAGACCCAGCCTGGTTTCCACAGTGACAGCCAGTGCCTTTGTCCCACCCTCTGCATTTGTCTGGTGCTAGGGGAGATGCCGTGGGGGGGGGGGCTGCTTCTGGGAATCAAAAAGAAGAAAGGGTGGCCTTGGCTCCAAGAGTGATGGCGGTGGGTGGAGAGGAATAACTGGTGTTGTTTTTCCCCCCTAACTCCTTTCTGCCTTGGTCTTCCTTGTTACATCCCTGCCTCTCAGCCGCACACCTAGGAGAAAGTCTCTCCATCAGTTGTCTCTTGGGGGGGAGGAACGTAGAACCATTTCCCCCCTTCGAGAGCCAGTGTGGTGTAGTGGTTAAGAGCGGTAGTCTTGTAATCTGGTGAACCGGGTTCACGTCTCTGCTCCGCCACATGCAGCTGCTGGGTGACCTTGGGCCAGTCACACTTCTCTGAAGTCTCTCAGCCCCACTCACCTCACAGAGTGTTTGTTGTGGGGGAGGAAGGGAAAGGAGATTGTTAGCTGCTTTGAGACTCCTTCGGGTAGCAATAAAGTGGGATATCAAATCCAAACTCCTCTTCTTCTAAGCCATTTATTCCTTGAGCGTTTTGCAGAAGCCTACCTGCCTAACCCCAGCTCTCTCTCATGATGGGATAAGCTGCTTCTCTGTGGGCCCCTCTCCCTCTTTTCAAGGCTGCCCTCCCCTGTTAGCTGCCCCAGCCGTGGCACAGCCCCCCTCCAGATCTCCTAATCCGGGCCTCCTTTCTGAAAGGGGGAGCACCTCCCCACCTCCCCCCCCCCCATTCCCTTCTCCAATGGCATCTCCACCTCCAGTGAGCCTCCAGCCCGGCTCAAAGCATCCTTAACAGCAGCAGCAGAAGAAGAAGCTTCCCATCTTCTCTCCAATCCATCTGGGGAGATGTGGCAATCATACGCAGACCAAGCACCCAGCCATCTTCCACCCCCAACTAAGCCCCAAGCCTTGGACCCTTAGCAGGGGTGTCTCCAAAGACACTGGTCCTCTGTCCTATGTGAATGGGGGCATTGTTTTCCCCTGAGAGAGAGAGAGTATGTGTGCATCTGTATATGAGGCTTGGGTAGGGACCCCGCTGGCTTATAAACTCGCCCTCATTAAACCAGACTGGCTGTTGGTACTGTGAATGGCGAGGGCTGACATGTCCCTTTGTCCCCCTCCGCCTCGCTCTCCTGGCTGTCTCCTTGCTCCTCCAGCCTTGATTCATGGCTGCTTAAATGGCTTGCCGCGCTCTCCAGATTTATCTGGCTATCTCCTGGCATCAGCGTCTGCACGATTTCAGGCGACACCCACACGCGACTCTCAGATTTCACCTGCTAAGGAATCCTGTGTAACCCCCCCAAAAAATCTTAGTGCCGCAGGAAGGCCTTGGGAATCCCCTAAATGATGGCTTGCTTGGCATTCCTTCTTAACTGGGTCAAGTCACACAAATGAATTAGTGATTGGGTAGCGACCTTCCCTTCTCCTCCAATAAAGGTAAAGGGACCCCTGACCATTAGGTGCAGTCGTGGGTGGCTCTGGGCTTGTGGCACTCATCTCGCTTCATTGGCCGAGGGAGCCGGCGTTCAGCTTCTGGGTCATGTGGCCAGCATGACTAAGCCGCTTCTGGCGAACCAGAGCAGCGCACGGAAACACCGTTTACCTTCCCGCCAGAGCGGTACCTATTTATCTACTTGCACTTTGAGGTGCTTTCGAACTGCTAGGTTGGCAGGAGCAGGGACCGAGCAACGGGAGCTCACCCCGTCGCACCACCGACCTTCTGATCGGCAAGCCCTAGGCTCTGTGGTTTAACCCACAGCGCCACCCGCATCCCTCTCCTCCAATAGTGGTGTTCATTTTTCTCGCCCTGGCTTTTTAAACATGGAATTTGTGGGAGGAAATAGCTCCAGCCTGCTAGGCGTTGCAAAGAGTACAGAGCAAGGCAAGCGAGTGTCGCTGCATTTGAGTTTTCTGGCACCAATGGGTATTGGGCAAGGAGGAGATTTCAGAGCCTCTGCTTGGCGGAGACCCTGGGGGTTGCAGCAAACTGCACTGGGTGTGGGGGGGGGCATTGACTTCTGCTGGCCTGGCTACCCCCCACCTGCACCCTGCCCACGCGTTCCACCATTGGGCTGTAGCTGTCTCCCTCCCAAGGCCAGTCGCATTCTGCAGCCCTGGCTTCCTCCAGCGGGAGGGGGGCGGGATTGGAAAAAGGAATTTGCCCTTTTGTGTAAAGATACTCTGACCTCCCATCCCTCTGGCCTCTGTGAAAAGGGAGGCCCCTGGGCAGGAAACAAAGGCAGTTTATCTTCAGGAATAAACACAGATATTCTTGGCTTCCTGCACACATTCCCGCCCCCCCCCTCCAGCCCCCCCCCCATCACTCCTTTTTAGCTCCTGCTGGCAGGTTCTGTGCTGCCACCAGCCATCACCATCTCTCTGTGTGTGTTTTGCCTCTCTCCCTGCTCTGGCCTTCAAGTAAGAGAGATTGCCAAGGAGGGTTCTATTCGCTTGGCAACTCGGGGGCTGGCTGACAAGATCTCAAAAGGCCAACTGCCCACCCGCCAGAGCCTTGGCATGGCATTGTGTGCTACTGCACTCTTGCCTGCGGCACGGGGCCAGCCGAGTGGCGTCATGTTCAGAAGGTGAATTATTGAAAAAGCACCAGGGCACCTGCCAGCAAACATTCCACTTCTTATGTTTGTATGCAATGGTCCAGCTCTCAGGACGTACCTTTTGTATTGATGGTATTAGTCAGGCTGCAGCGTTGAATGGGTTTAAAAGGTGTCCCCCTGATTGGTCAGGCAGTAGGGCTTGATTGCATGTTTTTTTAAAAAATGGGTGCCTTAAAACAAGTGTTTATTTAAAACCGCCCATGGCAAGAGCCCTCTTCGGAGTCGTCCTCTCTCGCCTGCAGGAGGGGATGCCTCTTCTGAGACGGCGCATTCATGCATCCTTCCGCAACAGTGCATGCTTTTTGCTCCAGGACAATTGTGTTTTACCCATATGCAAACTTAACTGCCTAATTCCTTCCATTGATTGACATGCTCTTTTAAATGGGTTGCAAGCCTAGTTTTTGCAGAAACGTTGTACAGTGGTACCTCGGGTTAAGTACTTCATTCGTTCTGGAGGTCCGTTCTTAACCTGAAACTGTTCTTAACCTGAAGCACCACTTTAGCTAATGGGGCCTCCCGCTGCTGCTGCGCTGCCGGAGCATCATTTCTGTTCTCATCCTGAAGAAAAGTTCTTAACCCGAGGTACTATTTCTGGGTTAGCGGAGTCTGTAACCTGAAGCGTATGTAACCTGAAGCGTATGTAACCTGAGGTACCACTGTCTTTTTTATAGAGTTGGAAGGGGACCCTGAGGATTGTCTAGTCCAACCCCGTGCAATGCAAGAAGATGCAGCTGTCCCATTCAGGGATTGAACCTGCAACACCACGCTCTGACCAACTGAGCTATCCATAATCTATCTAAGATTTTAAAACTGTAATGTGAAATCACGGTGCAAATGATCACGAGTCATGCTGAGCTGGCCGCTGTCCCATTAAGGCCCCCTCTGGGCTATAGTTTAAAGGTAAAGGGACCCCTGACCATTAGGTCCAGTCGTGGCCCACTCTGGGGTTGCGGCGCTCATCTCGCTTTATTGGCCGAGGGAGCTGGCGTACAGCTTCCAGGTCATGTGGCCAGCATGACTAAGCCTCTTCTGGCGAACCAGAGCAGTGCATGAAAACGCCGTTTACCTTCCCGCCAGAGCGGTACCTATTTATCTACTTGCACTTTGACGTGCTTTCAAACTGCTAGGTTGGCAGGAGCGGGGACCGAGCAACAGGAGCTCACCCCATCGCGGGGATTCGAACTGCCGACCTTCTGATCGGCAAGTCTTAGGCTCTGGTTTAACCCACAGCGCCACCCGCGCTACAGTTTAGGGGACTCCAAACTATCAAGAAGGTGTTGCCATCTTACCCAAGTTTATTAAACAGTCATCTTCTGCGGGGAGTGGTTTTGGGCTTCTGTGGATTCTGAACTGCTGTGAGGTATCAACAGACCAGGTGGGGGGACAGCAGCAGACACCTGGTGGGCAACATCCTCTTCCACCCCCCTCACAGCCACCACTCCCTGTTAATACTTCGTACTGGGGAAGCAGCTGCCGGCACACCTGCCTGTGGAAGTCCCAGGGAGAGCCTCGACTTGCCCAATAATTGCACACGGAAGCGTGTCTCGGCCAAGGGTGGCTGCGCTTATCTTTTGTGGGCATTTAACCACTCAAACTAGAAATGTGTTCTAGACTCCTTCAGATGGCACCTGTGGGGTGGCGGTGGGGGAGGGGGAGGGGAGCATTCTCGGTCCCTTTCCGCCCAGACATTTACTGCCTCCTGGCACACTCTGCAAGTCCAAGCCAGCTGGGCTTAACTGCACACCTTTTAAATATCGCTTAAGTAAATCTTCTCTCTTTCTCCTCTGCGAGAGAACCAAAAACCCCAGCATTCAGGTTTAAAATGGTGCCAGCTGCCAAATTCAAAATGGAGGGAAAGGAACAACTTGCCTCCCTCCCCCCCCTCTCTGCACCCCCAATTGCGGTTCGAATCCCCGCAGCGGGGTGCGCTCCCGTCGTTCGGTCCCAGCGCCTGCCAACCTAGCAGTTCGAAAGCACCTTCGGGTGCAAGTAGATAAATAGGGACCGCTTACCAGCGGGAAGGTAAACGGCGTTCCGTGTGCTGCGCTGGCTCGCCAGATGCAGCTTGTCACGCTGGCCACGTGACCCGGAAGTGTCTGCGGACAGCGCTGGCTCCCGGCCTCTTGAGTGAGATGAGCGCACAACCCTAGAGTCTGGCAAGACTGGCCCGTATGGGCAGGGGTACCTTTACCTTACCTTTACCTTCTTCCTGAAGGCAGAAGCCGAAAGAGATCCTTTTTCTGGAGGGAGCAGAATTCCCCACCATAATCACCTAAGCACCCTTTTCTACACGCGCGCGCGCGTGCACACACACACACACACACACACCGCCTGTTTTTGGTAGCATGACAGTTTTACAGCCAGCACTTTTGTTTCTAAGCAAACGGAGAGATTGCAGACCACACACACAAGATATTGAAAGAGGTTAAGACTGGGGGTGCTGTTTCTGTGGAGGCAGCTTTCAAGAACCAGACCCTCTTTTCCATTTAACAACCTGGGGGGGGGGGTGTACGTGCGTGTGTGTTTCTTTTTTAAAAAAACCAGCAATCTCTTGAGTGTAAGTAAAGTTCCACCTGGGGCAGAAGTCTGAAAATGCGGGAAACCATTTCAAATAGCTAAGATTTGCTATGTTCAGGGGGACTGTTAACAAAATGGTATTTTGTAGCTTCCATTCTGCAGCCTCAGTTATGGCCCATCGGATTCGGGAAAGTATTTTCCCCCACTCCAGCCCAGCCTGGGACATTATCTCTTGGCATCAGGGGCTGCTGTGACCAGACAGGATGGTACAGAGTTCCATTGGGAAGACCATGGCATTTTCTCCAGGCACCAAGATGCTTCTACCACTGTCTGGTTCACAGGAAGGTTTTTGAGTAGGCGGTGTTTTGAAAAATAGTTTCTCTGCATTGAATGGAATGGAGTCTCTGCCTGAGGGCCACTGGATTGGTGCGATCCTGGTAGCAGTGCCCATAGGAGGCTGTTGCTTGCAAGAAAGGAGTCCTCATGCCAGCTATTGACTTAAGGCAAAGCTGTAAGTCGGGCCGCATTGAGTGCTTTCCAAACGGGAACCGCAGGCTTCCAAAGAGCTCTTCCTTTGTAGATCCCTCGAGGAAGTGACGCGATTCCAGAGGGATTTTGAGGAGCAAACTGAGTTCCTATGGAAGAGTTTACTCATGCAGGAAATAAGTAAGAGTTGCTCGTCTCAGGCAATGGCATAGGTAGGCTGGGGCTTTCCTCTGCACGTCCTTCCACCCTCCCCTGTAATGTGCGTTCACCATGATGCACGCGCAGTCACGAGGCACACTGGAAACCTGAAGAAGCAGCAGCAGCAGTAGAGGTGCCCCACGTCAGCTTGGAGTGTGTTTTCATTTCCACTGAACAGATTAAAAGGACCTGAGTGTGTCTCTCTTTGAAAACTAAAGTGCTTAATGATCTTTGGATTTACCTTTTTCTTAAGTTCTTGTGGAACTATCATTCCCATTGAACACATGGGGAACTAAGATTGAACAATGACTTTGTGGTTTGATTTGAACTCGGGTCTCTCCGATAAAAGTCATCTCTCCATACACCGGTCCGTGTTGTCGGCCATGGTTAGGAACCCCAGGAGGACTAACCCAACCCTTCTTTTCTCTTCTTTGCAGCTTGCTCACCTGGGTTCTTCAAAGAGGACATCTCCAACAGCGCCTGCTCAAAATGTCCCTTGCACACTCTGCCGTCTTCCGAAGGTTCCACCTCGTGCCCTTGTGAGGAAGGCTATTTTCGGGCTTTGACCGATCCTGTTTCCCTGCCATGCACAAGTAAGTGGGAGATCTAAGCGGCACGATTGCCCAGGAAATGATAAAGGCTTGCTGTGTTGACGGCTATCCGCTTGGAGATTCATCAATGTCCAGAGGCAGTTTGCAAGTATTTAATGAAACCAAGCAACCTCGGATAAGCTACTGCTGTTTTATTCCGTTTTTTTTTATATATATATAATATTTTTTTATTTTAACAATCAATAAACGAATAATACAAACAAACAAGTACAGAACAGAAGGTAAAAACAACACATACAAACAATATAAAATACAGTGTATAAGAAAAGAAAAAATAAAGAAAGAGATTAAAAAAACAATCATTGTGTCTTTGCATTTTTTGACATTAACCTGGGTCTGCGACTTCCCCAGACCTTCCCACTCTGTATTCTAGATCTTATATTCTGACAGTAAATTTTTTTTCCCTCTGGCATATCTTTGGTTCAACTTAATCTTAATCTCTTAACATAATTACATTTCCATTTATCTTGAAAACATTTGTCTTTCTTAATCATAAAATTTTATGCTAATATTCATTTAAATTCAATCTGATGTCCTCAAACATTCTTTATCTTATAATACTTCTGTAAATAGTCTTTAAACTTCCTCCAGTCTTCCTTCACCGTCTCTTCTCCCTGGTCTCTGATTCTGCCGGTCATTTCTGCTAATTCCATATAGTCTATAACCTTCATCTGCCATTCTTCCAGCGTGGGTAGTTCTTGCGTCTTCCAATACTGTGCGATGAGTATTCTTGCTGCTGTTGTTGCATACATAAAAAAAGTCCTATCCTTCGCCTGAACCTGTTGGTTAACCATGCCCAGGAGAAAGGCGTCTGGGTTCTTTCGAAATGTGTATTTAAACACTTTTTTCAATTCATTATAAATCATCTCCCAGAAGGACTTAATCCTTGGGCACGTCCACCAAAGGTGAAAGAAAGTGCCTTCAGATTCTTTACATTTCCAACATTTATTGTCAGGCATATGATAAATTTTTGCTAGCTTGACTGGTGTCATGTACCATCTGTAAATCATTTTCATTATATTCTCTCTTAGGGCATTGCTTGCCGTAAACTTTATTCCAGTGGTCCATAACCGTTCCCAGTCAGCAAACATTATATTGTGACCAACATCTTGTGCCCACTTAATCATTGCTGATTTCACTTCCTCATCCTGTGTATTCCATTTCAGCAGCAAGTTATACATTCTTGACAATGTTTTTGTTTTGGGTTCTAACAGTTCTGTTTCCAATTTGGATTTTTCCACCTGAAAGCCAATTTTTCTATCCATTTTAAATGCCTCCATTATTTGATAGTAATGGAGCCAATCTCGGACTTTGCTTTTTAATTTATCAAAACTCTGTAGTTTCAATTTGTCTCCATCTTGTTCTAAAATTTCCCAATACTTTGGCCAGTTGGCCTCCATATTGAGTTTCTTTAAAGCTTTCGCTTCCATTGGAGACAACCACCTTGGAGTTTTGTTTTCCAAAAGATCCTTATATCTAATCCACACATTAAACAATGCTTTCCTGACGATGTGAATTTTGAACATTCTATGCACTTTAACCTTGTCGTACCATAAGTATGCATGCCAACCAAACGCATTGTTAAACCCTTCTAAATCCAGTATATCTGTATTTTCAAGAAGTAGCCATTCTTTCAGCCAGCAGAAAGCTGCTGCTTCATAATAAAGTTTTAAGTCCGGCAGCGCAAAGCCCCCTCTTTCCTTTACATCTGTTAATATTTTAAATTTTATTCTTGGCTTTTTGCCCTGCCAGACAAATCTAGATATGTCTTTCTGCCACTTCTTGAAACAGTCTGTTTTGTCAATAATCTGCAATGTCTGGAATAGGAATAACATTCTTGGCAATACATTCATCTTAATCACGGCAATACGTCCTAAAAGTGAGAGTTTCAAATTAGACCATGTATCTAGATCCTTTTTTTATCTCCGTCCAGCATTTATCATAGTTATCCTTAAATAAGTTCCCGTTTTTAGCAGTCATAGTAATTCCCAAATATTTTACTTTTTTCACCACTGTCAGGCCTGTCTCCTTCTGAAACCTTTCATTTTCAATTTCTGTTAAATTTTTCTGTTTTATTTAATTTTAAACCTGCCAATTGGCCAAATTCTTGAATCAATTCTAAAACCTTTTTCCCACTAGATTCTGGCTCCTGTAACGTCAAAACCAGGTCATCTGCAAAAGCTCTTAATTTGTACTGTTTAGCTCCGACCTGTATCCCTTTGACCAATTGGTCCTTTCTAATCATATTCAGCAACACCTCCAGGACTGATATAAATAACAAAGGGGAAATAGGACAACCTTGTCGTGTTCCTTTTTCTATTCCGAACTCCTCTGTCAAAACATTATTAACATTTATTCAGTTTGTGTCAGTCACAGGAGAGAAGGCAGGAAGCGACAAAAGCAGCAGGCTCACTCCTGGGGCAATGTGAGAGTCCTCATAGAATCATAGAGTTGGAAGAGACCACAAGGGTCATCGAGTCCAACCCCCTGCCAAGCAGGAAACACCATCAGAGCACTCCTGACATATGGTTGTCAAGCCTCTGCTTAAAGACCTCCAAAGAAGGAGACTCCACCACACTCCTTGGCAGCAAATTCCACTGTCGAACAGCTCTTACTGTCAGGAAGTTCTTCCTAATGTTTAGGTGGAATCTTCTTTCTTGTAGTTTGGATCCATTGCTCCGTGTCCACTTCTCTCCCTCCTCTATATGACATCCTTTTATATATTTGAACATGGCTATCATATCACCCCTTAACCTCCTCTTCTCCAGGCTAAACATGCCCAGCTCCTTGTGGACAATATTTGGTGAGGGGTGGGATAGATAGCTGAGATGGAGAGAAGGCCAGAGCGAGGAGAGAGGGATGGAGGATAGTTCCAGAGAAAGAGTCAAAAGTTGGAAGTGAAGGCTTAGGATTGCTGAGTTGCTGGGCTAAGTGAGGAGTGGTCTTCTGCCTTGCATCAAAGAGACCTGTTCATTTTTTTCATTAGGCCCCTTTTTTTCTCCATTCACAGGACCCCCTTCCGCTCCCCATGCTGTCACAGCCATAGGCTTGGGCGCCAAGGTTCAACTACGCTGGTCCTCACCCCGGGACACCGGTGGCCGCAACGACATCACCTACAGCGTGTCGTGTGAGCAGTGCTGGCCGGAGTCGGGAGAGTGCCGGCCCTGCGACGCTACACTCCGGTATTCGGAAAACCCTCACAGCGTGGCCGGCACTTCCCTGACCGTCAGCGATTTGGAGCCACACGTTAACTACACCTTCACGGTAGAGGCCCAGAATGGAGTGTCCTCCTTCAGCCCACGGCGCAGCTATGGCGTCACCAGCATCAGCGTCAACCAGACGGGTAAGGGGACCCAGCGTCACAGACGAGTGAAAACGATGCAGATGTGCACTTTATGGTATGAGGTGCTATTGGCCCACATATGTACCGTCCTGAGAGCTGTTGCCTTCCGGCGCTGCTTTCCGGAAGCATAGGGCGAGTGCTGTTGGGGCAAAATGTGCTCTGATCCAAGATGGCCGCTCTTGCACTGCGCAAGGGGGATTCCCTGGTTCTTGGTTGGAGGATGGATGGCGGCTAACAGATTGAGTTTGAATCCTGACAAGACAGAAGTACTGTTTTTGGGGGATGGAGGCGGGCAGGTGTGGAGGACTCCCTGGTCCTGAATGGGGTAACTGTGGCCCTGAAGGACCAGGTGCGCAGCCTGGGAGTCATTCTGGACTCACAGCTGTCCATGGAGGCGCAGGTCAATTCTGTGTCCAGGGCAGCTGTTTATCAGCTCCATCTGGTACGCAGGCTGAGACCCTACTTGCCCACAGACTGTCTCGCCAGAGTGGTGCATGCTCTAGTTATCTCCCGCTTAGACTACTGCAATGCGCTCTATGTGGGGCTACCTTCCGGGGCGACCCGGAAACTACAACTACTCCAGAATGAGGCAGCTAGACTGGTGACTGGGAGCGGCCACAGAGACCATATAACACCAGTCTTGAAAGACTGGCTCCCAGTATGTTTCCGAGCACAATTCAAAGTGTTGGTGCTGACCTTTAAAGCCCTAAACGGCCTCTGTCCAGTATACCTGAAGGAGCGTCTCCACCTCCATCATTTTGCCTGGACACTGAGGTCCAGCTCCGAGGGCCTTCTGGCGGTTCCCTTGATGCGAGAAGCCAAGTTACAGGGAACCAGGTAGAGGGCCTTCTTGGTAGTGGCACCCGCCCTGTGGAAGGCCCTCCCACCAGATGTCAAAGAGAACAACAGCTACCAAACTTTTAGAAGACATCTAAAGGCAGCCCTCTTTAGGGAAGCTTTTAATGTTTAATAGCTTACTGTATTTTAGTGTTTGTTGGAAGCCGCCCAGAGTGGCTGGGAAAACCCAGCCAGATGGGTGGGGTATAAATAATATATTATTATTATTATTATTATTATTATTATTATTATTATTATTATTATTAATTTTATTGAACATGTTGGCCTTTTTTTCATGCGGCAGCCACAGCAAACAAACTTCTTGGCTGCTAAGGATGAGACTAGGGATTGCCTGGAAGAGCTGAGTCCTGGGTGTTTTGTGTTAGGTTTCCCAACCACCACTGCCTTTTAAAGCTTTGTTTTACCAAAAAAAACCAACCCACACACCTCCTTACAGGATCCTGCAGAGCCCAATGCACCATCCAAATTTGCCCAGAGCTCTTCAGATAGCTGGATGGGACAGAGGAGGAGACAGCTGTGTGTGTTTTAGATAAAGGTAGCAGTGTTCAGTTGTTGAGCAAGTTTAGTTTTAGTTTTAATATGCGCATAAAGCAGCCAAGAGGTTGCAAGCAGTGCAGAGGGCCCAGTGTATAGAGTGTACTGCATCCAGAAAATAGTTTTAGCTCAGAGCTTAAGCCCTGTTAGAAAAAGCTAAACAAACACACCCACCTGTCTAAATTTGAAACTATCTGTATAGATTAGCATATGCTAATCTCATGCTAATATGTGTCATTTGCCTTAAGCACTTGGCCACACCCTTGTTATGAAGGCAGCTGTGCAAAGCGAGGTCTTGTGATTTGTCTGTTGGACTTTATTTTGGACCTGGGTGCTCATCAGTTCTGCGAATGTGATTTGAACAAACTCTGGAAGTCGTAAGATGCCTCATTACAGATGAGGCTTTAAGAGTTTGCAAAATCTATATGGATCTGGGGCTACTGGCTGGCTGGTGAGTGGGCAAATGGTTTTGTCTGGGTTGGGTGCAATCCACTGCAGCATGCCAGGCTCACTCTCCTCCTTCTCCATGCTCAGAACCTCCCCGAGTGACCTCAGTGACCATGGATGGCCGCACCACAACCAGCCTAAGTCTATCCTGGACTGTCCCACCCCGGCAGCAAAGCCATGTCTGGAAGTACCAGGTCACTTACAAGAAGAAGGTATCTGTCTCTCCTTGGTACTTCTCTGCTCTTAACCTTGAGCAACGCTCCCCCTCCCCCAATTCCCCAGCCCATTTCATGGGGAGAAACGGAGGCATGCAAGTTTTTGTGTGTTCCTTTCCTTGCAGAAGGATGAGAACAGCTACTCTGTGCTGCGCTGCGAAGGGAGCTCTGTGACCCTCCCGAAGCTCACCCCTGGGACCAAGTACTTGGTGAGCGTCCAAGCACTGACCCAGGAGGGTCAGGGAACCAACAGCATGGAGCACGAGTTCGAGACGCTGGATGAACGTGAGTTTTGGGGAGGCAAAGCTTCTCTAGTTAATGCCAAAGCAGGGAAAGTACCGTATTTTTCGCTCTATAAGATGCACCAGACCACAAGACGCACCTAATTTTTGGAGGAGGAAAACAAGAAAAAAAATGTTCTGAATCTAGGAAGCCAGAACAGCAAGAGGGATCGCTGCGCAGTGAAATCAGCAATCCCTCTTGTTGTTCTGGCTTCTGGGATAGCTGTGCAGCCTGCATTCACTCCATAAGACGCACACACATTTCCCCTTACTTTTTAGGAGGGAAAAAGTGAGTCTTATAGAGCAAAAAATATGGTAAATTTGGGGGCGGGGGGCGGGACTGGAGCAAAGTCACCAGAAGAGAACACACACACACACACACACACACACACACACACTGGCAATCTGTTTTCGGATAGCAATGTTTTCTTAACCGCCACCTTTTTCTTCTCTGCACCCCACAGGCTCTGACGGCACAAACACCTCTGCACTTATTGGGGGTTCTATTGCTGGCTTTGTTGTCACAGTCGTGGTGGTGGCGCTGATTGTCGTGCTCATTCGCCGAAGGCATGTGCTTTATTATTATTATTATTATTATTAATTATTATTCTGGCAGCGGGGCAACAATGGCATTTAGGAGAACTGGATGCCGGCTGTTCCTTTGTTTCCCACAGCGCGCAAACAGGCAACTTACGGCAACCTGTTACCTCCAGTCTAGCAGGCTTTGCAGGGTTGGTTTTGTTGTTGTTTTTTTAAATGATACCATAATCTATTTTTCCAGAGGCAAAAAGTGGAATGAGTGTACACTTCTACCAAGTGCCTTGGTACGGTTTGCAGCAAGTGAGCATTTTTGCCAGATGGCAGACTGTCTGGCCTTTTCCTTTTTTGGGGGGGTCTCCTTTTTCAGAAGCAGTTTAAAAAAGCTGGAGCAGGGGGTTCCAATGGCTCTTCCATTAGTACATGCAAATACAGCACTCCATGTCTAGCAACATCAGCATCCATCTGATGTCACAGTCAGCCCAGGCTGAACATGCTGGGCTTTGGAGATTCCCCTCGTGGTTTATTCCTTTTTGTGTTTTTAAACTCTTTAAGATAAACCATCAAAAGTGAAAGCGGGAGGGAAACATGCTGCGGAGTCATGGTGTTCTTACGCCAGCCCCATGTGCTCTCTCCTCTGGGATTTGTATTTTTAAGCCATGAATTTGCACTTTTGCATTTGTAGGCCTGCTTGCACGTCCATTACATTGGCGCAACGTGCCAAAATTTGGGAGGGCAGAACCTTAGGGGGTGAGGCTTGATCAAAGAACCTGACTTGAGAAAGCATATTTCCCAGAAATCATTGGAAATCAATGCAAAGGTGCATTGGTGTCTTGACACAAAAATACTTTTAATAAGTTAAAAGGCTTTTGAGAAGGAATGGGGCAGAGGTTTCAGAGTTTGATGCAAGGAGGTTTGTGTCTAGTGCATAAGGTATTCTGTGGGAGAAGGTGCAGATAGGATTGCCTCACAGGATCACTCAAGAAAACCCTTATTGTTGTCGTTTAGGAAAAAGAACTCAAGGGCCCGACAGACACCAGAGGATGTTTATTTCTCCAAGTCTGGTGAGTAATGGCCACTGGCCACATCAGTGCATGAGGTGGGATTTGCTGGATCTGAAACATCATGCAGAACAGAAAAGGGCAAAAAAATTGCAAGCTGTTTAGACCTCGAGAGTGAGCATTTATTGTTAAAGGGGTGCATTTACTGTGTCTGAACCCACATGCATGTCCAGCACCCGCACACACACAAACCAACAAGAGGTTTGGGGTCTTTTGCTAGAGTTATAACATGCGTACATTTAGGAATACATGTTTGCCTCTATTCCTGCCTAAATAAAACTCCTGGCACCCAATACTGAATTTTATTCTTGGCTGGCAATCCTAAAAGACCTCTTAAATGCCAGACAGGCAACCCAGTAATTTTTAGAGGCAAATAAACAATTTTTACATTAAGATTCTTGAGAGGCACATCAGCAAACGCAGCTTACACAGTGTAATAAAGTTTTTCTGTTTTAGGCAGAAAAATTTAAATATTTAAGTAGGGAGCAAATCCTACCATACACCTTAATCTAAAGAGTGCAAGAATCCCTGCCTATTAGCAAAAGTGGACTCAAACTGATAGTAAGTTAAGAAATGGAGGGAGGGGGAAGAAGACCATTGGTGGCGGGGTTTGAGATGAGTAGCTAGTTTCATTGTGCTTTTGAATTTAACCCAGAATGTCCTGTCTGCTTCTCACCTCGCCCATCTTGCAAATTAAGTGTCCGGCTGAAAATCATCCTAGCAGGCTGTGACTGAACTGGCCGTCTTTTGTCCGCTCTCTGCTCCATTGCCGGATCATAGACTAACTTGTCAGTGGGCGATGCTTGAAAAGCAGAGAGCTTAGGCATGGAACTGCTTTATAACAGCCTCTGCCAAGAGCTCCCCTTAACTGTGTTGTTCCTCTTTGTCCCACAGACCAGCTCAAGCCCCTGAAGACGTATGTGGATCCCCACACCTATGAAGACCCCAATCAGGCAGTCCTGAAGTTCACAACTGAGATTCATCCTTCATGCATCTCCCGGCAGAAAGTCATAGGGGCAGGTAGGGTGCCTTCCATCCACCTTGCACAACACAGTTGGCTGATGGAGGTGGAGAGCATGTCTCTTCTCCCATGTAGTCAAAGCTAGTTTCAGAAGGAGCTTTCGGAAAGGAAAAGAGTAATGCTGACTTTATTTGAGAATAGTATTAAACACTTCTACTTTTTTCTTTTTTTGCCAGGTGAGTTTGGGGAAGTCTACAAGGGAACGCTGAAGAACAGCAAGAAGGAGATCCCGGTGGCCATCAAGACGTTGAAATCTGGCTACACAGAGAAGCAACGCATCGACTTCCTGAGCGAGGCCAGCATCATGGGCCAGTTTAACCACCACAACATCATCCGCCTAGAGGGAGTTGTCTCCAAATGTAAGAACCCCTAGATAGGATTTAAGGACCTTGGTGGCTGTTACTGGTTTCCTGTTCCAAGCTACCTCCAAGATTCCAAACTCCTGGGCAACTGCATCAGAGTTTGGAATCTACTTGGATCTCATAGGCCAATCCTCTCTCTGTTTCTCTTTCCAGATAAGCCGTTCATGATCATCACAGAATACATGGAGAATGGTGCCCTTGATAAATTCCTGCGGGTAAGTAGTATTCTGTTCATCGCTGGCCTCCTTCTCATGTATACTGTGAGTAAGAAGAGCCTGCTGGATCAGGCCAGTGGTCCATCTAGTCAGCATCCTGTTTGCAATGTGGCCAGCCATATTATGGCCATCATTGGAAGCCCTAAAGCAGAGCCTGAGAGCAATAGCGCTTGCCTCTCCTGCAGTTTCTGACGCTCTGAAGCATGCTGCCTCCAACATAATGGGTTTTTATGGACTGAAAGAGCCTTTATTCTTAAAGGCAGCATGTACATATTTTAAGTCAATAGGAATAAAGCATTTGTTTAAGAAGCTAGCATTTAGCTTGCATTGTTGTTGTTGTTTAGTCGTGTCCAACTCTTCATGACCCCATGGACCAGAGCACGCCAGGCACTCCTGTCTTCCACTGCCTTCTGCAGTTTGGTCAAAGTCATGTTAGTAGCTTTGAGAACACTGTCCAACCATCTCATCCTCTGTCATCCCCTTCTCCTTGTGCCCTCAATCTTTCCCAACATCAGGGAGTCTTCTCTTCTCATGAGGTGGCCAAAGTATTGGAGCCTCAGCTTCATGATCTGTCCTTCCAGTGAGCACTCAGGGCTGATTTCCTTCAGAATGGAGAGGTTTGATCTTCTTGCAGTCCATGGGGCTCTCAAGAGTCTCCTCCAGCACCAGAATTCAAAAGCATCGATTCTTTGGCGATCAGCCTTCTTTATGGTCCAGCTCTCACTTCCATACATTACTACTGGGAAAACCATAGCTTTAATTATATGGACCTTAATCGGCAAGGTGATGTCTCTGCTTTTTAAGATGCTGTCTAGGTTTGTCATTGCTTTTCTCCCAAGAAGCAGGCGCCTTAGCTTGCATAGTAGGTCCTAAATCCTTCCCTTTTTGTCTCAACAGGAAAAAGATGGGGAATTCTGTGTTATTCAGCTGGTGGGCATGTTGAGGGGTATTGCCTCTGGTATGAAGTACTTGGCCAGCATGAATTATGTCCACCGGGATTTGGCTGCCCGCAACATCCTTGTCGACAGCCAGCTCGTCTGCAAAGTCTCTGACTTTGGTCTCTCCCGCGTCCTGGAGGATGACCCCGACGCCACCTACACTACAAGTGTGAGTGATAATGGCTGCTGTCCCGTCATGTTAAGTTACGGTTCTGTCCCACCATGGCCAAGGAAGCTGCAACGGGTGGGAAATATGAGAGCAATGTGAGAGCCAGGGCTGGCATCTGGAGGAGCTGCCCATGGTAGAGGAGGAAGAAATAGAGAAGCCAGAAAGGGGGTCCAAATGGGAGGAAGGAACTTCTAACTTGCTGGCAGCGGATGATCAATGGAATGCGTGTGACCAGTAGCAGGAAGTCTGCTTTACCGCTCAGTATAATAGGGAGCCAGTGAGAATTAACCCAGGATCTAGGAACACCTGAAGAAAGAAGAGGAAGGAAGGAAGGAAGGCTTGTTTCCCATGACTCTTAAGATGGCTGCTGGCTAAGGTCTCTGCCCTTGTTCCGGAAGGATTTGACTTCTAGTCATCAACATCTGCCACTTGGCTAAAACATGAGACCTTTCTTTTCTATCAGGAACTTCAGAAGTTGCCTGAACGGAGGAAAGCACATATCTAGAGAGCCTGGGAATTTGAAAGTGTTTTCTCCCCCAAATCAGTGAGTGCCTTGGGAGTCAGAGGTTCTGAGGGTTTTGGTGTGCTTGTCCCTTGCAGGGTGGGAAAATCCCGATCCGGTGGACGGCACCGGAGGCTATCTCTCATCGCAAGTTCACCTCGGCTAGTGATGTCTGGAGCTACGGAATAGTCATGTGGGAGGTGATGTCCTATGGTGAACGGCCTTACTGGGAGCTCTCCAACCACGAGGTAAGCGATTGGATGTCCTTGTGTGGGTGTGAACTATGGGCTGGTGGTGACCAGATTGCTGTTGGATCCCTTGTGTTTGGAGTTTTCTGGCTAATGGAGAAGAAAGCCAATTCTAGGAGATACAGTCGAAATATATATAAAAATAAAAAAAATTGTCCAGTAGCACCTTGGAGACCAACTTAAGTTTGTTCTTGGTATAAGTTTTTGTGTGCATGCACACTTCTTCAGATACGCTGAAACAGAAGTCTCCAGGCCCTTATATATAGTGGGAGGGTGGGGTTTTTTGTTGACTACTGTTAACGACTACAATTAGTCCCACAGGAAAAAGCAAGGGATAGTATGCAGGTGATTAGCATATGTAATGAGACAGGAATCCAATATCTCTATTAAGACCGGGTCTCTCCATAGTTTTCAGTTTAGTGATAAGTTGTAATTCAGCAACTTCTCTTTCAAGTCTGTTTCTGAAATTCTTTTGTAATAAGACAGCTGCTTTGAGATCCTGTATTGAATGTCCTGGAAGATTGAAGAGTTCTCCTACTGGTTTCTCTGCCTTGTGATTCCTGATGTCAGATTTATGTCCATTTATCCTTTGGCGTAGGGTTTGGCCTGTTTGTCCAATATAGAGAGCCGAAGGTCACTGCTGGCATTTGATGGCATACAGAATGTTAGAAGATGAGCCATTAAATAGGCCTGAGATGCTATGTTTGATGTTGTTGGGTCCAGTTGTGGTGTTGTCTGGGTGTATGTGGCAGCAAAGTTGGCATCTGGGTTTATCGCAGGCTCTGGTACCAGTGTCCAGTTGGTCTCTAAGGTGCTACTGGACAATATTTTTATTTTTTTATATATTTTGACTGCATCAGACCAACATGGCTACCTACCTGAATCTAGGAGATACAGTCCCAGTTCCAGAATGCAAATGGAGTTTTGTCTTGAGGTCCATTTTTTTAAGGAAGCAATGTTATGAGGCACACGCCTCCCCCATCCCACCCTAGCTGTGCGTGGAAATGTCTTTGTCCCCAGCATGGGCTCAGTCTTATGAT
The DNA here is from genome assembly GCF_965153285.1 of Podarcis tiliguerta. Classification (NCBI taxonomy): domain Eukaryota; kingdom Metazoa; phylum Chordata; class Lepidosauria; order Squamata; family Lacertidae; genus Podarcis; species Podarcis tiliguerta. The sequence continues at coordinate 8,068,210 of NC_139541.1, forward strand.
GTAAATTGCATCATAAGTATTGCCGAGTCACCTGTGAATCTATCCATCCGTTCTGACTGAAGCTACATAGAAAGGTGCTTATTGCTTGGGTTCCACAAAGTTTATGTCTGCAAGGCTAGGGGTAGACTTGCAATCCTGCCCGCCTTGGATGCTGGTTTTTATGCTAGGATGGTAAGACAAAAGGGGTGGTCTTTCCAAGCTGAATCCCCTTCACTGTTGTTCACTTTGCCTTCCCAAACAGGTGATGAAAGCAATTAATGAAGGCTTTCGGCTCCCAGCACCCATGGACTGTCCTTCTGCCATCTACCAGCTGATGATGAGGTGCTGGCAACAGGATAGGAGCCACAGACCCAAATTCAATGATATCGTTAGCATCTTGGACAAGCTCATCCGTGCTCCTGAGTCACTCAAGACTTTGGCTGAGTTTGACCCTCGGTATGTGCCTCTCTTCTGGGCCTCCTGCTCTCAGAATCCCTAGATACGGTTTGGGAACTGTTGTCTCTGAACATCCCCTTCCCCTCTCCAGTCCTCTGAGACGGAAGCATGTAAGAACAGTGCCAGGAAGGGGGGGGGGGAATTCCCAGCCCATAAGCCTCCCAAGAATTCTCCCCATCCACTTGGGCTCCCTTAGACAAGACTGAACTTTAAAGAGCCGGGGTCCCCTTTTTTTTGTCTTTGAAGGATCTCCATTCGCCTACCCAGCACCAGTGGCTCAGAAGGGATCCCTTTCCGAACTGTGGCCGAGTGGCTGGAATCCATCAAAATGCACCAATATACAGAGCACTTCGTGGCCGCTGGGTACAATGTCATTGAGAAGGTGGTTCAGATGACCAATGAGTGAGTGCGGCAACTTCCACTCTTCCTCCATTTTTTCACCCCCATGCCTGCTGAGAATGCTTCTCCTGTTGTTGTTTTTCCCTCATGGTCTTTCTTCTGAAGCCTTTGTTCCCCTCCTGAGAGAGGAGGTAGCTGGAGTTCAGGGTCCTCTGTGAAAAGCCAACTCAGCTGGCTGTCAACATCATGGGGCCATTTGACCCCTTCCCAGTTCACAGCGGAGAATGAGGCTGTTTTCTGCTTTGATTTCCAGAGAGGAGAGATCTCCCTTCTTTGGTCACATGACTTCACTGTTAGAATCCTGTAGGATTCGTAAATTCACCTTTCCACTGTGTCGGGGCGGGGGCTTACACATCTTGTTGTTGCTGCCTCTTGTTGTTCTCCCCTCTCTCTTGGGAGAGGCTGATTCAAGCCTGCACCCTATAATTAAGCCACTTTATGAGGCCAGGAAAACGAGGAGTGGCTCGTTAAAAGCAGACGGGTGCCCAGCCTCCTTGGATCATGGCAAGGGGAGTCCACACCTTCTCAGCACAGGGATTGCCGGGAACCTTTGTGTGATGTTGAAGCTGTGGCTTCAATATCAACCTCGGTTTCTTTTTTAATGATACCTCTGCAAGAAAGATGGAAATACTGAGTGTCAAGTTATGCTGGTGGGAGTTAAAGGAATACAGTCCGGATTTCACAATATTTCCCACTAACCTGGTCACATCTGTTTTCTTCCCGTTCCCAGGGATATCAAGAGAATTGGGGTACGTCTGCCAGGACACCAAAAGCGCATTGCCTACAGCCTTATGGGGCTGAAGGAGCAGGTCAGCACCATTGGCATTCCGATCTAAGGGGGACGGATCTTGCTCTCTATTGGTAGCTTCCTTGCCTAACTTCAGCTACCCAGTGGCCGGGCCAAGAACCAATGGGCCGTTGTACTTCCTGATACATACTTGAAGTGGAGAATTCAGGAGACTTCTCTCACCAAGGATGCCGGCTGCCAAAGGAGGAGTCGGGTGCCTGCTTTTCCACTGTGCTTCCTCAGCATAGCTCTGCGTTTTATTGCATGGCCTCGTGACTGCTCTTGTCTGCTGGAAATAGTAACGCTGCGGTGCTGGAAGTTTTCAGACGAGGCATTGGGCTGTGCCGCACGCTGACTGTGTGTCGCCAAGCAGATCTGCCAAAAGCCACATTTGATTCCTCTCCTGGCTTGGACAGATCCTGGGACTACTTGGATGCCTGGTTCCATCCTTCCTGCCATCTGGCTCCCTTCCGTTTGCAGCCCTGCAACACAGAAGACCAAAGCATCCCTGGGGCTGTCCATCCCATTGCCAGCTCTGCCATCTTGTCTCCGAGAAACCTGCAGGCCCAATGCCGTATTTATTTATCTGTTTGGAAGCCAAACCTCAACCGGTTAAGACTCTGTGGATTTTGGGAGGTGGGAGAATTTTCTCATGCCACACCAACGTTGTTGAACGTTTTTGGACGCTGAACAGTTGCTCCGTTCAGTCACAGATGGGCTATTCCGTTGTTCTTCCTTTTTAAGAAGCCAAACGTGGTTGGATCAAGAGTAATGCCTTGTGCAGAGTCCCCTCTGGCATTTGTGAGTTTCGGCTTTGAAGTGGTTGTGCCAAGGATGACCGTAAATGACTCCACAGAGTCATCTCAGTGTTTCCTGCTCTCTATTTATTCATCTTTTCCAACTGCTGCCCCTTCTCCCCGTTCCTATAATGCACTCTTGACTTATTGACAATTGTTCTCCTTCCATATTACTTCAATTTTTAATTTATTTTTTTATATTTATTGATTTTTTTTAAAAAAGCAAGACTTTGCTGTTAAGGGTAATCATGCACAACTTGAACAAAAATGTTTACCTTGTGTGCAGGAATATTTCTAGCTTTAATAAAATGTTTTTATTCTTGTTTTGTTGTGTAAACTGCACTGTGTGGAACGAAATGTGAGCACATAACTACCTTGAAGGAGCTGGCTGTTGGCCACTGTTACTAACAGGCTTACAAAAGGCATAAAAGGTAAAGGTAAAGGTACCCCTGCCCATACGGGCCAGTCTTGCCAGACTCTAGGGTTGTGCGCCCATCTCACTCAAGAGGCCGGGGGCCAGCGCTGTCCGCAGACACTTCCAGGTCACGTGGCCAGCGTGACATCGCTGCTCTGGCGAGACAGCGCAGCACACGGAACGCCGTTTACCTTCCCGCTGGTAAGCGGTCCCTACTTATCTAATTGCACCCGGGAGTGCTTTCGAACTGCTAGGTTGGCAGGCGCTGGGACCGAACAACGGGAGCACACCCCGCCGCAGGGATTCGAACCGCCGACCTTTTGATCAGCAAGCCCTAGGCGCTGAGGCTTTTACCCACAGCGCCACCCGCGTCCCTCCCAAAGGCATCTAGTTGGCCATTGTGAGAACGAGATGCTTGACTAGATGGGATTTTGGCCTGATGTATGAGCCACTTTCACTGTTAGGGCTCACAATCAGCTTCTAGAATGTTATAGGTCCACCTCTTGCGTTGAGGTTCTTTCTCGAGTCCATTTAAGTGATGTGGAAATTTAATAAACCTTTCTTGCAGAAGAAGATGGTCACACATGGTTAACCCCATAATCTGCCACCAGCTGGTCACCACAGCGTTTGAAACTCCCATTGTTCTAGGCGCATTTTGCGACAGGGAATTTTCATTAGCATGAGCAGTTTCTGAGCTCTGGGCGCAGTATTGCACCTAGGATTTCAGATTAAAACAGCAGAGTAGAAGGAAAGGAGGGTCTTTTTCTGCCTCCCTACTTCCAGCTACTCTCTGAAGACTGGAGAAGAGACCCTCTTAAGAATACAGTGGTACCTCGGGTTACATACGCTTCAGGTTACAGACTCCGCTAAGCCAGAAATATTACCTCAGGTTAAGAACTTTGCTTCAGGATGAGAACAGAAATCGTGCTCCGGCGGTGCGGCGGCAGGAGGAGGCCCCATTAGCTAAAGTGGTGCTTCAGGTTAAGAACAGTTTCAGGTTAAGAACGGACCTCCGGAACGAATTAAGTACTTAACCCGAGGTACCACTGTATTGGGGGGGTGGGCAGGGGAAGCATGGCTTTGTTTTTTGCAGACTTCAGATGAGGACCAGACCATGTGAAAAATGAACTAAGCATATAAGCTGCAGTTCACTCACTTTCAGCTTTGTATTCTTATTATAAAAAAAGAGTGCCTAGGCATTCTGTTGTTGCGCCCATAATCTAGGCTTAAGGTACCATTTAGCTCCTGGCTTCCCTATCTCTGTTTCTAACACTGGGTCACCCTATATGTCAAAGTGCAAGAGCAGACAGGTTTCTGGGGGTGAGGGGTTGGCAAGGGGTTGGGAGTAGAGTCATCATGGTAATAATTTCCCTCTTGCTGTGGAAAGCAGGTAGGAAGAGGCGTCTCCCTGCATTGATGACCATCCAATGAAAATGAGTGGCAGGAGAGCCAGGCAAAGCCAAAAAAGGGGGGGGCGACTTCTTCCAATGATGCAAGATTAACTTTATTGGGATTTGCTGTCATAAGAGGTGGCTGCAGTCACTCCCTTAGGAAAAACGCAGGGAGGAGAAAGAAGAGGGTCTGTCTATGGCTATTAGCGAGGGATGCGGGTGGCGCTGTGGGTTAAACCACAGAGCCTAGGGCTTGCCGATCAGGTCGGCGGTTCGAATCCCCACGGCGGGGTGAGCTCCCGTTGCTCTGTCCCTGCTCCTGCCAACCTAGCAGTTCAAAAGCACAAAGTGCAAGTAGATAAATAGGTACCGCTCCGGCGGGAAGGTAAACGGCGTTTCCGTGCGCTGCTCTGGTTCGCCAGAAGCGGCTTAGTCATGCTGGCCACATGACCCGGAAGCTGTACACCGGCTCCCTCGGCCAGTAAAGCGAGATGAGCGCCGCAATCCCAGAGTCTGCCATGACTGGACCTAATGGTCAGGGGTCCTTTTACCTTTACCTTTATGGCTATTAGCAACAATGAACAAACGTTTTGTGTTCACAGGCAGCCTTCCTCTGAGTAAAGCAGCCCTCTTAACTCTCTTGCCCAAGAGTCATACTCTGGAATCTGCCTTCTGCTAACCAGCAGCTGTTTTCTAGCATTTCAGACAGGAGTCTCCACTAGGCTTCGCTGGGGACTGAGCCTGTGGTCTTCTGCATGCAAGGCAGATGAGATGCTCTGCTGCTGAGCTTCTGCTGTCCAGGAACAAATGTCAATGCCCAGAGTGGGATAGCACCTCCTGGGTCTGCAGCTGGCTGTGGGAAACAAAATAGTTTTAAAAAGAATTACGCATGCAAAAGCTGGCATGGTTAGGAGCTTCTCTCTGACAAACTTGACATGAGCCAACAGTGTGACGCGGCAGCTAAAAAAGCCAATGCAATTCTGGGCTGCATCAATAGGAGTATAGCATCTAGATCAAGGGAAGTTATAGTGCCACTGTATTCTGCTCTGGTCTGACCTCACCTGGAGTACTGTGTCCAGTTCTGGGCACCACAGTTCAAGAAGGACACTGACAAACTGGAACGTGTCCAGAGGAGGGCAACCAAAATGGTCAAAGGCCTGGAAGCGATGCCTTATGAGGAACGGCTAAGGGAGCTGGGCATGTTTAGCATGGAGAAGAGGAGGTTAAGGGGTGATATGATAGCCATGTTCAAATATATATAAAATGACGTCACATAGAGGAGGGAGAAATATTGTTTTCTGCTGCTCCAGAGAAGCGGACACGGAGCAATGGATACAAACTACAAGAAAGAAGATTCCACCTAAACATTAGGAAGAACTTCCTGACAGTAAGAGCTGTTCGACAGTGGAGTTTGCTGCCAAGGAGTGTGGTGGAGTCTCCTTCTTTGGAGGTCTTTAAGCAGAGGCTTGACAACCATGTCAGGAGTGCTCTGATGGTGTTTCCTGCTTGGCAGGGGGTTGGACTCGATGGCCCTTGTGGTCTCTTCCAACTCTATAATTCTATGATTCTATTAGGCTTTGACATGAGAATAGCTGAGCCCTGCCTGGTTTCTCTCCTCCGCTCCCCCTGCTACAATCCCTCTCTTCACCATTCCCCTCCTGACTTGCGTATACAAGTCAATGTGGACTGCAAGCCTTGCGTGCTAAGTCTGTGTCACTCCCTACAATACCTGTTAGTCATGCTTCAATTGTAACCCTTCATTTCATGACAATACCTGTCTGCAAAGGGTTGCAAAACAACTGTAATGTTTTAATTCCATGGCGGGTGCCAACCCCAGAAGGGAAAAGATGGCAAGCATGAGAGAGACAGAGAGGATACCTCTCAGGATGCCAAGCTACAAATTAGTTCCAAATCTTTCTAGTGAGAGGTACATAGCAGCCCTGAAAACTCCGTCAAGCTGTGTCCCCTGACTTGGCTGCCAAGTGCAGTCAAGCCTATGCTCAGCCAAGGCTGCCAAACTGGTTCTTGCCTTGTTCGCTGGGATTTCCAAGAGGTGGTTGATCCAACCAGGATGGTGGCGCATCACATTTTTGGGGATTGCAAAATGCTGGGAAACGAAAGCTCCTGTTTACAACTTGCTCAAGCCTCTGGGCTTGGTTAGGGCAAGTAAGGCCACTTGCCACAAGGCAAGCAATGCAGGCAGCCAAGACTGGAGTGTCATAAGCCTGTGGGAGACCACTCAGAAACTTCCAACTGGTCCAAAATGCATTGGCCAGATTACTGGCTGGGGTTCCATTTGTGTCTCCTATAACCCCTGTCCTAAAACAGCTGCATTGGTTGCCAATTTGTCTCCAGGCTCAATTCAAGGTCCTCATGCTTAGCGACGTAGGTCCCAAATATCTAAAAGGCCACCATCTTCCCTGCAGACACTCTCAAGTGTGAACATCAGGAGAGGCGCCTCTGTTTGTTGTTCCACCACCCTCAGAAGTTGTGAGGTGTCCTCTGCTGCAGCCCCTAAGTTGTGAAACTCCCTGCAGAGGTGTGTCTGGTACCTTCATCATCCAGCTTTTCCATATGCTAAAGGCCCTCTTCACGCTGGTCTTTTGACACAAGAGAATAATTTTTTTGGGCCCACTCTGGTTGTGATGATGACTTGTTTTAAACTGTTCTTAATGTTGCATTTTGCTTTTTTGTAACCCATCCTAGGACTTCATGGTGAAGGCTGGGTAATAAATCTAAACACAAACAAAACAGCAAGGTGCCCTGGAGCAGGCACGTCCAACAGGTAGATCGTGATCTGCCAGTAGATCACTGGATGTCTGTGGTAGATCACTGGCTCCCCCCAAAGCTCAACATTTTTGCCCCAAAAAACCTCGGGGCTTCCTCTTCCCTTAAAAAAAGGTAAACAACTTGGACCTGAACCCCTAAAAAACTGGGCTTTCCTCCTCACAAAAAAACAACAACTTCGACAAGGGGGTAGATCACTGCCAGTCTTTGTGAGTAGATCTCAATCTCTTGGGAGTTGGCCACCCCTGCCCTAGAGCAAGCAGGTCAGGTTGTTTGCCTTTCTAAATTAAAACTGTCCACTTACACTCTTTCCTGGCAGTGGCTCTTAAGAGTCTCTAGCAGGGAATGCTATTGGCCATCGCTTGTCACCTGATCTTTTTAACTAGAGATGCCAGGAGACTGAACCCAAGTCCGTGTGTGCGCGCGCACACTCGTGTGCCCCCCCCCCATGCTTCCCATCATTTAGGCCCCTAAGAAAGTGGGTAAAGGTAAAGGGACCCCTGACCATTAGGCCCAATTGCGGACGACTCTGGGGTTGCGGCGCTCATCTCGCTTTACTGGCCGAGGGAGCCAATGTACAGCTTCTGGGTCATGTGGCCAGCAGGACTAAGCCACTTCTGGTGAACCAGAGCAGTGCACGGGTTTACCTTCCTGCCAGAGCGGTACCTATTTATCTACTTGCACTTCGTGCTTTTGAACTGCTAGGTTGGCAGGAGCAGGGACCGAGCAATGGGAGCTCACCCCGTCGTAGGGAATCGAACCGCCGACCTTCTGATCAGCAAGTCCTAGGCTCTCTGGTTTAACCCACAGCAATGGGTAGACAGAAAGAAGCAGCAGAGACCTAGCAGGCTAGTGTGGGTTGCTGCTGGAGAGGCTCAAAGGTTGCCTACAGAGAACTAGAGTTTAATATGCATTCTTTACTCCGAGGCCTTGAGTGAGGCATTACCTCCTAGAACAGCTACACACAATTCCCAGGGATCAACGTCCCTTTGCGTGAAGGCATCCCAGGCACCATGACCTCTTTCCTTTATAGGTTTGTGGGTTCCTCTCTGACCATAGGGGTTAATGTCTTAATTGAAAGCACCCCCTCCCCTCTGCTCCCTTAATCTTCTCCCCACCCCCCACGGTCAGCAACCCAATGCCCCTTCCCCTCTCCCATCCCCTTTTCATTGTTCTCCTAAACTGTCCTGTGATCCCAGCAAAAAGGATGCGGCTTGCTCTTGCTCCCTCCCTCTCTCTCTTAAGATCCAGCAGCCCATTTTCTCCAGACCCTCCTTTGTCCTCCTTCCTCTAGGCAAGCAGCTCCTTTGCATTTTAATGCCTGCTTCCAAGGGAGCATGCGGCCACAAGCAATTACAGATCCCCGTAACAAAGATCTAAGAGACGGAGGGAGGAGGGTTATTTTGACAGAGGGAAGGAAACACAGGCAAGGCTCCCAATGAAAAATCAATCGACTGGCAGGCTGAAAACAGATCAATTTGTATTGGTGAGCAGGCAGGAGTGTGTTTTATTCTGCCCAACATTTAAACATGCCATGTCCCATGAAAGATGGAACAGCCACCCCAGTCTTAACTGTCTTTCAGTGCTGATTCCATCACTGCGTGGCTGGTTTCTTCTTGCCGTTGAGGTAGACCTGGATGTAGCCTCATCATAAAAAGATGGGCTTGACCACAAACCTTTACTTATGGGAATGCAAAATCAACATTTGCAGTCCCATTTGCGGGAATGCACAAGGTGCTTCAGCATATATTGAACCCAACAAAGACCAGGGTAGGAATATCAATACAGAACCACCACCACCACCTCCTCCTCCTCCTCCTCCTCCTCCTCCTCCTCCTCCTCTTCTTCTTCTTCTTCTTCTTCTTCTTCTTCTTCTTCTTCTTCTTCTTCTTCTTCTTCTGCGATCCCTCATAGCTGAGTAAGATTGTCTTCCATAAACACTGTTTTCACAATGAGTTCGTAAGTGACTGTAGAGGCCAATTCTGGACCCACAAATCCTTCCACAGTGGGGACATAGGTTCCCGGACAGGAGTTGATCACTGTGTGGATTTGCCAAGCATGCCTTCCTCCTGGCACGTTTCTCCCTTGTGTCCTGAGTTCAAGTGTCTTCAAAGCCAACAACACCTTTGGTAAAGGCTGTTCTCCAACTGGAGCACTCGCAGGCCAGTGTTTCCCAGTTGTCGGTGTTTATAGTACATTTTTTTAGATTTGCCTTGAGACGGTCTTTAAACCTCTTTTGTTGACCAACAGCATTACGCTTTCCATTCTTAAGTTCGGAATAGAGTAGTTGATTTGGAAGACGATAATCAGGCATCCGCACAACACGACCAGTCCTTGGTGCTCCCCACTGTGGTCATGGGGAAAGGCACCCTACTTTTAGGGTCCAACTTTACTTGAGTGCAGGGGGGGGGGGGAAGGTTGGGTGAGCCCCTAGACCTGATCCAGGAGGACATCCAGGCAATCAGCTTGTTTTCATGATTGGAGCTCACCTTTCTTACTAAGCATCATGTTATGGCTTTCTGAGTCGCATCCAGCAGTGCACCTGGCTATGCTCCCTCCTACGTGCCTTTGGCACCACGGAGGGCACAACCTGAAATACCTGCAATGTTGCCAGGAAAGAGGCTTCTCCTTTCTGTACAAAGGACAGTGGGACACAGTTGCCACCCAGCTAGGTGCCATCCAACTTGTACTACCACTCCAGAATGTAGTATTTCAAACTCTGAGAATCTGGAGCTTTTTTTGGCAAAGTTTTGCCCAAAGTTGTTTTTGGGCAAAATTGCTAAACAAAAAAAAACAAAAACTTATTGAGCAGTGCATAAGCAGCACTGCAGACATGGGCTGCTATACATCCAGATTTGCCCGGACATTCCCCGATTTCCGCCCAGACACTGCTGCTGACGGCAGTATTCTGGATAAAGGTAAAGGTAAAGGGACCCCTGGCCATTAGGTCCAGTCATGACCGGCTCTGGGGTTACGGCGCTCATCTCGCTTTATTGGCCGAGGAAGCCGGCGTACAGCTTCTGGGTCATGTGGCCAGCATGACTAAGCCGCTTCTGGCAAACCAGAGCAGTGCACGGAAACACCGTTTACCTTCCCGCCAGAGCGGTACCTATTTATCTACTTGCACTTTGACGTGCTTTCGAACTGCTAGGTTGGCAGGAGCAGGGACTGAGCAACAGGAGCTCACCCCATCGTGGGGATTCGAACCGTAGACCTTCTGATCAACAAGTCCTAGGCTCTGTGGTTTAACCCACAGTGCCACCCGTGTCCCACAGTATTCTGGATAGGTCTGGGGAAATCTGGGTGTACGGCAACGCTATAGAATGGTAACGGTGATCACCAGCTGTTATCACCCATAGGATGGGCTTGGTTTGAATACCAATGTTAAGAAGAGCCTAGCTGCTGGATCAGAACAAAACACTCATCTAGTCCATCTTCCTGCCATGGCCAAACAGATGGTTTCCAGGAAGCCCACAGGCAACACATGGAGGCGACAGTCTCCTTGCCCCCTACACACACACACACACACACACACACACACGCTACTGCCCATTCAGTGGCACATTGTCTCTGAAACTAGAGATTCCACTTCGGCCTCCTCCATTAATTCATTATTTGTACCATAATGAATAAGGCAGTCACAGGCCATCACCACATCCTGTGGCACTGAATTCCATAAATTATATGTTGGATGAAGAAGTATGTTCCTTTGTCTGCCTTGACTCTATTACCAATTTAACGGGGTAAGCCCAATGTCTAGTGTTATGGAACAGCGGGTGGGGAGGCTGTGGCTCTGTGACAAGAGCACATGCTTTGCAAGCAGAAAGCTCCCGGTTCCATCACTGACAGGTAAGGCTGTGAATGTCCCCAATCTGAAACCCTGGGGAGTTGCTGCCAGCCAGTGTAAACAATACTGAGCTAGACAGACCAATGTTCTGTAGGCTGCTTATGATGTGACAAGCCCGAAGTTCAAATCCTAGACAAGTCCTGCTCTATATGGGGAAGGGTGGTTCTGAAAATGTGCATATTTGCATTCCAAAGGTTCTAGGTTCAGTCCCTGGTAGGGTCTCCAGGTAAGGCTGGGGAAGAATCCTACTTGAAACCCTGGAGAGCTGCTGGCAGTCAGTGCAGACAATACTAAGAAACCAATGGTCTAGCACAATGTTAGGCAGCGTTCTGTGTTCTGTCTGCTTCTTCCTGAAAACTTTTCCTTGGTGCAAGAGTCTTCTAAAGTCCTTTGGCAGCCATACACACAGAATGCCTCAGATTCCATTGTGTGGCTTGGGGCACTTCTAGAGCTCTGGGTTTCTACAGTAAAATGTTTTGTTGGTTTTTGTTTAAATTGCCTGTCACAATTGGTCAATTCTCAGTCCTTCGTTATTGTTGCTATTTTTGATGTACCGAGTTGGGACACGGCAAGACTTCCAGAACTCGCTTCGTTTCCCTTCCCATCCTCTCCAAAAGGGAAAGGGAAGGGACCTAGAGAGCTGCACGGGTCACTTGGCACAAAAAAAGCAGCTTGGAAGCGCAGTGACCCTTTCAAGCTGAGAAAAAGCAGTTAGCATGAGAGCCCGTTCAGCTTGGCTGAAAAGGAGGCCAAACAATACCCCGCCATTCCCTTGGCATGTGGCACAGCAGGCTCTGGGTGCTCAGCCACTGAGCTTCTAGATGCCACAGATTGGCAAAAGGGCCTTGTTTTAGCTGAGAGTGGGAGCAATTAATGGTCTGATCCTGAATCAAGCAGTTGTGATATCTGTGTGGTTATTGTGACGAATCGGACTGGCAAAACAACATAGGAAGTACACACTTGAATGTGCACTAAGGCCAATGAGATTGAAAATTGTCACTTGCAACCAATGATTCTGCACACTATATCACCTAGCAAATTCGGCTAACAAACTGTAGCACCGGCATCATGTCCTGTCCTGGTCTGCAGCTCCATCTCCTTTTAAAGCTGTACTTTTTTTCCATACCTTCCTCTCTAGGTAAAAGTGAATGAATCATTATTATTTTAAGGTAAGTCAGGCCACAGTTAGTGGGACGCGGGTGGCGCTGTGGGTAAAACCTCAGCGTCTAGGACTTGCCGATCGCATGGTCGGCGGTTCGAATCCCCGCGGCAGGGTGTGCTCCCGTCGTTCGGTCCCAGCGCCTGCCAACCTAGCAGTTCGAAAGCACCCCCGGGAGCAAGTAGATAAATAGGGACCACTTACCAGTGGGAAGGTAAACGGCGTTCCGTGTGCTGCTCTGGTGCAGGCTCGCCAGAGCAGCTTCGTCACGCTGGCCACGTGACCCGGAAGTGTCTGCGGACAGCGCTGGCCCCCGGCCTCTTGAGTGAGATGGGCGCACAACCCTAGAGTCTGTCAAGACTGGCCCGTACGGGCAGGGGTACCTTTACCTTTACCTTTACCAGGCCACAGTTGCTGACAGTACTGTACGTACCATGAGGATTACATCGGGAGCAGCCAGCTGAGTCTCAAGGGATTTTATTTAAGGCGAAAGATGCAGCCACATTCGCGAAAGCCAAGCAGGTCTGGGAGTGGTCATTGTCTGGGTGGGAGACAACCTGGGCAGCATACACACTGCCTTGCATTCCATCATCGAAAAAAGGCAGGCTATACAGTGGTACTTCGGGCTACATACACTTCAGGTTATCCAGGAATATTACCTTGGGTTAAGAACTTTGCTTCAGGATGAGAACTGAAATCGTGTTCTGGTGGCGCAGCAGCAGCAGGAGGCCCCATTAGCTAAAGTGGTGCTTCAGGTTAAGAATGGTTTCAGGTTAAGAACAGACCTCCGGAACGAATTAAGTACTTGTCCCAAGGTGCTTAGGTTTTGAGTTTTGACAACGGGGGGGGGGGACAAAGTTAACAGAGGGTGGATATCTGTAAAGACAATTATAGCAAATATCAATGGCTGACTTCCACATAAGCATTTCTTCCTCACCAACTTGAGTTGGCCATCCGCCAGCTCCCACCATAGCTGTCAAGTGTCCTTTATTTGAAGGGACAGTCCCTTATTCCAGCGCCATGTCCCGCTGCTGTCCCTTATTGATGGATGTCCCTTAAATGTTCCTTAAATGATGTCCCTTAAATTTCAAAGGAAGCAGCTCCTCTCCCTCCCTCCCTGCCGGCCATGGAGGAGGGAGGCTCCAACTGTGTTGCTTGGCTGTGTTGCTCACCCAATAAGGAGTCTAAGAACGACTGTGGGGTGGAGCTTGCATGCCTTGTGTGTGGCTAGTTAATGCAAGCTGAGGGGTTTTTTGAATGCTGGACGCCATTTTGTTGCATGTGCTGCTGCAAACTTTGCAGTGCAAAGCCAGGCCAGGGAGCCTGGCTGCATAGGCCTTGTGGTGCATGTGATTCAGATTCTCGTCAGTTGAACCTCTGGTTACAAAGTTGGTTGGACAGTGTTCTCGAAGCTACCAGCATGAGTTTGACCAGACTGCAGGAGGACAGGAAGACTGGAGTGCCTGGAAGAGGTGAGACTGCAGGTCCCTTATTTTGGCTGCTGGTCCCTTATTTTCAAGGCTGCTGGTCCCTTATTTTCAAATCTGTAAGTTGACAGCTCTGGCTCCCACCTTTCTGCCTTCTTGCTCACATCCAGGCCAGGATGTCACCGGCTCTCAACTTCCTCCTCCTCAGTCTCATCTGTGCTGCCATTTGTTATAAAGCCTATTGTGTTGAAAGGTAGCAGAGTCCTTAAGCAAACTTAAGTTGTAAAAGGGAATGGGAAGCCCTTTAGTCACTGTGTCATATACTAGACAGGGAGCAGTAAAAGGAAGCAGTTGCTGTTTTGGGCCAAATGGGCACTGAACGCTCCATGACGCTGAAATAAAAAAATTAAGGTCTTTTATATATACTAGATGTTCATAAATGTACCAAGCAAACACGTACATAAATATATAAACCACATGTCTGAAGCAGCACAGGAAAACAGCCCTGAAACCATTTTGACTCCAAAACTGACCAAATGATTTCTCTGCAAGGTCAAGGAAAATGGAAAAGCCTCCCCATTGTCTCCTCCTTCACAAATCCTGTCTTAAGGGTATGTCTGTGTATGAATAGGGTGAGCCTGTGACCGGGCTCAGGAACAAAGTGTTTATCATTACAACATTACAAAAGACTGGCCAGGCTCCCCAGGGTATCCAATCAAGTAAGCATTAACAGGTAACCTGCCAGACAGGAGGTAAACAATGTACTCAGATTTCTGTTGTAGACCGCCCTTTCTGTGATGTAGGTATGATGTATCTGGGGGTGGTTTTGGACTCCAGGCCGGGCAATTAAAAATGTCTATATAAGGGTGGGCACACCTTGGTTCGGGGTCCTCCTCCTTCTCCTGCGTGTGAAGGTGGCACCCTGTTGCAACAGTTCAATAAAGATCAGGCTTACTAGCTGCTTTGCTTCTCAGTATTCTCTGGTTGGCCTCTGTTATTTTCTCTGACCGATGGAGAAGCTGCAAAGGACTCTATAAGGGCTCTTGTGTCCCCCATAAGGGAATAAGGGCAGATCTTTGTTTATTACAATGCCAATCACTGTCTCCACCTGAACACCAACATTTAACTCCTCAGGGCTTAACCATTGCAACCACAGGCCCTTTCTCCATTTGTCCTGTAGCCTTTATAGATCTGTGATTGCTACCGGCATGTGAGCCATGATGCAAAGACATGGGAGCAGCCTTCCGCAGTTGCACCAGCTGCAAAGATGGGTGCCAGGCAGACCAGCTGTGGTTCTTCGTTTCCGCGGTCAGCAAATGACACGCTGGAAGCAGCAGCTTTTATGAGTCTCCCCAGGGCCTGGGAGTCTTCGTGGATTCCATTCCTTTTTCTCTCTCTCTCTCAGCCTTGCCACTGACCTTGTTGGGAGTCACATGCTCGCTTCCCTTCTGGCTGAGTCATGTATACCCTTGGGTAAAACGGGTCTAATCCAACCGCACCATCTCCTTTCTAAACTCTGTAAAGTGCCTCCAGTAACTGGGATTAAAAACTTTGCACAGATATATGTTTCCATCATTCGCAATTAACTGCGCTGGCAAGGGCACCACAACTGGAATTCCAGAGCTGAGAACACCAAGAAGGCGGTGGCAAAAGAGACTGGCAGGGATGCAAAATGGCGGGTGTTGCACAGAGCAGGTGCAGGGAAACCATAAAATGCAATCTCACGTATCACCCAATCTGACATCATTGTTACGAACACACAGACCTGCCTTATATTATCGGCTCATTTACCCCAGCCTTGTCCATTCTGAGTGGTAATAGCCCTCTGAGGTCCAGGCTGAGAAAACCCTTTTCCAGCTTTGCAATCTCTTCAGCTCCAGGCTACGAAGGGGGGAATTCCTTCATTTGACCATTGTTATGAGATTGTTCCTCTCCCCCAACAAAGTAGAAAAGGTACCCATGGAACAGTTTATTTAGAAACTTCTGGACTTCTCCAAAAGACTCCTGGGAGTTGTAGTTTGTTAAGGGTGCTGGGAATTATAGCTCTGGAAGGGGTAAACCACAGCTCCCTGGATTTGTTGGGGAAAGCCATGTGCTTTAGATGTATGGTGCATATGCAGCCCTAGTCTTGCTTTGAAGATTGCAGTGGGTACCAGAGATAACCTGAGCGAGGGCATAGTACTCTTTAATCAAGTTCTGGGGCAAAGGCTCACTTCTGCAGCATGTCAGGTCATCATCAGCATCTGAACATATGAGGAGGTGCCATAGTTCAGTAGCAGAATGGATGTGCTTTGCATCTCAAAGGTCTCAGGTTCACTCTGGTTGGGTGGGCCTAAGAACCACTGTGTCTCCCAAGCCTCAGCTTCCAGCATTGCACAGCTAAGACAGAAACTTCTTCTTCCACAGGCCTCACCTGTCGTTTGTACAACAGGTTTCTTTCAGGGGTGGGGAATGTTATTACCGGAGCCAAATGCATCTTGAGTGATCACTTGCTTCATGACAGTGACCCAGATAACCTACTGTAATCAGTCTCATTAATCGATTAGTCCCATGATGCCCCCCCGGGAGCAAATGCAGATTAGCAGTAAATTGCTTTCTCCAAATCTAATTTAAATTGAAGCTTGCTGCTCTCTGTAATTGGGAGTTTCTGCAGGGATTGAAGCATGAAGGAAAGCTTCCTTTTCTTGAAGAAGGGAGAAAAAGGAAGCAGAGCAGCCGTCCCCCTGGGAATGGGCAGACTGGGTGGAGGGGGGATCTGTGCAAGGAACTGTTTGATTTGGGTCATTTCCCAGTGCGGGGAGAAGGGAGGGCATAGCAAAGGCCAGCTTGATCACCAGGGGGAAACCGTTGTCCCGGGAATCAGAAGCACAAAGGACAGTGGAACAATCTCTCGCGGAGCTGCAAAGTCAAGGTTGAGCACCTATAAATGGACAACGCTAGCTGGCACGTAGAGGGTTCAAGCCTTGAACAATGGCTGCTCTGCACACTGCCGCAACCTCCTTTTGTTCATTCACCTCCCCAACTTGGCACCTATCCATGTTCCTGTGACTCATCCCCATGGCTCGTGCTCCCTGGAGGCTGGCGCCTTGCTGGTGCAATTTGTCCCTTTTTATTTCCCTGGCTTTCCATTCTTCTGGGGGTTGGAGAGAGCCTTGGGGATTGTGGCACCTTGTTTGCCCATTGAGTGGGCCTGGTGTGAGGGCACATCCCATGGAATAAAGCAGTCATAAAACCGACCTCAGAAAAAGGAGATGCTCCCTGAAAAGGTTTTGCAAAAGTGTGAGCCTGTGAAGGAAACGTGCTTTCTTTTTTGAGAGTGGGTGGATAAAGAAGCCATGCGTATTCCATACTATGTTCACATTAGCAATCCTAAATACCTTGAAAACGGGTGTACTGGTGGGGAGAAAACCACAACCAGCTCATGGGACGAGTCAGAGTTCTGAAGCAAAAAGGACTGGTTTTCTCCATTCACACTGAAACTGCATTCACACAAAGGCAAACACAGCTGGCTAAGTGCTCATCCACACTGCAGTTTAATGTGGATTTGAAGCTGCTTTTGTCTTTGTCGTTGTTACTTGTGGCAGATACAACAATGATAAAATAATTTTTAAAAACAACAACTAAATATCGCTTAAATACATTTCAAAAACATTCTCCAGGTGATCTCCAGGTCACCAGGAACATGCCTGGGAATGTTTTAAAACTTCATCAAATTGCCTGGGAATTTTTAAAAATTTCCCTGAAACTCAGTGATGAGACAGACACACCTCACTAAGGAGGGCATTCCACAAGGAGGGAACTGCCACTGAGAAGGCCCCGTCACAGGGAGGCTGTTGGAGGCTGAGCCAGGGATTTTCTGTATGCAAAGCACATGCTCCAGTTACCCATCCTTATCATATGCATATTTGCTCTATTCAGGGGCAGGTATCTCTGCTAAAGGGACACGGGTGGCGCTGTGGGTAAAAGCCTCAGTGCCTAGGGCCTGCCGATCGAAAGGTCGGCGGTTCGAATCCCCGCAGCGGGGTACGCTCCCGTTGTTCGGTCCCAGCGCCTGCCAACCTAGCAGTTCGAAAGCACTCCCGGGTGCAAGTAGATAAATAGGGACCGCTTACTAGCGGGAAGGTAAACGGCGTTTCCGTCTGCGGCTCTGGCTCGCCAGAGCAGCGATGTCACGCTGGCCACATGACCCGGAAGTGTCTCCGGACAGCGCTGGCCCCCGGCCTCTTGAATGAGATGGGCGCACAACCCTAGAGTCTGTCAAGACTGGACCGTACGGGCAGGGGTACCTTTACCTTTACCTTTATCTCTGCTAAACAGGCCTCCAAACCCACAAAGCCACAAAACTGCACAAGCAAAGTATCTTGACACCAAAGCAGCCAGCAAATCCTGGCCTTTAATGCAGCGACACCTGACTTGGGACTACACTTGGACCCCATCGGCTCAGGCTGCCTCCTCGTTTCCTGCAAGCACGGGCCTTGTCTATTTGTCTTCTGCATCTAGGACGGAGCATCCCACTGCTCCCCCATCGCTGCTTCCATCCTTTGACCTTTGCCTGACTCAGCCCTGCTCTGCTAGCCACAGGGCTTATGGCCCTGGCAGCTGCCTGGCCTTCAGGAATGTGTCAGCAGAATTCCATTTACAAGAGAGATTTACAAGGGGGCCTCTTCCTGCTGAGGATTCACAGAGGGCCGCAGTCTTTGGGGAAAATGGAGACAAGAGGCACACAAAAGCACCTTCCCCCTCCCAGACATCCCCACAGAGAGGGCCCCTGTTTCCTCCTTACAATAGGGTACGATGCCACTGCTGTCCTGCTCACAACGAACTCTGTTTCTTCCAACTGGGCTGCTGCCCCTCCCTTCACAAGAGACCCTCCCTATGTCCCCATGACCAATTACGACACTGCCTAACTCCATCTCTTGCATGTCTGAACATCCTTTCCTTAAAGTTCTCCCTTTAAGGAGATCCAGTAGTCTCCCAGGTGGGTTGCTCTGTTGGTCAAGTGCTGGGGTCAGCAAGCTTTTTCAGCAGGGGCCCGGTCCACTGTCCCTTGGACCTTGTGGGGGGCCGGACCAGTGGCATAGCGTAGGTTGTCAGCACCCGGGGCAAGGCAAGTAATTTGCGCCCCCCCCCCCGCTGCACTGTCCCTCCCCCAGATAGTCCCTCACTCTCTCTCCGCACCACACCGCACGCCTGGCACCCTCCCCTCCACAGTGGGCGGTGGCCCGGCGGCTCAGATCGGATTCGCACAGCCAGCACTGCAGTGAGAGAGAGTGAGTGAGCCAGGTAGGGGCAGAGAGCTGCGAGTGCGAGCGCGCCCTCCCCCCGATGTTGCGCCCGGTGCAGCCGGCCCCCCCTGCACCCCCACGCTACGCCACTGGGCCGGACTATATTTTTTGGGGGAAATAATGAACGGATCCCTTTGCTCCACAAATAACCCAGAGATGCATTTTAAATAAAAGCACACATTCTACTCATGTAAAAACACGCTGGTTCCCGGGCCGTCCGTGGGCCGGATTTAGAAGGCGATTGGACCAGATCCAGCCCCTGGGCCTTAGTTTGCCTACCCATGGCAAAGTGGTTCTTCAAAGTTAGCCAAAATGTACCTTCCTGCACCACCAGCAGTCTGCAGTCGAGGTCTCCCTGCGCAAAGCCCAATATGCCATCTTTAGAAGAGGGCTCTGGAGACTTAGAATTAGATCTGCTATTCTAGGGCTCGGTAACTTGGACTAGCTCTGGTCAACCCTGCCTGTTGAACAAAGTGTCTCTAAATGCACAACAAAACTCTTTCAAAGTACTGGAAACTTGGGGGTTCAGATGTTTTAGGTTTCTCTCAGGCGGGGGGAGCACCAGGCTTCAAGCCGATTGCAGTGGGAGACAGAGCAATTCCCAGGTTGCCTCATTAATTACAGCAGTAGCATGTTTCCTGTCGTTAAGTCAAGAAGGTGGGCAAAGGGCCAGTGCAGAGGCTCGTGTGTCTAGTTTGGCCAACAAGCTTTTCCCCACCACACACCCCAAAAGCTGCCATGGCGCTGGGTTGTCTCTTTCAGATGCCTCTATATCCAGACCTTCCATTTTATAGGCAGGATTGCAGGGCCTCATTTTGTGTGTCAGCCACTGGGCAGCTCAACTGGAGCTGATGAGCCAAAGCTGAATCTGGAGAGCTCACAAGGCGAAGGCAATGCAATGGAGACCCAGAGAAAAAACAGGAGGAGATACAGTGCAAAGCCCGTCATCTTTTGCTACCTGAAGCCCCAGCAGATGTGTCCCTAGAGAGATGGTGAGGCAGTTCAGCTGCCTTCGGAACAGAACTACTACAAGAAATTCCTTAAATGCAGAGAAAGAGAAAAGAGAGGGAGATAAGGAAGAATACATGGGGTAGAAAGAGAACCAAAACCAAGACAGGCACATGGAGGAAGATTGGAAAAAATTCAAAGTATATTTACAGAAATATTGCAAAATTAATGAATGTTAGAAGAATATTGGAATGAAGTTATATGGCTTTAGCAGACGTGTTATTAAGAATTATATGAATATTAATTGTTTATGTGTTAAAGTGGAAAATTTAAAGTTAAATTGTGTTAGGATAAATTACAGAACAAACATTGAAGAAGAGGGAAAGGATTTGTTGAATTAGCAAATTTGAACTAGAATACAAAAAAGCGAGGTGCGAGGAAGTCGAGGAAAGAAGCAAATGAAAGATATAGATATAAAATTTGGATGTGTGTTTAAATGTTTTTGTTTTTTTATGTTGTATTGTATTCTTTTTTATTGTTGATGTATTGTTTGTTGAATCTATGTCTTGTTTTTCTTTATTGTCTTTCTTTTCATAATTATAAAATATTCAATAAATATTATTTAAAACAAAACAAAACAAAACCAAGACAGTCACTTCTCTTTCCATTTGCCAAGCCTGAGGCTCTCTGGCTGTCAAGTGTTATGAGACAGCAACTGGGGAAGCAGGTTGCACATCTCTCCAGGGCACAGACATACTCCCAGGGCACTGTAGTGGCTCAGCCCAGCAAGAAGTGCTACTGAGGTTTCCTGTTCAGTCTGGGATTTGCCTTGGAAAGGGTGGTCTTGACTGCCCCAGCTCTACTGAACCTGTTCTTTCTATGTTTCTCTGGTAGTGAACTCCCTCTCAGTGGCTGCCCATGCAGCAGCTCTGCAGCTGAACAGCAGGATCTCAAATGTCCCTTTTGCTCAAGTCCCATTTTCACTCATCTGTGCATCAAGATTTCAACTTGTTGGTGGCTGTTTTCAGGCCAACAACTTGATCCTATGTGGAATCAGGGGAAGAAATAGGCTGGTCTAGTCAACCATAATCAAAACATGTTTCCTCAGTTGTTAGTAATCTAGCTTACTCATCTACAATATCAATATACCCAGTTTTACTTGACACAGAACATGAGTAACTATTTTCCTGTTTTGAATGCTAGACGGTCTAGTTTTACCATCCAAAACCAGCCTAACTATGAAGGCTCTGTGCAGTTGATAGAGTAATCTGATGTCAGCAAGTCACAGCATATCTGGAGGTCAGGAGCATTTGTCACATTCTGCTGTCACTTGCAGAATATTATGGGATGAACAATGGTGCGGTTAGGGGGCGATCCCCGCTCACAACCCAGTGCTGTTGGAAATGCCCTTAGATTGCATCTAATATCTAAGAGGTGCAAACTTTCGCAAACTGTGCTGCAAGGCATTCTACATATGCTCAGAGGCGTACAGCCTTGTACATAAATCCTTCACAGTTCCACAATTGGACTCCGACACCTGGCCCCTGTTCCCTATTTGTGAGGCAAGGCAGATTGCAAGAAAAAGAGCGCTAGCTCCCTTCCGATTTAATGGTGCATTTCTATGCGGTTGCTAAGAGGTGCTGTGCGGCTGCCGGATGGGATCAGGACGGTCGCTGTTTACAAGCTTGCACTATTAACATTTCAGGTTTTCCAGGGATGTGTCCTGGAATTCTAGCCTAGTCCCAAGGAGGAGCCGTCCTTGGCCCTGGCTCAAGTTAAGCCCTGTTTGCAGCTCCAGGTATACATCTCACTCTCTGACTTGGCAGAGTCAGCATGGCAGGAAGAAGGGGTCAGATCAATTTATATTCATCTTATCCAGTCTGATCTTCCGAAAACATTGCATGAACTTCCCCCTTCTTTTTAATAGTTCTCTATACTTGCCAATCATTTACTCATGCAGCCACATTCTCTGCCCAGGATGGAGCCGGTGCCAAAATTGTTCCTTTTTGTTTTGCGGTACCTTGCCACCAGCTCCACCGCTGGCTCCCTGCCCTGCCCTGCCCTTCTCCTACCAACCCTCACCCTGTTTCTGAGGAGCAGCCACACACGCCAGAGCTTGTGCCCACAAAGGAGGAGGCAGCCAGGCGCCTGGCTTGTCAGGGGGAGTGATGGGTGTTCAAGTGATGGGTGTCATCTGAGAATGCCAACCGCACTGCGGGGGAAGCAGGGACACATTTGTGTGTGTGTGTGAAGGAGTTCCTTCAAGGTGCTCACTAACACCTGCCTGCCAGCTTTTGAAAGACTATAACCCTCCCCTACTTTGCCCACAAAGTGATTTATTTCAGAAATCAAGATATATATATATATTTTTAAAAATATTATTATTCAGCTGTTCTAAATAAGGAGGTTAAATGTATTAACTAATTTATTCCAACCTGTTAGTAAATTCTCATCCGGGCACCTCCTGTATGGCTTGCGAGTCAGTATGGTGTAGTGGTTAAGAGCAGTGGACTCGTAATCTGGTGAACTGGGTTCGCTTCCCCGCTCCTCCACATGCAGCTGCTGGGTGACCTTGGGCCAGTCACACTTCTTTGAAGTCTCTCAGCCCCACTCACTTCACAGAGTGTTTGTTGTGGGGGAGGAAGGAAAAGGAGATTGTTAGCCGCTTTGAGACTCCTGAAGGGGAGTGATAAAGCGGGATATCAAATCCAAACTCTTCTTCTTCTTCTTCTTCTTGAGAGAAACTATAGCAAGACACTTTCAAGAATGCAGTTCACCTCCTCTCAAAGCCCTTCAGCTTATTTTCAAACAAAAGCAAGCAGCTTCCCTGCCTCTTGGCTGCTGGATAGCTATGGTCTGTTTAATCTGGCAAACTCACACAACTGCAAGAACGGGTGCAGGTGGTTTAGAGGAGGGTATTTACGACACCAGGCTGGTGACTTTGAAGATCTGATGCTAGGGGGAAAGGTGTCAGATGGCATCACAATTAATTTGGCTTTCAGCTCAATAGCATTCAATTTGTAAGGTTGGCCTTGGACACTCTATCCTGCTCCCACAAAGCACTTGTGGAAATCAAGATAGGGTTTTATTGTGACCTGCCCTGTAATAGGGCAGGGAAGAAAGTTGCACAGCCTAGTCTGGGTCACGGCATATTGCTCTCAATTACGAACCCATTAAGATGGTGCCAGACCTACAAAATGAAACAGAAAGATAATAATGCAGCTCCGTCTGACCACAGCCCAAGGACAGGAGGTTCTTTCCAGCCCCAGGTGAGTCACCTTGTCAGCCGTATCAGGTTGAAGCATATTTGCACGGAGGTGGGTGGGGAGCTTTTGACTGCATTCTTGTCCGGCCACCGCCCCGCCAATTCCAGGGAGTTCTTTGATAAGGCAGAAAGAGAGCGGAAGGAAGTTTGAGGTGGCACTGTAGGTTTCCTCACACACACCCTTCTCCTCCAGTAGGTGAGGGGATGCCCCTTCCAGTTGGCAGGACGCCCAAGAGGTTTCAGATCTGATAAGAGGCATTACTATCATAAAAAGGCCTCAGTGAGATTAGCTGAGGGCAGAGCAATTGTGATAGCTAGAAAGATCAAAGCAACTGGCATATGACCAACAGAATAAGCAGCTATTAGACCAGCGCCACTCCCCACCCCCAAACAGTCATGAGACCAGTGCCCAAGGTTGCCTCTTGATGACTCCCAGCACAGCTACCGATTGCCGCTAGCGTTTTGGAATAGGAAATAGGTGCTCCCCATCTTCAGCTGCTACACCAATTATGAATGTTAATCTATCTAGGGTTGTGCATATTTTATACAGTTAAAATATGGCATTTGGGGTGGCGCTGTTCTTGAAGTGACGTGGGAGCTTCTTTAAGTTTGTACATTTTAAATATTTGTATACAGATGTAGACTCAGGAACACTTCCTTCCTCCCCCGCCCCTCCCTTTAAAGCAAAAAATAATAGAAGTCATTGTGATTCACCCAGAGTCACAGGTATACTGCGTGAGAGATAAATGTACACACATTATACAGGTAGATAAATAAACAGAATGGGATGTAGTGAAGCCAGGCTGAAGCTGCAGCCCACACACCCAGGGAAGCGTTAAAAGGTTCTTCTCTGTTTACCCTAATCTGCCAGAACAACTCATCCGGCACCGTTGTCCTCCAGCTGTGCTGTGGCTTTAGAGCAGGAAAACTATGTGATCTGCCTCTTTCATTAAAAGGCACAGAAACCATTCTGCACTGCGGCCCCTAGGTGTGGCCAAGTTACTCAAAGCCACTCCATCTCAACAGCTGTGCTTCATTTCAAACCATTAAGCTCAGGGAATAGGAGCTACTGTCTTCTCTGGTGACCGCTTGCTGGTTTGGAAACCCATCCAACCAAATGACACCTAATAACACCGCGAAGGTACATTCCCTGCTTCCTGGCTCTACCCAAAGAGGGAACGAAGCAGGAGGAGGAGGGGAGAAAGAGTCTTTGTCCAAATATGAGTTGGACCAGCAAGGGATGCCAACATTTGCCGTATTTTCTCCCTCATGGATGTTGTTGGTGCATCACACAGGAAAGCACTGGCACAAAGCTGGTGAGGGCGCAAAAACCTTGTGGTCAGCTGTTGTCCACGCAGCACCTCTCAGGTCAAACTGGAGCTTCTCTTGTCATGTGGGGTCTCTCCGGAGTGCTCCACCCCATTCTCCTCTTTTCCGCAGTCTTGAGATTGCCGAGGCGGCAGAGGGAGGTCCCTGGCTTTCGCCTTTCTCTGTCTCTCTGAACAGAGAGACAGAGAAAGGCGAAAGACAGAGCTTGTCCACACATGCAAGTTCTCTTTGGGGTCCAACAGTTTTTGCACTGTTGGGGTTGAGGGCCTTTGGGTCTTTGAGGCATTCCTGTAAACCCAGCAAAGGAGATACATATAGTTAAGGCTGGCTCAAACGCAAGGTTGCAAACTAGGCAACTGCTTGAGGTACTAAAATCCTAGGGGCACCTGCTTCAGCTAGGTAAGTATATTGCAGAGAGAGAGAGAGAGAGAGAGAGAGAGGCTTTATCCACCATCACAAAACATGCTTATGTGGATTCCAAACTACATTAGAGATTGTGCCCAGTGATCGGAGCCTTCTGCTTTGTCCAGATTACCTAAGTACAGAGCACAGCAGTGTGATGATAAAGGTGCTGAAATAAAGAAAAAAATACCGTATTTTTTGCTCTATAAGACTCACTTTTTCCCTCCTAAAAAGTAGGGGGAGATGGTTGTGCGTCTTATGGAGTGAATGCAGGCTGCGCAGCTATCCCAGAAGCCAGAACAGCAAGAGGGATTGCTGCTTTCACTGCGCAGCGATCCCTCTTGCTGTTCTGGCTTCTGGGATTCAGATTTTTTTTCTTGTTTTCCTCCTCCAAAAACTAGGTGCGTCTTGTGGTCTGGTGCGTCTTATAGAGCAAAAAATACGGTATGTAAACATCATGAGCAAACTGAATTCATCATAATTTCATGCACAATTGTTAGGCTGCTCAAAAGGTGGGTAGAGAGCAGAATTTTAATTCACTGAGGGCAACCAAAAAGTGAAACAAAAAAACCCACAGCTGCATCCTTCATGTGACATGTGAACAAGGGGTAACTTGAAGAGACCTGAGGGAGACAAAGGGGGCATGCTAGATCCCATGCTAAGGATTAGGGTGGATTCAAAGCCATAGACTCCTGCAAACTCCTGTATCATTTTTTTTCTCTGCCTTGATTCTCACAGTCTTCTCTAAAAAAAACACACTACAGAAACCTGGCAGCTGTGAATCACCTCCCCAAACTCCCCAGTATTATTCACCTCTTCAGCTGAAACACACTTCTCCCAGGCTAGCAGACAGCCATAATCTAACACTGAGAGCCTGTGGTCAGCAGCTATAAAAATCCATGCTGTAAATCTGCCACAGTCGGACATTGCTATCTCTAAGGTTTGTTCAGGAGATTTTGAAATAATCCCTTAGTGAGACATCAGGTTCCTGTAGGTGATGACACAGGGTTTCTATAACCAGAGTTTCAGGCTGTTCTCCAACCAGCTATACACATGGGCCTCCCATTGTTCCCTCCCTTTGCTTTTCTGTTTTCTTCTCTTAGCAGTAATTTTGGGTCTTTCCTGATTTATGTTCCTACCTTGACAGTGCTTGGCCTTTCCCTTTCCCCTCTCAGCTCCCCCCCCCCACACCCCCATATAGTCAACATAGCTATTAAGTGGTTATAAGGAATGGTGGTGAAATGGAGACTCCGTCTTAAGAAGTTGTGTTACACTGAAAACCAGTTGCGAGAGCATGAGCAAAGGCTACTGTGTTCAAGCCCCGCTTGTGAGTTTCCTAGCGGCAGCTTGATCGTCATTGTGGAGAAACAGAGCAATGGGTCAGATCCGGCAGGCCTCTTCTTTTGTTTTCAATGCCAGAAAACAACAGAGGGAATTTGTCTAGGCCTGAATTGGAATTTTTTGCTTTCCACTCCCAGGGCCTTCATGCTAACTGTCCCTTTCCAAAATGCCCTATAAACATACACTATAAACACTTAATGCACACCCATGTGATATGATGATCCATGATATGATATGATAGCCATGTTCAAATATATAAAAGGATGTCACACAGAGGAGGGAGAAAGGTTGTTTTCTGCTGCTCCAGAGAAGCAGACACGGAGCAATGGATCCAAACTACAAGAAAGAAGATTCCACCTGAACATTAGGAAGAACTTCCTGACAGTAAGAGCTGTTTGACAGTGGAATTTGCTGCCAAGGAGTGTGGTGGAGTCTCCTTCTTTGGAGGTCTTTAAGCAGAGGCTTGACAACCATATGTCAGGAGTGCTCTGATGGTGTTTCCTGCTTGGCAGGGCGTTGGACTCGATGGCCCTTGTGGTCTCTTCCAACTCTATGATTCTATGATTCTATGATTCTATGTACTACCATCGCCTAAAATGGATCATAGAAACCAATTCCGACAACCCAAAAATGCTCAAAGGGCCATGCCTGCTTACCTTAAATTCACAGCGTGGCAAGGGCCCTGAGCAGAGCTCAAACACAGAGTTGCTAGCCCAGGGCTACA
Source organism: Podarcis tiliguerta (assembly GCF_965153285.1). Taxonomy (NCBI): domain Eukaryota; kingdom Metazoa; phylum Chordata; class Lepidosauria; order Squamata; family Lacertidae; genus Podarcis; species Podarcis tiliguerta. The sequence continues at coordinate 8,094,948 of NC_139541.1, forward strand.
AGGTACACAGCTTCCTATGCACATCTAGTGAGCCACTGTGGGAACAGGATGCTGGACTAGATGGTCTAACTTGGCAGGGCTTTTTGCATGTCCTTATTAGTAATTTTATTATTTATTAAATTTCTATGCCAGCTTTCATCCGAGGATCACAGGGCGGTTTACAACATAAAAACACGCGTGCAAGCTGCTGCCATTCAGTGAATTCAGCTAGCACAGTATAAGGCAGCTTCTTAGGTTCCTAACGGAAAACTGGTTAGAAACAAACAAAATGAAATTCAGCAGAGACAAATGTAAACTTCTGCATCTTAGGTACACACAAAAACCCAAATACATGGGTACAGGATGAGGGAAACCTGGTTTGGCAATAGAACATGTGAGAAGGATCCCGGCTGATCACAAGCTGAACATGAGTTAGCTGCGTAATGTGGCAGCAAAAAAGGCTAATATGATTTTTAGACTGCATTAATAGTTTCCAAGTCACAATAAATTACTTTGTTCTGCAGTAATCAGGTTCATCTGGAGTGCTGGGGATGGATGGGACCACACACTCAAGAAGTTTGCTGACAAATAGGAATTGGTTCAGGGAAGGGCCTGCTGGCCAGTGGCCCACCTAGTCCAGCATCCTCTCTTTGCAATGACGTTCCTCATGCCAGTGGGAAACCCGCAAGCAGGACTGGGGTGCAACAGCAGCACTCTCCCCACCTGTGAGTCCCAGCAACAGCCATGTAGTTCTTATGAGAAGGAGCCTAGATGACAAGGCCCCTCTCAACTGCATGATAAAGCAGCTCATTCAGAAGTGCTTTAAATAAAACCTCAGAATGATCTGGGAAGTGGGGCGTCATTGTTTGTCTCTCCCAGCTTCTAGCAGGGGGTTGGGCTCGATGGCCCTTGTGGTCTCTTCCAACTCTATGATTCCATGATTCTAAGAGGTTTCAGAACATGCTGATCTTGACATTGTTGGCCAAACTAATTTCTAGTTAATGATGAACATGGTAGGAGGGATTAGGAGGGTTTTGTGTGTTTTTTTGCAGTACAACCTAGGACAGGAAGAAGGCTGTCCAACTGAAAACACAAGGAATGCAAGCAGGGCCCTTTTGGCATTATGCTAGCTGTTAATTATGTCCTGTTTTTGCCCACATTGCTATGGATTTTAAGATTTGCAGATTCCATGGTGCACAACCCTACAATAAGCTGAGTTGGTCTGTCTTGCATCCAAGTTATTTTGTGCCCAGATCCAGAGGTTTTTCCTACAAGAAGTCTGTCTGAAGCTACAACATGGTCAGTTTGCCAATGTGTCCAGAAGAGCCATTAACTCAAGTTGACTGCAGAACAGCCATGCGCCTGCACCACTGAAGGTGCATTTTTAGGGGAAGTTAACAATCTGATGTGCATCACAGTATGAGTAGAGGCTGCTGCATGTCTGGGGATGAAATCACAGGGCTCACCAAACTGGTTGTGCTACTGAAATTCACAGATTTCATATTTCTGCAAATGGAAAAGGGGGGGGGGAGGAAATACATAAATCAAATGGGTTCACACTCCACAACGGAGAATGTGGGGAAATGCTACAGCTACTGCACTTGCTTTCTCCACCCCCAACTCTGACAATGCTATCACCTCTGAAAATGAGACAAGGATGCTGGTCTTGAGATCCAATTTCAACATGCAACAGGAATTGCCCTCAGGGTCTGTGGCAATCTCAAACTCATGAAAGACAAGGAGCCATGCTTGATAGGTGACTGCAGCTCGTTTCAACTAAATTACAGAAGTGCGCAGAGAAAAGCTTCCCAAGAACCTTTTCTTCCTGTGGAAAAAACCTTGGTGTTCCAGAGATCTTTCCCATCCTGCGTAATCCTGACCTGCCTTGAACCGGCTTGGCCAGGGAACAAATGCAACAGTGCAAATGTTTATTTGGCCATTACTTGGAATAGAGAGATGTAGACGTTGATAAGGCAATCCAGTTTATCTGTCTTAATCGCACAACAGCACTTCCATCTATCTCATGATGCTCTTGATGCTTGTTGTTGTTTAGTCATTTAGTCGTATCCAGCTCTTCGTGACCCCATGGACCAAAGCACACCAGGCACTCCTGTCTTCCACTGCCTCCCGCAGTTTGGTCAAACTCATGTTGGTAGCTTCAAGAACACTGTCCAACCATCTCATCCTCTGTCGTCCCCTTCTCCTTGTGCCCTCCATCTTTCCCAACATCAGGGTCTTTTCCAGGGAGTCTTCTCTTCTCATGAGGTGGCCAAAGTATTGGAGCCTCAGCTTCAGGATCTGTCCTTCCAATGAGCACTCAGGGCTGATTTCCTTCAAAATGGATAGGTTTGATTTTCTTGCAGTCCATGGGACTCTCAAGAGTCTCCTCCAGCACCATAATTCAAAAGCATCAATTCTTTGGCGATCAGCCTTCTTTATGGTCCAGCTCTCACTTCTATACATCAGTACTGGGAAAACCGTAGCTTTAACTATATGGACCCTTGTCGGCAAGGTGATATCTCTGCTTTCTAAGATGCCGTCTAGGTTTGTCATTGCTTTTCTCCCAAGAATCAGGCGTCTTTTAATTTCGTGACTGCTGTTACCATCTGCAGTGATCATGGAGCCCAAGAAAGTAAAATTTCTCACTGCCTCCATTTCTTCCCCTTCTATTTGCTGGGAGGTGATGGGCCCAGTGGCCATGATCTTAGTTTTTTCATGTTGAGCTCCAGACCATATTTTGCATTCTCCTCTTTCACCATCATTAAAAGGTTCTTTAATTCCCCCTTACATTCAATTCCTCCTCACTTGATGCTTAACTAGTTCCAAATCAGAGATTGTGCCACCATCCTCCCTGAGTAGCTTTGAGTGACTCCATGGACATTCAGGACTCAAGGAATGCAGAAACTAAAGGACAGTTTTGGCAGCAGGACAAATCAGGTTTTCCAAGGTGCTAAATGCCATACCGTTTCCATGGTGCGCCACATAAACTGTGGCATTTCTTTGCTGGTCAGAGGTCTCATTTAGTGCCTCAGCTGTGCCAACTCACATCCATCCCACCTGTGTCCCCTGCTTATCCCAAAACCATGAAATTCTACAAGGTCAGAATGGATGCCCCATATTTCAAATGGCACTGACTCCTTAACTGGAGAGGGCAGATGGCAACAGCTCATTGCTGCAGCAATCCCATTCCAGAGTGTCTAACTCATGTCTCTCTCTTTTCTCTTCTACCTGGTACATTGCTTTGTTTTGGCAAGTCTGTGCCACATGGTAGACTGGGCGTGGAAGAAGGGGAGTTTATTTTTGGATATCTGCCTGCATGTGAGAGAAAGAAATATCTTGGAAAGGCAACCAGATGTTCCCTAATTGGTTTGATAAATACAGCAGATGTTTCATCTCCTTGATTTATGGCAGGAGTGGCACTGCCAAAGTTTTGTGTTGTGTGGCAAGGAGGAGGCAGCCCTCAGGGCTGCAATCTGGATTTAAGCAAAGGAGCAGCCCCACCATGAAAAGGTCCAATCTATCACTTTTCTGCAGCTTTCTGGCATTTGGAGCCTACCTTGTACCAATGGAGTGCAAGTGGGAACTGTTTGCAAACTCTTTGCACAAACTTCCAAAACTGGTTCAGGGCATCTAGCAGCAGATCTCAAGGGTGTGATCCCCTAATCTGTGGCTGGGTGCCATTTTGGGTAACCAGATCCCTGTACACACAGTACAGTGCCCTTGAGGCTGTAACTTAGATTCTTATCCATCCCTGTTCCTTCTCCATGTAGCTCTGATGTTTGCCGCTTATTCCCCAGAGGTGGCCACACTTTTTCTGAAGGAAGAAAAACGAGCAGTCCCTGTAATCGTACAAATAAACAATTTTATACTCCACTGAGACTAGAGCTGTCCTCTGTTTCCCATGCATATCATGAATATCTCCAGACAAGAGGCCACTGGAATGAAACTTGCATGGCGTGGGTGGAGAATAAAAGAGGCAGGCCCATAATAATGTTTCTGCTGATGTGTTACAAAACATTTCATAAGCTCAATAAGGGTAATTGTTGGAGAATTGAATAATGCTGACAGAAACAAAGGTGCTGTGGTTAAACAGTGTCAGTTTACTGCATTTGGAGTCATTTAGCAGACACACTCAAGACCAGCTAGTGTGGATTAGTTACTCCCTGCTAATTCCTACTAATCACCTTCTTCAGGGTAGTTTAAGGGTAGATTTTTCTCAGGGCTTATCTACACTTCCCTTTTGCCCCGCTTTTTTCCAGGCAGAAGTCCACATTTTAACGCTTCGTGTCCAAGCGTGTTGGTTTTTTGCCCCGCGAGGTTGCTATTTTCCTAAGTTTGAGGAGGGTGAAGGAAGACATGAGAGAGGGCGCAATGCCCTGGAATCTAGATGGGTCTTTGGGCCATAGCAATTCAGATTTCCCTCATTTTTTCTTTTTAGAATAATTTTTATTAAGGAGTTTCTTAGGTTACAAAAGCATGTGCATTTTGTTTTTCCTGGTCTTGGTGTCTTTTCTACTGATCAGCTACATTTGATGTGAGGCATTAGTATTGTATACCTCTTTCTTTCAGCTTTCCTTCATTCACTTTCTTGTTTTCCACCTCAGCTTCTTTAATCACCTTTTCTTCCTTATTCCTGCCTCATGTTCCTCTCCCTGCTTATTTCTCGAAGCTTTCCTTCATTCACTGCATGTCCCCCAGCTCACCTTCCTTTCTTTACACCAGTGGCGTAGCGTGGGGGGTACAGGGGGGGGCCGGCCGCACCAGGCGCAACATCTGGGGGGGCGCTCGCACTCGCAGCTCTCTGCCCCTACCTGGCTCACTCACTCTAGGGGGCGCAAATTACTTGCCTTGCCCCGGGTGCTGACAACCCACACTACACCACTGCTTTACACCTCAGCTTCTTTGCCACCCTCCTTCCTATTTCCCTCATCTTTCTGAGAGACCTTTCTTGGCATGCCTTCCTCTAGCTGTTTCCCCCCTCAGCGCTCTCTTTCCCCCTTCTTTTCTTACGCTGCTTTCCCCCCACCCAACACTCATCTCCTCAGGTTCTCCCTCTTTCCCTTCCCTTGAGCTTCGAAATGCCGCCTTCTCCTCCTTCCTCAGCTTCCCTTTCCACCTTGACGTCTTAATTCCACACGCCCACAAAATCCCTTCAGAGCCTCAGGTAGGCTTCTTGCCATCCCTTTTCTCTTGAAGACTCTTTTCGAGCCTGACTTTCCCTCACTTTCATCTTTTTCCCCTTTCAACCACTTTATCTCCTCTCACCCTCCTGTTTCTTAGCCCTCTCCACCTCATCTGATTTCGTTTTCCTCAGCGGTTCTTACCGTATTTTTTCCACCATAACACTCACTTTTTTCCTCCTAAAAAAGTAAGGGGAAATGTCTGTGCGTGTTATGGAGGGAATGCCTACGGGTGGCATGCCTACGGATTTTCCTCCTCTAAAAACTACGTGCGTGTTATGGTCGGGTGCGTGTTAAAGAGCGAAAAATACGGTACATTTTCTCTATTTCTTTTGAACGGCTTTGCTAATTTTCCTTCAGCCGCTCTCATTTTTCCCGCCTTTCCCCCCTCCCTCTCTGCCCCTCAGCAATGGGGAGGGACCGGCAGCAAAAATAAAAATAAAAGGGCAGGAAAGAAATGCTGCATGTGCCATTGAGGCTCACTGTTATTTACTGAGTTGAATAGGATCCAAAATGCAGCAGTCTAATTGGTGCTAGAACAATAGGATCCAGAATGCAGCAGTCTGATTGGTGCTAGAACAATAGGATCCAGAATGCAGCAGTCTGATTGGTCCACAGGAGCCACCCAATCCAGCTCCAGGTGGAAGTGAATCCACAACCTGATTGGCCTACAGGAGAATCCCGGAATTAGCCAATCACGTGTGCAAATAATGTATATAAAGCAGACATTCTGGGGGAAATGCCATTCCTCCTCACCACTATGAGCTGAATAAAGAGCATGAAATCCACTCTCAACGAGTATATTTCACTCACCCTTCCAGGTGTAGTTTGTTGCCCTCTTAACTCTCTCTGGCCTTGGGCGCCCTTGGCAGAAGGAAGGTGGAAGGGCGTAAAAAGGAGGAGAGGGCTTTTCACGGGAAACAACAGCAAACTCTGGAATATATTGCTTCAGAGGTTGTGTGTTTCCCCCCAATATTGAGCGGCAGCAAGATTTCAGGGCATAGGCGCCATTCCTGAGGGGCTGTGGGTCCCGGGGCAACGCAAACATTTTACTGTGGGTGCCCTGCTGGGCGACCCAACATGTCGTTGGGAATGGAGCTTGCCATATTCCAAGAAGTGAAAATCCGGACACAAAAGCAGTTGAACTTTTTTCGACCATTGAGCTTTTTATTTTTGCGAAATTACAAAAAAGGAGCTATTTTTTCGGAATTCAACCCTTCCTGTATGGGTTTCCCCAGACATTTTAAAATTCTTCCCGGACGCCATTTTTGATGGACATATCCCGACTACGTCCAGGAGATTACGTATGTATGGCAGCCCTAACTTTAAGAAATATGACATGCAGATGGTCTAAAGTTCAATCCTACAATAATTCCGCCCCCCCCTCAAAAAAAAAAAAAGAATATTGGGATCTGAAGTTTGTTAAGGGTGCTGCTGTTGCCATTCCAACGATTCTTTGGGAGAGGGCTTGCATGTATCCAGAAACACAAATAGTCTCAATTTTTCCAGCCCCCAGAATGGTCTTCAGCAGAGGTCTTCAGCGTTTTCCCCGACTTGGCTTTCTGGACGTGGAAATTGTTATGTACTGAAGTTCTCACCCTGGGCAAGCAAGAGGATACTGTAGATAGTTTTCACTCAGGTCCACATATGCAAATAAGGAATTGAAAGTGACGTTCAGTGATTGGATAGTTACAGAAAGTTGTTACTGTTGCGTTGTAGTGGAGCTCTATATAAGCAGGCTGGCTGAACCCTTCAGTTCAGTTCTGTCCTGGGTCTGTGAATAAACAAGAGCTGTTTGAAGAATCGCTGTGTCGTCCGATATGTTCACCCACAACTTAACAGAAATAGCCATCATTCTTGTTGGGCCCCTAAATTCACATGACCAAACAGCCCAAGTATCCCTCTCTTTAAATGCCAGTGCCTCAGTTTCCCTCCTGGAAACCAGTTTTGGATGTTTGCTCCTGAGTTGAGAATAACGGCGGTTTTGTAAACGTGACACTCCCCACGGAAGGCCCGTGAAAAGTTTAATGGATCACCGTTCAAGGGTCCCCCCTTAAAGCTGCGGCGGGGATACTATTTACAAGCCCACAGTGGGCAGCGGGGGGGAACCACAGGTCGTTTTTCATTCCTCCACCCCCCCCCCCATCCAAACCCATCTGCGTTATGCATCTTGTAAACTGTGCGGCCTGTTGCGCTCCATATTTATTGGACCATAAATAAAACCTATTCAAAATTTTATGATACTCGTTGGATTCCGTGGCCCCCACCCCCAATTTTTATGACCCTTTTTTGCTTCTGATGTGTGATGCAATCGCAACCAAGAAATGGATACTCTCGCCAGCTGCACCTTAATGCCACGGGAATCACTGGAGGCGTTAGAACCAGGTGGGGAGGGGGGGAAGACTGGGTCCTTTCCCCACACACTTTGGGGAGAGAAGAGAGGTGGGGGGGGCAAAGAGTGTGTAAAAAACCAGACCCACCAAATTCTTGTTATAAGATTGCTCACTGTTCCAACCTCCTGGTTTCTGACTCAGCTGTTAAACCCTTAGACTTGCCACAGAAACATGAAACGAAATCCTTGGGTTACCCTCTTAAACCAGGGTTGGGGGACACCTGCCCCCTCCTGCGAGATATTGCTGGGCCCCAGCTGCCCCAACAGCCAGCATGACCAATGGTCAGAGATGATGATGCTGGGAGTTATACCGTATTTTTCGCTCTATAAGACTCACTTTCCCCCTCCTAAAAAGTAAGGGGAAATGTGTGTGCGTCTTATGGAGCGAATGCAGGCGGGAGGCTCTGCTCAGCGCACCCTTTAAAGAGCCGCATGGAGGGCTGCCCTTCTCCCTCCTCAGGGAAAAGCCCCCAAGAGCCGCACACACAATCTGTGCGCTCTTTAAAGGGAGTGCGGCTCTTGGGGGAGCCTTAGCTGTGCGCAGCCTCTCCCGGGCAGGGCATGAAGGCTCCCCTTGCCCGGAAGAGGTTGTGCGCGGCTATCCCATAAGCCAGGACAGCTAGCGGGATCACTGCACAGCGATCCCGCTGGCTGTTCTGGCTTCTGGGATTCAGAATATATTTTTTCTTGTTTTCCTCTTCCAAAAACTAAGTGTGTCTTATGGTCTGGTGTGTCTTATAGAGCGAAAAATACGGTAGCTTGCTATAACACACTGAGGGGTCACAGTCCATCTACTCATTAAAAGAGTTGTGATGCAGGAGCTGGGGTGGGGCAGTAAAGGCAAGGGTTGGTCTAGCTCAGGGATGGGAAACCTGTGGCCCTGTAGAAGTTGCAGGACTCCCAACAGCCAGCATGGAAGGACGAAGGGAGCTGGGGTCCGACAACATCTGGAGGGCCACATATGTTACCCCTTCCTGCTCTTGTGCTGCCCTCACAGAATGATGATTTCTGGGCTTTTGTAGAGCGGCAGGAGTGATGCTCAGGGGGTCGCTCAGCCTACCTGAAACGCCCCATCTTAGGCCCAGAAGACGTGAAGCAATAACCTAGGAAAGAGTGCCCTGAAGGGTGCTTTCCTTTTTTTAAAAAATATTTTTATTAAGGTTTTTACATAGAGAAAAAACAACAGAAAAATACAAAAATACAAAACACAAAACAACAAAAACAACAACACAAAAAAAACAAATAAAAACAATTCCATTTTCATAATATTCCTTGCGTTTACTTATTTCCCAGACTTCCCCACACCTCCCCTCACTGTATTCCAGTTCATATACTTAATCAGCAAATCCCTTCCCTCTATCTTAACTTAATCTTTATCTTAATCTTAATATCTTAATATATCTTGGTCTTTCTTAATATCTTAATATCTTAATACCTTTTAATTTTACACCTTTTAACCTTCGAGTTTTCTATACTCCTTCACCACTTTGTTGCTAATAACCTTTTACGCTCAATCCGATGTCATTCTAACATTCATTGATCTTATAATATTTCTGTAAATAGTCTTTAAATTTCTTCCAGTCTTCTTCCACCGTCTCTTCTCCCTGGTCTCTGATTCTGCCAGTCATTTCTGCCAATTCCATGTAATCCATCACCTTCATCTGCCATTCTTCCAGAGTGGGTAGTTCTTGTGTCTTCCAATACTTCGCGATGAGTATTCTTGCTTGAAGGGTGCTTTCCTTCTCCATGCTCAACGGTGGCAGCCAACCCTTGCGCGCTTCTGGCTGCCTGAAGAAAGGGGCTTTTCCAGCACCTCCTCACTGGGAAAGGACCCCTCCGTGGGAGCAGCTCCTCATGTATCAAGCACTGCGACTTTAAAAGCCAATCCGCCCAAAGCCACGCACCTCCTGCCGTGCCCAGCCCTCAAGGTACTGGCCAAGAGGTGGGGAGAGAGGCATCCTGGGAGGGGAGCTAAGCTCCCCCTCTCCCATGCCCCCAGATGGAGCCCCCTGCGTGCTGACAGATTTTTGCACACACACCTGCACACACAGCTTCCTTTGCAGCTAGGCAGGCGCTTTTCATCACCTCCACATCTGGGAAACGGTGAGGGAGGTGTCAGGAGGTGCAGGCAAGAGGAAGCTTTTCCACAGTTCTAGAATCATAGAATCATAGAGTTGGAAGAGACCACAAGGGCCATCGAGTCCAACCCCCTGCCAAGCAGGAAACACCATCAGAGCACTCCTGACATATGGTTGTCAAGCCTCTGCTTAAAGACCTCCAAAGAAGGAGACTCCACCACACTCCTTGGCAGCAAATTCCACTGTCGAACAGCTCTTACTGTCAGGAAGTTCTTCCTAATGTTTAGGTGGAATCTTCTTTCTTGTAGTTTGGATCCATTGCTCCGTGTCCGCTTCTCTGGAGCAGCAGAAAGCAACCTTTCTCCCTCCTCTATGTGACATCCTTTTATACATTTGAACATGGCTATCATATCACCCCTTAACCTCCTCTTCTCCAGACTAAACATGCCCAGCTCCCTTAGCTGTTCCTCATAAGGCGTCGTTTCCAGGCCTTTGACCATTTTGGTTGCCCTCCTCTGGACACGTTCCAGTTTGCCAGTGTCCTTCTTGAACTGTGGTGCCCAGAACTGGACACAGTACTCCAGGTGAGGTCTGACCAGAGCAGAATACAGTGGCACTATTACTTCCCTTGATCTAGATGCTATACTCCTATTGATGCAGCCCAGAATTGCATTGGCTTTTTTAGCTGCCGCGTCACACTGTTGGCTCATGTCAAGTTTGTGGTCAACCAAGACTCCTAGATCCTTTTCACATGTACTGCTCTCAAGCCAGGTGTCACCCATCTTGTATTTGTGCCTCTCATTTTTTTGCTGCTTTTGCTACCTGCAGCTGTGGAAAGCGCCACCCGCAGGGTCGCCCAGCAACCCAGCAGCCCTGCCAGGATCCCTCTTAGCACCAGGAGGTGCCAGCCATCTCCTCGAGTGCCTGGCAGCACCATTTCGCCTGCAGGCTGCTTTGGGACAGGATTGGGTCCAAGCCCAAAGCAAGAAGGTTTCCTTCCAAGGGTGGAGAGACACCCGCGTGGTTTGCGGTGGGGCAACCTTGGTTGTTAAAAGACCCTCCTCAGATTTGAGGAGGATGCAGGGCTGTGGCAGCATCAGGGCCTGCACGCCAAGGATAATGGGCCACTGGCAGTTTTGCCCCTTGGCAGACACGCCTGCTGTTTCAGTTGCCTCTCTCCAAGGGCCTAGCCTCTCTCATCTGGTTGACAAAAGAGCTTCCCCTGCCCAGTGGCTGCCCCCGTTCTGTGGAACAGCACCCCTCCTCTCAAGACACTACAGGAGCCCCTCTTGGTCTACACTTTCCGGAAACAGCTGGAGGCATTTTTGTTCTGATTGGCTTCAACCCCAGGTGGATAAAGGGGTCTTTGCCAGGAGTGCAAAGACTTGTTGGGGTTTCAGTCTGGTTTTAAATGTGTTCCTTGTTTTTGTTTCCCCCGCGGTTTTTAATTATCGTATGGGCAATTTGCCTTGAGATGGTAAGGCGATGAAGAAATCAATAAAAACAATAATGAATGAACCAGGGCCAGGAAAGATGGCTGGTTCCATCAAGGGGCATCTTTGCTCCTCGGAAGTGGCACTGTGAGAAATCAGAACAACCGTTCCCTGCTCCTCTTACAGGTGTTAACAGGCGTTTTTATTACTCCCAGTTGCTGTTGCTGGCAATGCTCAGTGTACTTGTTCTGCATCCGTAAACTAAGCCTCAGCTGGATTTTCTCTGTCCTGTTGGCATTTCATCACCTCTTGACTCCGCCATCTCCAGTGTTCTCCTCTTCACCCGCCAGCTTATATATTCCTGCCAGCTTCGTGCACCTGAGGAGCACCTCGTCCGCAAAAGCATCTTATGTAATAAAATTGCTTCCCTTTAAAGCTGATGTTTGTTTGTCCTGGCCAAAGGCTGTGACTAATGTGTAGCAGCAGCAGCAGCTCAGTGTACAAGAATGCAGAAGTCTGAAACCTCAAGCCCAGTTATCACAGCAGAAACAGAGAGATACATAAAATAAGCAAAGTTTAAAAGTCAGATTACTAATTCTTCTTAATAAACCTTTCGCACAAGAACGTGTTACTTCCAGTAGATGTACATAGCCACTTCCCTGGAAGTATCCCCCAAACATTCCTTTTGGATTTTGTTCTTCATTGGTCAACACAGCTATTTCCTGAGTCCAGCTGGCCAGACTCACATCTACTGTCAGCTTTCCATAACCAACGACCAAATGAACTTTCTTTCTTTCCTCAGCCAGGCCTGCCAATGGCAGTCAGAACATAGGAAGAAAATGAACCTTTATGCCTCATGTACTGTGTTGGTCGACACTGGCCGGCAGCTGAAGCAGGGAAGACACTGTTGGTGACTGAAGCTGAGTCCTTGAGTTGAAAAGGATGACACAATGATTCAATCGTTTTTTAATAAAGACAGACACCATATACCGTGGCGTAACCTTGGATGCCAGTTTTGCGTTCCTATCCAGGTGATGATCCAAGGGACGCGGGTGGCGCTGTGGGTAAAACCTCAGTGCCTAGGACTTGCCGATCGAAAGGTTGGCGGTTCGAATCCCCGCGGCGGGGTGCGCTCCTGCTGTTCGGTCCCAGCGCCTGCCAACCTAGCAGTTCGAAAGCACCTCCGGGTGCAAGTAGATAAATAGGGACCGCTTACTGGCGGGAAGGTAAACGGCGTTTCCGTGTGCTGCGCTGGCTCGCCAGATGCAGCTTTGTCACGCTGGCCATGTGACCCGGAAGTGTCTCCGGACAGCGCTGGCCCCCGGCCTCTTGAGTGAGATGGGCGCACAACCCTAGAGTCTGTCAAGACTGGCCCGTATGGGCAGGGGTACCTTTACCTTTACCTTTTAACCTTGGATGCCAGTTTTGCGTTCCTATCCAGGTGATGATAACAGCAAAAATCCCCTTCATTGATGGTTGGTACTTTTGGGTCTGGTTGGGAAGAAGGCAGGGAGCCCTTAAGATAGGCAGACTGGGGTGGGGTGGGCTGAGGTGGATGAGGCAGTGCCCCATTTGCCCTGATGGGCCAGCCTGCTCTGCCCCAAGTCCGAAGCCAAGTCCTCCTCCTGGTCCTTCTCACTCAGTGCTGGTCCTCCTTGCACTGCCTAAGGACGCCTCTCCAGGGGTCCAGGCAGAGCGGGGAGGCCTGCCCTGGCTGGCCAGCAGATGCCATGTAAGGCTACACATATGTCATATGGCTTTCGCCAGCTGCAGGCACAATGACAGCCTTGGCTTGTTCTAGCTCCTCCAAGATCTGGCCTGGATTTGTCCTTTGCGGAAGAGATTCCTGGAGTTAGCTGACAGTGGAGGTCTTGCGTAGCAGCTCTGAGAGCAAGGGGCTGGGAAAGGGTCTCTAGGAAACTAAGGGCTCTTTGAAGAGGAGGGTGGCAAAACGGGCACCTGCCGTGCCTTGCGGGAAATAAGGCTTTTGCGTGTTGCCACAAGCCTTCCTGACGCATATCGTTGGGTGGAGCCGAAAGGCAGCCGAGCTGCTTTTTAAACATTTGGTGATCTGGCCTGATGAGAAATTGTGCACGCAACTGATGGGAGCATGGTTATGCGGTGACATCACGCCGAGTGAAACAGGGTGGTGATGACATCATGAGCCAGTGGCGCAACAGCAGCCTCAAGCCGTGACCGAGAAATGATTCCTTTCCAAAGAAGACCTTGAGATGTGGGTTTTAGATGTGGTTGCTCAATGCACGCTCAGAGGCACTCTTTGTCCTCATAATTCTCCATCTTCTTCCAGGGCCTGGCCTTGGCATTGCAAAGCGTGTCAATGGCTCCTCTGGACAGTTGGGCCCCTGTGGTTTAGACTGGCTTCCTGTCAGGCAGAAATTCAACAAGTGCAGGCTTCTTTTGTTTCCGTAGCAACTCCTGCAGGATCAGTCCAGGCGGTGTGTTTGGGCATCTAGCCAGGCATCCAGTACAGATGCCTCTGGGAAGGAAGCCAGAAGATGGTGCCTTTTCCTCCTATTAGTCCCCGGCAGCCTTTCAGGGGTCCACAAAGCTGGAGGCTGTACAGTCATACCTTGGATCCTGAACGCCTTGGTACTCAAACGTTTTGGCTGCCAAACACCGCAAACCTAGAAGTTAGTGTCCCGGTTTGCAAAAGTTCTTTGGAACCCAAATGTCTGATGGTGCTTCCAATTGGCTACAGGAGCTTCCTGCAGCCAATCAGAAGCCGCCTTTTGGTTTGGAAGTCAAACAGACTTCTGGAACGGATTCCATTCGACTTCCAAGGTACGACTGTATTCTCATAGCAAACGAGAGCTCAAGAGGAAAGGACTGCTAGATGAAACCCTGGGAGAGCCCATATATTCCAGTACCAGATCTGGGCTGTAGTCAACTCTGTCCTGCTCACAGCAGACCTACTGAAAGTAACAAGGCCTAAGCTAATGTTGTCTGTTAACTTCAATGGGTCTACTCTGAGCAGGAGTAACATTGGCTACAACCCACTGTCTCCCTCCCAATCCTACATGTTGTAGCCAGCCAATGTCAATCCTACTCAGAGTAGACTCAATGAAATCCATAGACATGACTAACATAGGTCCATTAATTTAAATGGGTCTGCTGTGACTTGGTTGGCTACAACGAGCCTTTTTGACCCATCTACCCCAGAGCTAAACAGTCCTGCAAAATTTTCTTGATGCTTTGGAGAGGGGCATCTAAAGTTCTAAACACACCATATTCTGTGTGGGTGAGCTGCACCTGTTGGAATTCAGCCTGCCCCAGCTCTGCTAAAGGAACAAGTGCGTGCGTTTGGGGAAAGCAGCCACCCTCTTTAGCCTGGCATAAAGCACTCCCTGCCCCCAGGAAGAAGCAAAAGGAAACCCCACCCACTATTCACCCTGGCCTCAAGCAAGCCCTGAGCAGAACCAGGAAGCCAGGCTGATGGGTGGCGGCGGCTGCTGCTGCTTTGAGGAAGACGCTGGCCAGGCCACACCTTGCACTACTTCCCTGTGAGTAGGGTATGAATCAGGGCCAGCTCCTAGGGGAGGTAAACAAACAGGGGCTGTTCCTCTCCACTCTCTCGCCAGCTCATGGTGCCCAGTGGGCAAGGAGGTGGCTTGCCATAGAGTGCAACTCCAGCACCCAGCAGCAGGACAAGCAAGTTTCCAGGGGGCCACCAGCACTCTTGCACAAAGGGGAGAGGTTGCGCAAAAGAGAAAGAGGGAAGTAATAGTGCCACTGTATTCTGCTCTGGTCAGACCTCACCTGGAGTACTGTGTCCAGTTCTGGGCACCACAGTTCAAGAAGGACACTGACAAACTGAAACGTGTCCAGAGGAGGGCAACCAAAATGGTCAAAGGCCTGGAAACGATGCCTTATGAGGAACTGCTAAGGGAGCTGGGCATGTTTAGCCTGGAGAAGAGTGATAGGATAGCCATGTTCAAATATATAAAAGGATGTCACATAGAGGAGGGAGAAAGGTTGTTTTCTGCTGCTCCAGAGAAGCGGACACGGAGCAATGGATCCAAACTACAAGAAAGAAGATTCCACCTAAACATTAGGAAGAACTTCCTGACAGTAAGAGCTGTTCGACAGTGGAATTTGCTGCCAAGGAGTGTGGTGGAGTCTCCTTCTTTGGAGGTCTTTAAGCAGAGGCTTGACAACCATATGTCAGGAGTGCTCTGATGGTGTTTCCTGCTTGGCAGGGGGTTGGACTCGATGGCCCTTGTGGTCTCTTCCAACTCTATGATTCTATGATTCTATCGGCACTGTTTGTTTGTTTTAGGAATTTATCAATGCCTCGCCCTTTAACCAAAAAGGCTTGCAAAAGTCAGCATTAAGGTGGTCCCTGCCACGTTTTTAGACTGCCCTGACAGTCTAAAAAAGGCATGACACACAAGCTCTATATGCAATTCTTACTAAGCAATTATACGGCCTGCATAGATTCTGGCTATCTCAAAGAGCAGCAGCTCAGCCGTTGTTTAGGCTGCCTTGCCCCTGATGAAGAGCACACACACAGAGCGGATCCAGGAGCAGAGGCGATGTCAGGATCCTGGGCGAGAGAGCCTTCTTCAGCCAGAGGGCCACCTCCCTTTCTGGGAAACCTTCCAGGGGGGCACATACCAGAAGTGGGCAAAAGTGGCAGAGCAATAAATCTTATCTTTGGACAGGAGGCTACTTTCTACAGCCTGGCAAAAGGTCAGAGTGTTCAAGGGGACATTCCAGACTTGCAAGAGCTGGTGAGGGGTGTGGCTTGAGGACAGTCTCAAGGCTCACATTGGAACCCTGAAGTGAGGTCGTCCATCCCTGCTGAAACTGAAGGCCAGGGCTGCATCCTGGAAGATTACCATGAAGAAGAGATATCCCTTGAGAAAAGCGTGCGTTAAGCTCCAGCATTCCTGAGAGTCAGGCTGGGATGATTTGCTGGTGCAAGATCTCCCTCTGCTGGCAAGTCACTAGAACTCGTGGAAATCCAACAAAACTGAGTGTTGGAAGATTCAGAACGGATAAAAGAAAGTACTTCTTCAGGCACAGCAGTCAGACTATGGAACTCACTGCCACAGGAGGGCAGAGGTGGCCACTTGGATGGCATTTTAAGAGGATTAGATAAATTCAGGGGGGAGAGGGCTATCAAAGGCCACTAGCCACGATGCCTATTCTCTGCTACCACTGCCAGCAATGCTTCTGAGAACCACAAAAGCAGGTTACTGCAAACCACAGGAGGGGAGAGGGATGGACCAGATGGAAAAGTTTTTCTCCCTCTCTCAAAACATTGAAACTCATTGATATCCACCCAAGGTTTTTTAAACAGAGCCTGATATTCCTGTGTTGCATTGTCTTCTGTTTGCAGGCACACGCGGTAAACCCGGTCTTACGACCGTAGCAGCGCCCGCTGACCTGGAACGCAAAGTATTAGCCTGTAAGGAAACGTATCATTAACTTGAAGACTGCTGACCTAGGATGAAATTATAAGGAGGCAAGAAATTATTAATTTGAGGGAGGGTGGGTAGGTGGGTGATCCTGGAAGGAAGAAAACCAGAAGAGGCCTCGACAACGGGGTCAGCCTCTTTTCTTTGGCCTTAGCCCCAGCCCTGGCCAGCCGTCCATTGTCCTCCTGGGCAAGGGTGGGTCAAAGGCTGGCTCAAGCACGGCAAGAGTGTTGTTAGCCCAGAAATGGAAACAAGAAAAAATTCAGATGAAATAAGAATTTGTTGTTGTTGTTTAGTCGTGTCCGACTCTTCGTGACCCCATGGACCAGAGCACGCCAGGCACTTCTGTCTTCCACTGCCTCCCGCAGTTTGCTCAAACTCATGCTGGTAGCTTCGAGAACACTATCCAGACGAAATTAATGGACTATGCAAAATTGGACAAAATGACAGGAAGGATTTGAAACCTGTGGGACCAGAGATTTACAGAAGATTGGAAGAAGTATATGAATTATTTGAAGAGCAACAAATTACGCTAGTAGGATTACAAGAAGTTTTGTAAGGAGAAATATACAAAGTGTTACAAAGTAGAAAAAGATAGTGATATTGGTTATGAGATTGAAATGTACTAGGGAAGACAAGAAATGCATACTGAGAGATTAGATTGGAAAATTTTCAGGGGCCACTAGGGGCACATCGGAAGATGGCTGACAATAACATCTCTCCGACCCACACGAGGTAATTAGGAGGCTGTGATGGGAGTAAATAGCCTCCCTACCCCCCAAGGTTGGGGGGGGCTGCCCTTGACTGCTGTGCCCTACACCACCCCCGAATTTGTGGGGATGGGGGCACTAGGCAGAAAGCCCTCCTGTGGATCTCGGCGCTCCTGGACGCTGTCTCTGATCCGCGCCTCTAGCTGCAATAACTTCAAAAGAAGCAATTAGGAAGAAGCGAATGCACATATTTCAAGGAAGGAGAGGGAGTAAAGACTGCTAACTGAAAAGATCTCTGATAAACAAGACGGGTCGGAAGAACAAGAATAAATCATGAGAAGATCACCAAGGCTCGGTATGGCAAAGGGACTGGATAGGGGAGGGGGAAAAAACTTTCCTTTCTTTCCTCTATGTGATTAACCAAGAATCCCGCCCCCACAAGTCAGAAATGCCGTTTTAATGACTTAAGCTGTGGATTTATGACTGTGTGGAGATTATTTTCTAACCAAAGCATGTTTCAAGAAGATAGTGGAAAGTATAAGAGCTTTGGAATGACGCAGTTAAAAATACCGTCACCATGTTGGCAAGTTCTGTCGGAGGACTTAAGTCTGGGAGGAGGAACAGAGCTGTTTTTATATTGTGGGTGAGACTCCTCAGAGGGACTTAAGAGCGACAGATTTGAGAGATTAATGATGGAAATAGCGATGTTATTTATGAAAGCGATGATATATGGAAACCATCTTGATATGAGGATTGGACGAACGGGAAAATTCACACAGGATTATAATTGGTGTTTATCTGCTTAAGGAGATTATCAGAAGAGATCATAAATAAAAAAATAAAAATATATACGAACAAGATGAGATGTGGAAACAGCAAGATAAGACCGGATAGAATTATGAACATTATTTGGATTGATTTGGATATTAACGCAGGAGCAAGATGATGATCGGAATCCCCCTTCGGAACTTGAAATATGGGTCCCCTCAACAAAAATTTAAAATTCGGCTTTGTAATTCGGAATTTATGTGATGTGATTTGATTTGATTTGATTTGATTGGTCGGCTAATAAAAATTACTTTTAAAAAAATAGATTGGAAAATTTTCAGACAGGATGATGGAAGTCAAAAATTTGAATAAGATGTAAAAGTATGTTTAATTATTGTTGAAAATGATATGTTAAAAAACTAATAAAAATTATATACAAAAAAGAAGGGCTGGCTCAAGCAGGTGTGAGGCACCTGCCCAGGTGAGCCCAGGTGCAGCAAACCCCGGCCACCTGTGGGGAAGGGAGGGCGGAAATTCTGGGGAAAGGGTTGGGGGGAAAACAAATCATCTTAAACCAAACAGGCTAATGGCCCCTTGGATTCGTCCTCTAAAAGGGGCCCCATAGCGCCCTCCTAAGGAGCAGCTTGCTAGCTTTGACCCCTCTAAAGAAGGTAATAATAAGACGTCACACAAGAAACAGGAAGCGCAGCTCTGTAGCCACCGGCCATCTTGCCGCTCTAGCCGAAGCTTCTCGCTTGTCCTCCTCCGGGTGGGGCTCCCATTTGAACAAGCCGCTTCCCGGCATCCTCCGCGCTCCACCTGCCACCAATTCAGGGCGCGCGGGGGATGCCGGGAAACGGGAGGGATGATTCAAATAGAGAGGACGGGAGAGGCGGAGCGAAAGGCCGGGTACAGCAGGAGTCGGATGGCGGACGGGTAAGCGGTTTGACCGCCATAGAGCTTGGCAGTGCTAGAAGGGCGTTTCCTGCCTCGGGGGCGGGACGCCTGGGATCCCTAGCTTCCCTTAGAATCAGAGACAAAGTCACTGGCTGTGAGGGCAGTTGACGCCGACGCCGCCCTGGCAGGAGAACATCCGGGGCTTTAGGGGTCGAGCTCTGATTGGCTAGCTGCGTTCTGCGGGCGTGGGAAAAACCCGCAAAACTTTCCAAAGTCTTATGTGTGGTTTTTTTTGCTTTGCTTTTCTCCGCTCTGGTGTTTTATGCGCGCGGGGGGGGGGGGGAGTGCATAAATACTTTAATAAGTACTTCTATAAACAGACTGATAAATTAAAATGAACTTGTCCTGCAACCGCAGCCCGTGCGGTTCAGCCTGTAGGTTTATGCAAAAAATAATAACAATAATTGATACCCAGGGGCAGCATTTCAACGGGCAAGTTCCCAGAATGGCTTCTGGCATACATAACTGTGCGTGTTTATTGCACCCATGGACGGTATAAATTAAAGCGGCAACTGTAAAAACACAAAACCCCAGCGGTTTAGCCATATAAAAATTCTGGCCTTGGAAACAGCATGATTTTTTTTCAACTCCTGAGGAAACTTCAAGTAAAGACTGCAGCAACTCTGCCCTGGGTAAACCTCTCTGGATGGGGAGTTACAGGCAAGAGAAGAGATTGGAGTGGGTGTGAAAGGGAGGTTTGCAGTTTGTTCCAGTGGAGAAGAGAGTTGCCGCTGGGTGTGACCAGAGGCGGGAATCAGTTTTGTCGAGCTTTATATTAAACAAGGTGGTTAGAAGCATTTGTTTGTGAACGATGGAAGCATAATCCAGAAAGAATATGTAATAAACAAAAATCTGCCCTTATTCCCTTATGGGGGACACAAGAGCCCTTATAAAGTCCTTTGTAGGTTTTCCATTGGTCAGAGAAAATAATAGAGGCCAACCAGAGAAGCAAAACAGCTAGTAAGCCTGATCTTTATTGAAACTGTTGCAACAGGTTACCTGTTAATGGCTACTTGATTAGATACTCTGGGGAGCCCGGCCAGTCCTTTGTAATGACAAATACTTAGTTCCTGAGCCAGGTCACAGGCTCACCCTATTCATACACAGACATACCCTTAAGACAGCGTTTGTGAAGGAAAAGACAATTGGGAAGCTTTTCCATTTTCCTTTGACCTTGCAGAGAAATGTTTGAGGTCAATTTGGGAGGGGCAAAATGGTTTCAGGACTTTTTCTGTGGGGTTTCAGACATGTGGTTTATATATGCAGTTATGAACATTTATCATATATAATATCTTTATATCATATATATATATATATATATATATATATATGACTTTAAATTTTTTTTGTTTCAATATTAAAAGTAATTAAAAGCAGAGTATAGGCACAAACAAATCTTAGAGAAGGAAAATGTAAATGTACTTCTGTAAAATGCAGAAGGGAAATCTGATGGAAACGTAAGAAAATAAGAATGAAAGACTGTTAAGTGGTCATTATATTGGTACACACCACCCCAATCTCTGAGCTGCGTGAGATTCCAATCATCTTGGCGTTTACCCAGGGTCTGTGTTTCCTTTGGAAGTTAGGCACAGCAGAAACTGTAGTGTCTTTATGATAATATGGTTTATTCACACACACACACACAACCTGAGTCTACAGGGGAGAGAGGGTTCAGAGCATTCATATCTGCAGAAGATTATTTGGTCTTCTGAATCAATTAGCTCAGTCAGTAGAGCATGAGACTCTTAAGATTGTAGGTTCACACCCAACGTTGAACAAAAGATTCCTGCATTGCAGGTTGGACTAGATGACCCTCATGCTCCCTTCCAACTCCACAATTCTATGATTCTATTATTGTTAGGAGCAGCAGGCTTAGGTCTGCAAGCAGAGGAACCAGCCATGCTGCCTGTCCCTTTGTTACAGCCTGCTCCAGCCAGCCCACCAAGAGTTCTACTGGCCCTCCTCCTTCCTTGCTTTTCAAACCTCTTGCAAAATGCCACAATGTCCCTTGCCATCCAAGCCTGAAATCCTAAACCTAGCCTTTGCCTGTTCGCCATACCGCATCTGCTATTAGGCAGTACCACCTCCTTTTGTACTACATGATGGTTCTTCCCAGGCGATTCCTGGTCAGGAAGCTGATTCAGCACTGCTATATCTACATCTGGCACCCAGGCTGACTCCAAGCATTTATTAATACCTCACATTTACTCTATAAATTATGGGTGCCTTGAACCCACAAACGCTGGCACCCAGAACTTGTAACAATATGTAAGGATTACAATATGCAAGATTAAAATTAACTACAATTTAAACTACATTAGCCCACCTAAATTCTACCAACTCTCTGGCTAACATCTATAACATTTCCAAGTGTCCTGACTGTATAGCATTTTAGTTTAAGAAAGGGACAGAGCTCCAAATTCAGAGTGGAATTCTAGGAAATAGAATCAATTTCAGATGGAAAGTAGTGGAGAGCAATATGGCATGCAGGATAGAGAATACTGGAAAATCTGAACAAAATACAAGTCTAGCCTAAAATAATGATTTAAATATAATATATAATAGTGAAGGCTGACTCTCACTGTTTTCTTTTTGGCCAAAAGTATAGAATGAGAAATGGAAAATAACCCATATTTGAAGTTGTCCACAAGCCAAAACCAAAAAAAGTTTTAGTGCCGTAAAAATGATTGGGTACCATGTGATAAGAGAGAAGGAATGTCTGTGGAAAACGCAGCACAGAAACACCTAATGCAGCACAAATTATTCCAGCAGCAAGAATGAAATCTATAAGCGAAGGTATATTGGTGGGTTCCAGAGAAGAGATAAATTACGGAATAAAAAGGTATGGGGAGGGAGGCTGCTTATGTGAAAAAGAGATGAATTTGGAATCTCAGACTTCTTCACAACACACCCCTCCCCAAGTTTTACTGCTTGTGTGGCTGGTTCGTTTCATTCCCCCTTTTGCTTGCAACTAAAACTTCTTTTTGCCTTGGTAAAAGTGTCGTTTCCTCTGTGAGCGGAGCCCTGCCTCATCTTCTCAGTCCCTGCTTCAGGGTTGAAAATTTGTTGTTTCTCTTCAGGACACTGACTGGATTTCCCTTTCTAGGTGTGCAGGCAGCATGCAGACAGTTGACCTCCTTGAGAAGAACTTGGTGAGTTTCCCTCCCACCTTCTTGCTGTGGATGGATGGCTCTTTGGATGGGGGGGGGTGCAACACCTCCCTCCCTCCCTCCCTCCCTCCCTCCCTCCCTCCCTCCCTCCTTCCTTCCTTCTTTCTTTGAAGCCTTTATATCCTCTTGTGTTCATTCTTTCTCTACAATGTCTTTCCTGGGAGAAAAGGTGAATGGGAAGCAGCTTAGGGAAGTCGCAGTGGGGTTTTCCTCTGGGATTGCAAAATGGTGGCTTCCAGCTCTGTCCTGGAGGCCCCTTATTTTCCCCAGATATATAAGCTGGGATTCCCCACTTTGTGGCCCGGCATAGGCAGACATGGGTCCCAGAAAGGCAGCATGCTTCTGTTGCTGCTGCTGCTGCTGCTGCTGCTGCGTTTATTTCTTCTTCAAATGCCCCAGGAGCACACCTTGTCTAACTGCTGAAATGAAGGAAATGAAGTCCTGGAGACAGGACTACCAGCCTTGGTACATGGGGAGCGGGGGGGGGGGGAGAGATTCTGAGCTTGGACTCCACTGATTTCTTCTGTCACCCTGGTGTTCCTCAGTGGCGTAGCGTGGGGGTGCAGGGGGGGCCGGCCGCACCGGGTGCAACATCTGGGGGGGGCGCGCTCGCACTCGCAGCTCTCTGCCCCCTGCTAAAATCCACGGGTTAGGGGGCGCAAATTACTTGCCTTGCCCCGGGTGCTGACAACCCACGCTACGCCACTGGTGTTCCTGTAGCTCTTAGAGCTGGATCCTTAAAGGGGCACTTGGAACTGCTTGGGTAGGAGGCCTGATTTGAACAAGGTTGTTGACTAAGAGAATCTGCCAGGAGCAGAGGCTTTTCAGGCTGCTTCATACGTCTAGGATTCATCCGCTGAAAAGAGCATCCGGGCGGAATTCCCGACAATCGACAAAAAATGTCCGGGAAAACCTGGGCATATGGCAACCCTTGTTTGCAAATTTCCCAAAAATAGTTTTAAAAAAAAACTTCTTTGAAAGATGGCAGGCGTAGGGTTGGACCCTGCCAATGGCATAGACCGGGGGGGGGGGCACAGAAATCACACCTCTCCACTCTGGCTAGGTGCCTGCTTGCACACTCCCCGGACTGCTCCTCGGCTGCTCTGGGAGGCCAGGCACAACTCCTTGCCAAGGGCACAAGGGAGCCTAGATGCACCTCCCTCAGCACCTAGTGTGGCCACTGGTCAGGGATGGTAGTGATGGAAAACAACATCCTTACCCCTGACAAAAGTTCTCTTGCCACTACTTCAGCCACCCAGGCAGCCTTTCCTGATCTCCCCGTGTGAGGATGGGGGTCCTGAGTGTCTGTCCCTTCACTTCAAGGGGGGGGGGTGCTGGCTATATCGGGGAGATGGCCTTTGTGTACGCTGATTCCAATCCTCACGCCTATATCTGTCTTGTTCCCCAGAAAAAAATCCAGGACCACTTATCCCTTCTAGACACGCTTCAGATGAAGGTGAGGGCAGGCTTCGCTCCTTGGGGGGGGTGCAGGATGGGGGGCAACAACAGGCAAGATATCTAATGGGGGACCCTTCTGAGCCTTGTGGTGCAAGTTGAGCTTTTTGAGTTTGTCTGCTATTGAAACAAACGTGAGGCAGCTTTGGAGAGTTAGGCAGGGAGGAATGGTAGGCAGGCACAGGCTGGTGGGGATCATGACCCTCATTGTGCTATGTGGAGGAAGGACCGCAGCTCAGCACTAGAGCACCTGCTCTGCATGCAGAAGGCCCCAGGCTCAGTCCCCACTGGCAGCATCTCCAGGGAGGGCTGGGAAAAGACTCCCCTACCTGAATTCCCGGAGAGAGCTGCTGCCGGTCAGTGTCAACCATGCTGAGCTCGCAGGACCAAGGGTCTGCCTCTGTATCGGGCAGCTTATTAGAGGGCCACCACTCTGTGGCAGACCCTTGCTTGGCTTGCAGAAGGAGCCAGGTTCAATCCGCAGCCATGTCTCCAGGTAAGGCTGAGAGTGTCTCCTGCCTGCACCCCGGGGAGCCACTGCTGCCAGGCCATGTGGGCAACACTGAGCTAGACAAACCGTGAGAGTAGGGCTCTGATTATTTTGTTGTTGTATATATTTCAACAACTACTCAAAGCGTGAGTAGCACTGGCATGGTAAAAGCGGACCGTTGCGGTAACTTGAAAATGATACGGCAGAGGAAATTTTCATTCATACCAGCGACTCGGACATGTGAGATAATCCAGTACAGTGGTACCTCGGGTTAAGTACTTAATTCGTTCCGGAGGTCTATTCTTAACCTGAAACTGTTCTTAACCTGAAGCACCGCTTTAGCTAATGGGGCCTCCCGCTGCCACCGCACAATTTCTGTTCTCATCCTGAAGCAAAGTACTGAGGTACTATTTCTGCGTTAGCAAAGTCTGTAACCTGAAGCGTATGTAACCCAAGGCGTATGTAACCCAAGGTACCACTGTACAGCTATTTTAAGAAAAATATGAAATGTGGTTTGTTTGTTTTTAATGATAACAATGGATATCCAGATGTCATTGCTGGTTGCAAAGGGGCCCCCATTCACACTTCAGGGCCGCCACCGTTCCTGTCGGAGCAACATGGCTCATGGGCAGGGAAGGTTGAGACTGCAGCCCAGCTCTAGCTGGCGAGGGGGCCACAGACTCCCCCTATGTGTGCTCAAAGAAGGCCAGGTTGTGCTGAGGCAGCAGGGGCAGCAAACAAGTGACGGTCTGCTTCAACTATGGTCCCCCATATCTTGTTGGCTCCCACCAGTCCCAAGCAGTGGCGTAGCATGGGTTGTCAGCACCCGGGGCAAGGCAAGTAATTTGCGCCCCCTAACCCGTGGATTTGCGCCCCCTAACCCGTGGATTTGTGCCCCCTAACCCTAACCCCCAGATGTTGCGCCCGGTGCGGCCAGCCCCCCTGCACCCCCACGCTACGCCACTGGTCCCAAGAGTCAGCATGGGTGGCCAGTGGTGAGAGATGTTAATGGGAGCTGTAGCAGCTGTGAGCCCTGTTCAAACACATTTTCTGAGTTCTCCTTTGACATCCTAGGTGGCAGATGTTTGTGTGGGGTGTGAGGAGACCCGCCGGGACATGGAGGCCGAGGAGGAGAGGCTGGCGGAGCTGGAAGCTCAGTTGAAGATCCAGGATGCCTCACCTGAAGACACGGAGGAGGAGGAGGATGACGACGAAGATGACGATGAGAACGGTATACTGGAGACGTTCAGGACCAACATAGCTCAGCTGAGGGTAAAGATAGAAGCCATGTCCCAGGAGGCGACTGAGCTGGCGGCAGATTTGACCAGGTGTGTCCAGCAGAAGATGGTCTTGGCAGCAGACCTTGAGGAGTTCCTGAAGGGCAAGCAAGGTGCCCATCAGCGGCGGGCAGAGCCCCTTTCCTGTGACCAGAAAGCAAAGCGCCTGAAAGAGGATGGAGGAGAAGGAGACCAGGAGGTCCCAGCCCCATCTCTACTGCTGCAAGAGGAGGCGGCTGCTGACCTCATAGCAGAGGACCCTTCTGTCCAGGAAGAGGTGAGCTCTGGGGAGGGCCTGGCTTGGCTCTGACGGGGTGTTCTGCGCTTAAAGGCCAGAGGGGCATCTCCTGCAGGGGTGTCTCCTTGGAGAAGGGATGTAGTTCAGTGGCAGAGCAGATGGTCCCTGCTGGCAGCATCTCCAGGTAGGGCTGGGAATGTCCCCAACCATAAGAAGAGCTTGCTGGGTCAGGCCAATGAGCCACTTAGCAGCCCAGCATCGTGGTTGAACAGTTGCCTGTGGGAAGCACAGGAGCATTCGATTGGAGCACGTTAGCACTTTCTCCCCTCCTGTGGTTTCCAGAAACTGGCATTCAGAAGCATTGATGCCTCCGACTGCAGAGGCAGAGCACAGCCATCGTGGCGAGGAGCCTGGCGTGCCACTGCTGCCCATCAGTGTAGGCAGTATTGAGCTAGATGGGCCAGTGGTGTGGCTTGATAGAAGGCATCTTCCTGTGTTCCTAAGGTGAAGCCTCTCTTCCAGCCCTGATTGCCACAGGAAGGATAGCTCAGTTGGTAGAGCACAAGACTCTTAATCTCAGGGACATGGGTTCAAGACCAAATATTCCTGAATTGCATGGCCCCTTCCAACTCTTGTGATTCTGCGATCTAAGGCAGGGATTGGGGAGACATGTGGCCTTCCAGATTTTTCTGGACTACAACTCCCAGCATCCCTAGCCATTGGCTCTGCTGGCTCCTGCACATTTTAAGGGTCCAGCATGATCCGGAAGGCACTGGACTTGGCTCCACATAAGGCAGCAAGAGAACAGGGGCTTCCTTGTTCCGTCACCGGGCCCAGGCTGGCAAGCAGTTTTGGCTGCAGCCACCTGTTTCGTTTCCCACAATGCCCCAGGCCAATGCTAGGTTCAGGGGCATTATGGGTAATTTTAAAAGGGCAGCTGGCCTGCTGCTTGGAGTACTTGGGCCATAGTGATGGATGTGGGGGTGCTCAGCAGTGCCAGGAAGTCTGTATATGAAGGGGTCTGAGTGAATCCTAGGGAGGCAGAGGAGAGAATGAGCCCTATATAGAAGGTGCGGCAATGGGAGGGAGGCCCCTGACTCATCCTGCTCAACTCTGGCGCTACCTGAAGCAAAAGGGTGCTGGATCTATCGACTGTTCCCGACTGGCTGCAGAGGCTGAGTCAGTTCACTGGCCGGGCTGATTCTGAAGCCATGCCTTGTTGCTCCTGCAGGTCACGAGATTTATCTGAGCAGAGGCGGGGGTCTTCCACACCTCCCTAGCAGGCTCGTATGTTCTCCTCCTTTCTCACTGGGTGTCCCAGCACTGGGTGTGAAGAAGGGCACTCTGCAAGCCCTGGTGGTGGTGATGGTGATGTAGTCGTTAGTGTTGCACCAGGGTCTGGGGGAACCAGGGTTCGAATCTCCACCGGGCCAGGATGATACACCCTTGGTGTGACCTTGGGCCAGTCAGTGCCTCTCTCAGCCTAACCTACCTCGAGGGCATTAATTGAGGGAGAGAACTATGCACACCACTTTGGAGGAAAAGGTGGGAGATACCGTATTTTTCGCTCTATAAGACGCACCAGACCACAAGACGCACCTAGTTTTTGGAGGAGGAAAACAAGAAAAAAGATATTCTGAATCTCAGAAGCCAGAACAGCAAGAGGGATCACTGCGCAGCGAAAGCAGCAATCCCTCTTGCTGTTCTGGCTTCTGGGATAGCAGTGCAGCCTGCATTCGCTCCATAAGACGCACACACATTTCCCCTTACTTTTCAGGAGGGAAAAAGTGAGTCTTATAGAGCAAAAAATATGGTAAATTCAGTGAGTAACTAAAATAATAAAGTTCCTGGGTTGGGGGGTCGGGGCGTGAAGAAACAGTGTGGCTGAGCCCAGGAAATGGGGGTGACAGGCAGTTGGTGTGGGGTGGGGTGGGGCATTGCTGGAGCTGCAGACCTCTTGGCCCTGAGGACTCTGTTTTTCCCCGCAGGCTGACACCGGAGCCCTCCAGACCAGCTGCTCACCCCCTACTGAACAAGACCCCATCCTGGCAACAGCGGGGCTGGGTTGTCGTGCCACTGAGGAGGAGGAGCTGGACTTAACAAGCAGTTGACCTCAAATGAGCTTCCAAATGCTGGGGTTGGTGGGGTGAGACGAATTGTGCTTGACACACAATTGGGAGACTTGGTCTGATACCTTTGGGGCAAAAGTGTTCGCGATTTACTTGGGAAGTTGCCACAGAGAAGAGAGTGGCCAGAATCCAGGACGAAAAAGCTCCAGCAACTTTTAACTCCTCTCCATCCCTCCGCCAACATCCCCTCTCAAGAATTAACGCTGACCTATGACCTCCCCCCCCCCCATTGACCAAACGTTGTCTTCATTTAAGTGTGGTGCAACTGTGGACTGGCTGCTTGTAAGTTGTTTTCCAGTGTGCTATGCACATGTTTTTTGTTTTTGTGGGGAGAGAGACCCCAGTTGGGATTCTCTGCAAGCCTTTTTAACAGGAAAATAATCCTGCCGGTTCTCTCTGTGCCAGACATGCTTTCTTCCCTTCTAGTCCGTCACAGTTGATCAACGGGAGGCAATAGGGCAGATCTCCAAGCAGAGGAGGGTCTGCGCTTTCAGGATCCCAGAGACTCTCAACAATTTTAGCACAGTCCCGCAGTCAGGGCATTTCTGCCTAGGAAGGATTGCAGTGTAAACAGCTGCCTGCCTTTAAAAAACAAAAACAAAAACTTGTACTTTGTTTTGAAGTGCATCTTGCTCTTTTATCGACAAATGCACTGTTTGCATAGCGATCTTCCTTCTACTGAACATTTTTCTCCCAGTTTGGAAGTGGTTTAGTGCCCGAGCTCCAGTTCCCTCCTTGAGATCCTCCTCCTCCTCCTAAGACTTTGTTTTTGGACAGCCTCTGGTTGTCCAAAATAAGGAGTGGCCTTATTTTTAAATGTGTCCTGCTATGTACAATTGTCCTGTTTAAAAATGTGTTTCATCCCTATGGGTGTCTTTTTGACTATTTTGGATTTCGAATAAAGTCCTTTGAACTTGCGCTGTTGCAGACATTTTCCTCTTAAGGACTTGCCGCCTGCACAGAGCAGAGCTCTAAAAAGTGGAATCGAGACGTGTAAGAGCAGCCCATCTGGTCGAGCACCCTGTTCTCCACACTGGCCCACCAGAGGCCCCAAAGGGAAGCAGCAGCAACAACACGCTTGCCTTCACTTGCAATCCCCATCAACTGACATCCTTCTGTATGCATTGACCACTGGGGGAGAGGTACTTGGGGCCCACCCATGCCCCATTGCCTCTCTTGTACAAAGCCAAGCAGTGGAGTCAGGTGTCCTCTGCATTCATGGGCTGTCTGGGGACAGAGAGCCTCCTGCATCCCTTTCTAAAAGGGTGGTGGCTAAAGGCTGTGTGCATGCAGAACTCCCAGGTTTAATACCCTGCTGGCAGCATCTCTGTGTAAGACTCGGAGAGATTCCCTGCCTTCAGTCCTGGAAAGCTGCTGCCAGCCAGTGTAGACAATACTGAGCTAGATGGACCCAATGGACTGACTCGTGCCAGAGGTGTCTGCAAACCTGACACAAATATCTCTCTGCCGGCGCCCAACCCCCGTTTCCCAGGGTTTTCAACCTTTTTTTAAGGGGGGGGGGGCACTTCGGTCCAGCTCGTTTACATCGCGTGGTCCGACGTGCACTCGGCACTGCATGTAGGAGGTGCCCAGATCGCAGCCCTTGTGACCTCCCGCGAAGTCTCCCTCTAAGCGCCCGGTGCCCCTTAACAGCCCCCGCCCGGGGGAGTTTGCGCCACAGTAGGGCCAGCAAGCAGATCAGGTGGCCTGCCAGCTGTGCCATCCTTGCTAGGTGCCGGGATAGCACAGGGCGCTTCCCTGCTCCGCTCACAGACTCTGCAGAGAGGTGCACTCTCCTTCCCAGACTCTCAGCCTGTGGCGCCCTCCAAAATCTGGTGCCCCGCGCCGCTAACATCTATGGGTAAGACGCCCCTGGGCAGCAGCAACCCTGCTGGGTGAGAATCCCTTGCAGATCGCTGTGCATTTGTAGCAGTGACCAGAGGAGGGATGACTGCAGGGAGCAGTGCAGAGAGAAGAAATGCCAGGGTGCATCTGCTGCAGCACAACTTGGTGCCTTCGTCTGCCCCAGCTGAAACAAAACATGTCTCTCCTGCATCGGTCTCTCCAGCCACAGCAGGAGCTATAACTCTCCAGTGGGTTGACTTCACACCTGAAGGTGCACTCTTTTGTTGTCTCCTGAGACAGACGGATGCTAACCAACTGAACCATCACCCTCTGTGCCCTGGCCAACGTGCATGCGTGCCCCGGGCACCAGCAAACTGTGCTACGCCACTGCCCTTCACACAAACACACCCCAAATTGAGGGGACTGCCCCCTTGCAAAGTTGATGGACGTTGCAATTCAAACATTTTGTGTGCAATGTTTCTTGTGATCGATTATGTGCCCCCCAATATTTTATTAGTTAGCACCGCTGCTGGCGAGCCACTGCTGCCAGCCCGAGTAGGCAATCCCAGGGCTCATTTCCAAGGCGCGAGAGCTCCCTCTCCTGGCAAAAGGGGTCCCAGCTGGTAGTTTACACAGTGAGTAGGGGTTAGAGCTCCAGGCAGACGGGTGTCTATCCTTAGGTCCTTGCTTTGGACTGCAGTAACTTCGGGGGCAGCTGCTTGTTCACAGGTGGCGCTGTTCTGGCAACTTCGTCGCCCCCCCCCCCGACCCCAAAAGCTGTCGGGAGTCGCGACGGGTGGCGGCGTGGGAACCGCCGGCAGGATGCTAATCCCGGCTCATCTGCTCAGCGGAGAGCGTCCGGCTCCCGCGCACGCATTTCAATGGGTCTACTCTGAGGAGCACCCAAAGCCCTCGCGCCTGACCCCGGAGAAGGAGGAGGCTGCTGTTGCGCGGAGGCTTTCCCCTCCGCCCCCGCCTCGGGGGTCCCCGGCGCCCCTCCCCGCCTTCAAGGCGGCTTCGTCGGAGGCGCGGCGATCTCCGCCCCGAGGAGCGCGCGGCGTCGGGCGGCTGGGCTGGGCTGAGCGGGTGGGGGCGCCGCCCCTCGACGGAGGCAGCTCCGCCGCCGCCTTGCTTTGGGCGCCGCCGCCGCCGGGAAAGGAGCGAGGCGGACGCGCGGGCGGCTCCGGGTGCCTCCTCGATGCGCCCCGGCGGGGAGGGCAGCGGCGGCCGCCATGGGGTCGTGCGTGACCAAAGGTGAGCCTCTCCGCCGCCGCGCCGCCCAAGGTCAAGGGGGAGAGGGGCTCCCTTCCTCCGGAGGGGCGCCCGCCGGGGACGAATGAGCCAAGCCGCCGCCCTTGGGGACGGGGAGGGAGGGCGAGAAGGGTCTGCTCCTCTCCCCCCCCCCCGATCCCCGGGACGCCCGGGCTGGAGGGGGAGGGGGCGCGCTGGGCTCACCTAATCCGCCCCCCGCCCGCTTCTTGGCCCGCGTCTGTTGCGCTTCCTTCCGCGCGGCTGCTCAGCAGCGGAGGGACCAGAATCGCGCCCGGCGGGGGGGGAGCCTGTTGTTATTTTCCTCACCGCCCCCCCCTTCGCAGTCGCTGGGAAGGGAGACGCTTGGAATACCTGAGGTGAGGCAGGTCCTGGGTTCGGATTCTGCCTCCCCGTCAAGGTCCCTGGAGAGACACGGGAGGGGGCAGCCAGTGGGCTGGAGAGCACCTGGACTGGTAGGAAACAGGACCTGAGGAGCCCTGGCCCCCTGCTGCCCCCCCCCCCCACCATAGCTGTCAACTTTTCCCTTATATTGCGAGGAATCCTATTCAGAATAAGGGAATTTCCCTTAAAAAAAGGGAAACGTTGGCAGCTATGCGCCCAACCCAGAGCAGCAGCAGCTGGGATCCCGGGCTCCCTCCGAATCCGGAGACACGCCCCCACATCCATTGCCAGCCCCGCTAGCCTTCCTGTTGCTGCCAGCTGAGATGGCTAAATGGGGCCTCCACACCCAGGAGCAGTCTACCTCTGCACAGCCGCAGTTGTGGGTTTCTAGGGAGGCGCCTGCTTGGTCTCTCCAGGGAAGGAGGAAGCTGGGCTAAATAAACCCACCATGGTCGGATCCAACACGGCTCTTGTTTGTATTTTACACATGCTCAGTAAAGGTAAAGGGACCCCTGACCATTAGGTCCAGTCGCGGATGACTCTGGGGTTGTGGCGCTCATCTTGTTTTATTGGCTGAAGGAGCCGGTGTACAGTTTCCGGGTCATGTGGCCAGCATGACTAAGCCGCTTCTGGCGAACCAGAGCAGCGCACGGAAACGCCGTTTACCTTCCTGCCAGAGTGGTACCTATTTATCTACTTGCGCTTTGACGTGCTTTTGAACTGCTAGCTTGGCAGGAGCTGGGACCGAGCAACTGGAGCTCGCTCCATCGCAGGGATTCGAACTGCCGACCTCCTGATCGGCAAGCCCTAGGATGGGATCCAAGCTGGTACTGGGGATCAACTTAAGATGGGGACAAAGCAGATCCCTAGGAGCAAGAGGCCTCTTGGAGTGAGAAGCCGTGAGTGCCAGCTTTTGACTCACACAGAGACCTTCCCCAAGGGTGGGGGCTCTGCTGGTTTCTTAAGCAAGGGAGGAAACTTGCAAAGCAGGCGGAAGACTGTAAGCTCAGGGACTGTGCTTATGACATGGGAAGAAGGCTGTGTAAACAGAGGCTTAACGCCCAGGGAAGTGGGAGATGTTCAGAGCGGCAACAGGGCTTCTCTGTGTGCGATTCTGTGATTCCATCCCCTGCCGGCAGCTGATTTCAGCTTCTCTTGTTTGTCTGTGCTGAGACTGTTGAGACAAGGGTGAGGAGGGACTGAGAAAAGCAGACCTGGGGAAAGAGGGAAGCTCAGGGAA
Organism: Podarcis tiliguerta; assembly: GCF_965153285.1. Lineage (NCBI taxonomy): Eukaryota > Metazoa > Chordata > Lepidosauria > Squamata > Lacertidae > Podarcis > Podarcis tiliguerta. The sequence continues at coordinate 8,127,383 of NC_139541.1, forward strand.
GATTCAAATCTTCCAATCAAGGCAGCTTTGGCAAACTGAGTGAGGTGGGGTCACGGCAGTGAAGGAAATAGCTGCTCTAGGCAAAGATGGGATGAAATGGAGCGAGCCCTTGCAGTGGCGTAGCGTGGGTTGTCAGCACCCAGGGCAAGGCAAGTAATTTGCGCCCCCTAACCCGTGGATTTGCGCCCCCTAACCCTAACCCCCAGATGTTGCGCCCGGTGCGGCCGGCCCCCCCTGCACCCCCCACGCTACGCCACTGAGCCCTCGCTCCTTTCTGCAGAGCAAAGGACCAAAACAGGCTCTGTTGGAAATCAGTGAGGACTAGAACCTTGCATTTAGTGCAGAGGAGGCGTGATGGCGGAGATCCTCAGCTCCTCCAAGCCAAGCCACTACGGAACAAGCCCAAAGGTCAAGCTTTTGGCGTTGACTTACAGAGCCAGTCCTGGGCACATGAAGGCGTAGCAAAGAAAGGAGCCTCTTAGCATGTGCAAAATGCCAACCTCCTCCCTCCCTCCCTGACCACCACTGTCTGGGATTAGTAGGTGGTGGGTCCTGGCAGGCGCCCTTCCACTCCCCTTGCGCCCCTTTAAAGGTGTCTGGTGGTGCCTGCTGGTTCTCAGTCGCCACTTTTGTCCTGAAAGGAGCCCCCCACTAAAAAGGGGGGGGTTGATCCACGTAGGCGCCTTTCTGAATGCAAAAAGAGCAGCTGCGGAATAGAGCTTTTGGGTTTGTCCTGAGTCCCCCTGGCTCCCCGGCTCCCTGCTGGAAGATGCGTCATCCAAACCCATTTGAAGTGTGTTTATTTCATTGCCTCGGATGTGAGGTGACTCAAAAATTTAAGGAACAGGAGACCTGCTGGATCCAGCCAAAGGCCTCTGAGCCCAGCCTCCTGTCCTTGCGGCAGCCAACCAGAAGGAAGACGACCTGAGCATAACACCAGCGCACTCCCAGCTTGCGATTCCTCGTATTCAGACTGCCGGATTAGATCATAGCCATAACCTTTGGCAGCTGTAATCCTCCTCTATGAATTTGTCTAATCCTCCCCCCTCAAAAAAGCCATCTAGTTTGGTGGTTATCATTGCCTCCTGCTGGGGTGAGTTCCATTGTTTAAATCTGTTTTATATGTACAGTGGTACCTCAGGTTAAGTACTTAATTTGTTCTGGAGGTCCGTTCTTAACCTGAAACTGTCCTTAACCTGAAGCACCACTTTAGTGAATGGGGCCTCCTGCTGCCGCCGCGCCGCTGGAACACGATTTCTGTTCTCATCCTGAAGCAAAGTTCTTAACCCGAGGTAACCCGAAGCATATGTAATCTGAAGCGTATGTAACCCGAGGTACCACTGTATAATAATAATAATAATAATAATAATAATAATAATAATTTATTATTTATACCCCGCCCATCTGGCTGAGTTTCCCCAGCCACTCTGGGCGGCTCCCAATCGAGTGTTAAAAACAATACAGCATTAAATATTAAAAACTTCCCTAAACAGGGCTGCCTTCAGATGCCTTTTAAAGATAAGATAGCTGCTTATTTCCTTCACATCTGAAGGGAGGCCGTTCCACAGGGCGGGTGCCACTACCGAGAAGGCCCTCTGCCTGGTTCCCTGTAACCTCACTTCTCGCAATGACGGAACCGCCAGAAGGCTCTCTGAATCTCCCACCATTCAGCTTCGCTGAGTGATCCCACTAGGTCGAAAAAAACCTCTCCCCAGTTTTGTGGAGAAGCCTGTGGGGGTAGCAGGGGATGGGGGGGGGAGAGGTCACAGCAGGACAGCCCCCTCCAGGAGGCTCTTCTGCCCCCAGAAGCTCTGCTGATGGTTTCTTTCTGCTCCTTCTTCCAGATTTCCTCACAAGCGCCCACAAGGACCAGGCTGTTGTCACCCCTCAGCTGGAAAGCCCCCCTGTTGCCCCACAAGAGAGCCATGGCCTTTCCAATGCCCCAGAGAAGGAGGGCAGCGAGGTAACTGCTTTTGGCATGACCCATCTCTCTCTCTCTTGGGAATGGTGGTGGATCTGTGGAGCTCCTAGATTTCTGGTCTCCTGTGCCTGCACTGACTGGCAGCAGTGGCTCTCCGGGGTCTCAGATGGCAGACGTTCCCAGCCCTACCAGGAGATTCCAAGGACAGAACCCGGGCACCTTCTGCATGCCAAGCAGCTGCTCTTCCTTTGAGACATAAGAAATGTCCTTATCCTGAGTCAGACCGTGGGATCCCATCTAGCTCAATACTGTCCACACTGACGGGCAGCGGCTTCTCTGTGGTTTCAGGCACAGGCAGTGTTCCCCCAGGAGATGCTGCCTGGGATTGAACCCGGGACCTTCTGCATGCCAAGCAGGCGCTCTACCTCTGAGCTATGGCCATTCCTGGTGCCAGAGACCCCGAAAGAGCCGCTGCAAAACAGAGCAGGCAGCAGTGGGCCCGGGGGGCAGATAACTTTCTCTCTTGCCTAAGGTGGCTTCCTCCACCTAAAAGCAGGTGATGCACCTGTCAGAATGAAACCCCCCCTTTTCCCAGTCCTGCTCTTTCACTCCCCCCACTCCTGACTCCCACTCCATCTGTTTTCTCTTCTTGCAGAAATGTTTCAAGCCCTCTGGCAGGCTCCTCTCCAGTGGAGACACCGGCTCCCCCAGCACCTACCACGTGACGGCCCTGGCCACCTCTTCCCTGGGGGGTAGGTACACCTGCTCTCCCCCTCACACCCTTGACTTCCAGAACTGCACCATGTGTCCTGCTTCTTCCAGGCTCTGGCCCTCTCTCTGTTTCTAAATGTGCTCTTCAGAACATCTCTGGAAAACCAATAATAATAATAATTTATTACTTATACCCCAGCCACTCTGGGCGGCCCCAACAAAATATTAAAATACAGTAATCCATCAAACATTAAAAGCTTCCCTAAACAGGGCTGCCTTCAGATGTCTTCTAAAAGTCTGGTAGTTGTTGTTCTCTTTGACATCTGGTGGGAGGGCATTCCACAGGGCGGGTGCCACCACCGAGAAGGCCCTCTGCCTGGTTCCCTGTAACTTGGCTTCTCGCAGTGAGGGAACCGCCAGAAGGCCCTCGGCGCTGGACCTCAGTGTCTGGGCTGAACGATGGGGGTGGAGACGCTCCTTCTGGACCGAGGCCGTTTAGGGCTTTAAAGGTCAGCACCAACACTTTGAATTGTGCTCAGAAACGTACTGGGAGCCAACCCATAAGCCGGGCAAGACTTTAGCAAAGCAATACCACACGCATCCTTTCCCTGTGTCCCTAGCTCTGCTACTTTGGAACAAGGCATTTTCATTTAGCTGTCATGGCCAACGGCTGTTCCAGAACCAATTTTCCAGGAATAGCATTGTCTCCTCTTTTATTTTATTTTTTTTAACCAATCTTAAGTTTCCCCTTGTTGCATTTCCATGCCCAGGAGTGCTTCACCTGTTGGATTTTGGGCTGCTGGCAAACTGTTCATAGGGGCCTGCTAGAAGCAGAGAGAGAAAATACCCACTTAAAGAGTTGTGTGTGGTTTGTGTTGAGAAAATGGTCCCGAGAGAAGCGAAGGAAGACATGAGGAAACAGTTTCTGCTATGCTGGATCACAGTATAATTGGCTCATTGCGAAAGAGCTGGATGTCAACACTCCTGTCTTCTCGGGCCTGGGAAAGCACCAGCCCACAAAATAGAATAAAGGTAAAGGGACCCCTGACCATTAGGTCCAGTCGCTGACGACTCTGGGGTTGCGGTGCTCATCTCGCTTTACTGGCCGAGGGGGCCGGCGTACAGCTTCCGGGTCATGTGGCCAGCATGACTAAGCCGCTTCTGGCGAACCAGAGCAGCGCACGGAAACGCCGTTTACCTTCCTGCCAGAGCGGTACCTATTTATCTACTTGCACTTTCGACGTGCTTTCGAACTGCTAGGTGGGCAGGAGCAGGTACTGAGCAACGGGAGCTCACCTTGTTGTGGGGATTCAAACCGCCAACCTTCTGATCAGCAAGTCCTAGGCTCTGTGGTTTAACCCACAGCACCACCCGCGTCCTTTTTTAACCAGAATGCAGGTAGCAGTCATAAAAAAAAACACCCCTGGACGGTTAAGCCCAGACAAAGGCAACTATGGCACTCATATCACTTTCAGGCCGAGGGAGCCAGCATTTGCCCACAGACAGCTTTCCAGGTCATGTGACCAGCATGACTCAACCGCTTCTGGCGCAACGGGACACTGTGACGGAACCCAGAGCGCATGGAAACACCGTTTACTTTCCCGCCCCAGCAGTACTTATTTATCTACTTGCACTGGTGTGCTTTCGAACTGCTAGGTTGGCAGGAGCAGGGACCGAGCAACAGGAGCTCACCCCGTCACAGGGATTCGAACCGCCGACCTTCTGATTGGCAAGTCCTAGGCTCTGTGGTTTAACCCACAGCGCCACCCGCGTCCCCACAAAATAGAATACTACAATGCAAAAGGAGCAAAACCCGATCTGAATGTTCTTCCTTTAAATGGTGCAGATTCTGAAACGTGTCGGGCATAGCCTGTAAATCCTGTCGTATAGCAGGCAGTTGTGTGAATCCCTTCGGGAGCCCTGGGTATTACTTGCTTCCAGGGGCCCCTGTTGGGACTTTGGCATCTAGATCACAAAGTCACCCAGCACCCTTTCCAAGGCGTCCCTACAGGGGCTTGGACCACTGCCCCTTTTCTGCCTGCCACCACGGCAATCCCAGATTTGCAGACCCTGCGTCCTCTTGGCTCGTCCTCTTGCAGTGCAGCAGGGGGAGCAATGTGACCGAGTCCCTTTTGGTGCTGTTCTGAGTTCCGCTCCGTTTATTTCTGGCGGGTGCCAGCTTGACGAGGCAGGTGGGTTGCTAACCACAGAAAGGCTGAAATCTGCTGTTCTCCCTTGCAAGGAAAGATGTGTCGGGCCGAAGGAGACGCAGAACACAGTCATTTTCATCCAATACCTTTATTGCACTAGCCAAAGGCGATTCCTTGCAAGGTAGCAACCTACAAATATATGGTGGTTTTTATGATGTGTTTTTACATTGCGTTTTTATATTGTGAACCACCCTGAGATGTACGGTGCGCAAAATAAATAAATGTATAGAACATACATTCATCATATAAGCCAGGCATTAGTAATATGAGGAAAGCAAAATCGGAATTACTGGCAGTGAGCTCAGCTTCCGATTTAACCTTCCAATCTACAAAACAGTATTATTGTACGGGGCATTTGTTCCCATGGAAACCTTCCTGCAAGGCTCTCAGTGGGGCTGGCATAGATTCCGTCCCTCTGTTCCCAAGTGTGCTTATTGTGCCTCCTCCATCTTTGCTGCCCCCCCCACCACCACAGGCCTCGTCCAGAGCATCAAAGACCACGTCACCAAGCCCACAGCCATGGCCCGTGGCCGTGTGGCCCACCTCATCGAGTGGAAGGGCTGGAGCGCTCCGAAGACGGGCTGGGGGCCGGCCCTGACGGAGGAGGAGATCTACGCCGACCTCACCGATGAGCTGAAGGAGGCCTGGTTTGCAGCAGGTCAGCCGGGGGGCTGGGGCCTTGCAATCCCATAAAGGAGGCACCAGCTTAAGAACCATGTTCAACCAGTGGCATAGCGTGGGGGGTGCAGGGGGGGCCGGCCGCACCGGGCGCAACATCTGGGGGTTAGGGTTAGGGGACGCAAATCCACGGGTTAGGGGGCACAAATCCACGGGTTAGGGGACGCAAATCCACGGGTTAGGGGGCGCAAATCCACGGGTTAGGGGGCACAAATTACTTGCCTTGCCCCGGGTGCTGACAACCCACGCTACGCCACTGTGTTCAACTGATGCTGTCTGGGTGCTGGTGTCCTTGGGGCGCTGAGAGGTCCTCCACCTCTCCTCTGAAACTGCTCATGAAGACTGCTTGTGTACACTTCAGAGGAGGAACTGTAGCACGTCAAGGGGTGCTGGGAACTGTAGCTGTCTGTGAGGGATCTCCTCCCAGCTCTCAGCTCCCAGAATTCTTTGGGGGAAAGCCATGGCTGTTAAAAGTGGTGTTAAGGCATGCATACTTATGGTATGGTAAGGTTAAGGTTCATAGGGCCTTTAAGAACCATATTATCAGGAAAGCACTGTTTAATGTTTGGATAAGGTACAAAGACTTGCTAGAAAATAAAACCCCAAGATGGGTGTCACCAGTGGAAGCGAAAGCATTGAAAAAACTCAATATGGAAGCCAAGTGGCCAAAGTATTGGGAAATTTTGGAGCAAGAGGGAGACAGGCTAAAATTGCAGAGTTTTGAAAAACTAAAAGGCAGAGTGAGAGATTAGCTCCATTATTATCAAATAATGGAGGCATATAAATTGGACAAAAAATTAGGCTTCCAGGTGGAAAAATCAAAATTGGAAACAGAATTGTTAGAACCCAAAGTCAAAAATTTGTCCAGAATGTATAACTTGCTGTTGAAATGGAATACTCAAGATGAAACGGTGAAATCGGCTATGATTAAATGGGCACAAGATGTTGGACATGACATTATGATGGCTGACTGGGAACAGTTATGGACCACAGGTATGAAGTTCACGGCATGTAATGCCTTAAGAGAGAATATTATGAAAATGATTTATAGGTGGTACATAACACCAGTCAAGCTTGCAAAAATGTTAAGAGCTCTTTAAATGCATGGCACAAATGTCACCTTTTTCAAGCATCCCAGAAGAGGAAGTGGCAGTAAATTTTGGCCGAGTCTCCCTGCTATAATCCAGGCAGGAACCGGGTGACGTAGTCCCAGCTGCAAACCAGCCCTCAGCTTTGTTCCCAAGAAAGCCGGGACGTTCTAGATCAGGAGGGGCTCGCTTTTGGGGGGTGGGGAAGGTGTGAGGTTTATTTAGGCTAAGCCTGGCTTGCAGCTTCATTCTCCCAAGACCTGCGAGTGTCCAGGGAGGGGTGGCATGGGCTGGCTGTTTCCCTGACATCTTCTGCCCTCTGCCTTCCCCTGCCCAGGTGTGGCTGAGCAGTTTGCCATAGCCGAAGCCACGCTGAGCGCCTGGTCCTCCCTGGACGAAGAGGAGCTGAATTATGGGGGGCATTCGCAGGAAGGCCCCCAGCTCCAAGGTAACTTCCAACCCACCTCTGGTTCTCCCCATTTTTTTATGTTTTTTTTTGGGGGGGGGGTTGCAGCCCACCATAGTAGACCCAATGAAATTAATGGTGCTAAGTTAGTTACGTCTGTCAGCTCCAATGAGCATTGGGTCTCTCCGTCCTTGGAGGCTTTTGTGAAGCGGTTGCTTCCAGTTATCATTTGAGGATGCTATTGGTCCAGGTAGCCCTTGCTTCGCCCTGCCCCCCCCCCCACAAATGCTCTTGAGCTTCCCCTCCCACAATCCCTCACCATTGGCCCTGCTAGCCAAGGCTGAGGAGAGTTGCACTCACAACATCATTTGTTGGGGGCGGGGACAGATTCCCCATCCCTGATACGCAGGAATCTGCCTTACGTTGAGTCAGGCCACTGGTCCATCTAGATCAGCGTTGTGTACTCTGACTGGCAGCGATGGGTTCAAACCCTACCTAGAAATGCTGCCGGCAGGGATTGCCTTCCGCAGGCAAAGTAGGGGCTCCCTACCCCTGAGCCACAGCCCCTTCCCCCAATTTAATTAATAATAATAATTTCTCCTCCTTCCAGACCTGAGAGGCCTCTATCTGCCGCCAGGGACCTTTCTCCTCACCCCGCAGGGCACAGGGAGCCCCTCCAACCTGGACAGCAGCCTCCCAGCCTTCTCCCTCTCCAGCTGCAAGTCCCCCCTCCCCACCGGCTGGAGCACCCCGATGGACAGCCTGGCGAAGGCCTTGCCCCAGGAAGCGGGGCAGGAGAGCCCCGTGGGGTCCCTGTGGCTCCAGCGCAGTAGCACCTCCCTCCGATACGTTGACAGCAGCTCCCTCTCGGAGGACGAGGTGTTCTATAACTAGAGGACTCTGGAGGGAGGGCAGAGGCTGGGCTGGGGGGGGGCTTGTGTCAAGGGTTCCTGAGCGTTTGAGGAGGTTCTTCAACTTGTGGCACCCTTGGGTGGCGTCTGCTTGCTCGAGCAAGCCGTGAAGGAGGTCATGACAGTTGAATCGCTTCAATCATGCGTTCCTCCTATGGGTGCACCCCGCCCAACACCTCCCCCCAAAAAGCTGTTGTTGCTTTTTTGGTGGGTATAATCTCACTGCTAGGTAAAAGGTAAAGGGACCCCTGACCATTTGGTCCAGTCGTGGCCAACTCTGGGGTTGCGGCGCTCATCTCGCTTTATTGGCCGAGGGAGCCGGCGTACAGCTTCCGGGTCATGTGGCCAGCATGACCAAGCCGCTTCTGGCGAACCAGAGCAGCGCACGGAAACGCCGTTTACCTTCCCGCCAGAGCGGTACCTATTTATCTACTTGCACTTTGATGTGCTTTCGAACTGCTAGGTTGGCAGGAGCAGGGACAGAGCAACGGGAGCTCACCTCGTCACGGGGATTCGAACCGCCGACCTTCTGATCAGCAAGTCTTAGGCTCTGTGGTTTAACCCACAGCGCCACCCGCGTCCCAATCTCACTGCCACAGCCCTTTTATTTAAACTGAACTTCCGGGGCTGCTCTGTTTACTAGCCCCAGGGTGCCTGGGTTTGGTAGGGGCAGCCAAGAAGGCCTCTCAAGATGGCAAAGGCGTTTCGGGCCGTGTGCCCCACTCCCATCTTCCCACGCCTGCGAGAACCGCCAAACGGCCACCTTCCCTCTGCTTGTTTGGTTTGCAGAACGAGATTGGGGCAAACCTCTCACTCTTTTCCTCCAGGGGAGTCTGCTTGGCCGTCTGGGGGGAGATACCTGCTTTGAGGGACCTCGTTGCTCCTCCACCCTGCCCCACACACCCCAGCTCACTGTGTATATTTGTAAATAATAAAAGAGATATTGCACAGAAATTGCCTCCCTGTAACCAGAGTGTACTAACTGCTGGAAAGAAGCTCAGAGCCCTGTTGCAACAAGGGACAAGCTGGAACCTGGGCAGAGGAAGGTGACGGAGATGACAAAGGGCAAGCCATATGAGGAACAGTTGAAGGAGCTGGTTCTGCTTGGCCTGGAAAAGAGGAGACTGAAAGGAGATACGAGAGCCATCTTCAGATATCTGAAGGGCTGTCACATGGAAGATGGAACAAGCTTGACTTTTCCTGCTGTGGAAGGTAGGACTCCTACCAATGGCTTCAAAAAAGGAGATTCCAACGACACATCAAGAAGAATTTTCTGACTGTAAGAGCTGTTTCGACAGTGGAATAGGCTCCCTTAGGAGGTTGTAGACTCTCCTTCCTTTGAGGTTTTTAAGCAGAGGTGAATAGCCATCTGTCATGGATGCTTTAGCTGAGATTTCTGCGTCATTGGGTGGGGGGGGGTTGGACTAGATGGCCCCCAGGGGTCCCTTCTAACTCTACAATTCTATGAGGGAAGCAGGGACCAATTTATATGTGATTCTTTTGCACTTTAAGCTGTTCTTGCTGGAAATCGGCTCTGAGCAGGTTTTGACTGCAAAGGAAATGTCACCATTCAGCTCCTTCTTTCCCTTGCCCAGAGGTGGCACTCCTAGAAGCAGGAGGTGGTTTTTTTAAAAATACAACACGCCCCCCCCCAAATCACATTATTCTGTACCACCCTGAAAACCACTGAAACACCCCCACTCCACAAATTCAGGCGGTGAATTTGGGCATCCATTTCAACTCAGCCCAAATATTAGCACAGACCTTCCATCATATTGTAAAAAATAATAATGGGGTTTTATATTTTTCAGTTGTTTAAAAGTTTCAGTTGTTAAAGGTTTCCAGACGTGCCAAGAGCTTATACTCCTCTCCCAGACCTCCCCACCCATCCTCATTTGCCACCGACAGTGTGAAAATACATCTTTAATTTGCTCTTGACGCCAGGTAACATTCAACAGGAATCTCCTTCCATCGTGGTTTCGAATCCCCGCCTGGTCTTAATTGGGAAGGACGCCTCTTCTCATTTTGCTGCTTTGGGATTTGCCAGGTCTTCGATGGCTTTCCTCACCTGAAGGAAAAAGAAGGAAGGAAGCTGAGAGCTGGATGGGAAGTGGGGTGGATGTTTTCACACTGCAATCAGCCTGGAAGGGGTTTAACTGCCCTAGTTTCCTGCAACCCCTGATGAGCAACTGGGAACTCCTTCCTCAAGAAACACGGTATTCCTCTTTGCCTTTCTCAGAAGAACTCTGGGTGTGCTGTAAGCTGTTCTCCCACCAACAACCCTTCGAGGTAGGTCAGACTGGCCCAGAGTCACCCGGTGTGTTTTGCGGCTGAGGGCAGGGGGGGATTCGAATGCAGGTCTCCCCGTTCTGCAGCTCTCTGAGTTTAGGACCCAGCCCCATCCTCTCCCAATCTGCCCCGCTTTAAGAGTGCCAGCCAGCTACCTCGTTCCTGGAGACAACGCCAACCAGTTTCCCCAGTTGCGTGACAAAGGCTCTCTGAAGGTTCAGCAGCTCAAAAAGGTTGTGCACCTGTGGGGAGAAAAATGGGGAGGAGAGAGATGGGGGAAGGTCAGGATGGTGGTGTGGGGTAAAGGGACCCCTGACCATTAGGTCCAGTCGTGGACGACTCTGGGGTTGCGGTGCTCATCTCACTTTATTGGCTGAGGGAGCCAGCATACAGCTTCCGGGTCATGTGGCCAGCATGACTAAGCCGCTTCTGGCGAACCAGAGCAGTGCACGGAAACGCCGTTTACCTTCCCGCTGGAGCGGTACCTAGTTATCTACTTGTACTGGTGTGCTTTCGAACTGCTAGGTTGGCAGGAGCAGGGACCGAGGAACGGGAGCTCACCCTGTCATGGGGATTTGAAACGCCAACCTTCTGATCGGCAAGCCCAAGAGGCTCTGTGGTTTAACCCACAGCGCCATCTGTGTCCCAGGATGTGGGGTAACCCCTGCCTGTAGCTCCTTTAACAAGGCTCCTTGCATCTTGATAAGCCAGCCCATTTCCCTGGTGACAGCAGCATCTTGTGAGAACCGCATGCGCACACAGAGAATGTGCCCTTTCCTTCATTTTCACAGAACGGGGTGTGTGCACAGAGGTAGGATCCTGTTCCACCCTCTCAGGAACCCTGCAAGGTAGGCTGGAGGAAGGGCCCAACGGCCAAGAATTCACAGCTGTGTGTTTTTTCCTTTTGCAAGAAGCAGCCCCACAAAGGCTGTGGCAGGAAAACAAGCCTTTCCCCTCCCCAAAGGATCTTTCTCTCTGTAATAAAAATCAAAATCCCCTACTTCCACACACACACACCCTCTGCCCTGGCCTCCCCCCAAAGACCTATCCAGACCTTTCACCCTGTTCCCCAGGGTGGGAAATGTGCCCCCAGGGTGCAGAATGCAAAGGCAGCAACAACAGCCCTCCCTGCCATTATTCACCAGCAGGTGACATTTGGAGGTAGACTCCTCCTGGGCATGGAGGCTCCATTTCACTGTAAACAAATAAAGGGGTGTGCCAGAGCCAAGAGCACTTCCTGCCATTCTTCATCTGATAGCCCTCGCCTGTCTGCCGGCCATTTACCTGGTGTAGGGACATCCATGGGGAAAGCTGCAGGGTCACAGGGCTGATGGCGCAGGATCCTTCCAAGGTCTGGGCAGATGAAGGCTGCAGGAGAGAGTAGGGGGGAATAAAATCTTGCAGGGTGTGGCAATTGGGTGGTGTGGGGCCCATGCAACTCTGGCTAAGCTGCATTGCAGAGAGGGTGCTGCCCCCCTCCCCCCCACACAGCAGAAGGCAGCTCCCATCTCAGCCTCGGGGGGCTTGTGACCCACCTCCTCCCCCTGTGCCTTGTGGGGCAAGCTGGCATCATCCTGGGTCTGGAGGAACTTGATCAGCTCGGATCTCTGGATCATCCCCAGCAACATGGCTGTCTCTGCGGGCGAGAGGAGGGAGAAAGAAAAGGCCTTAAAAGGGCTCGACTGCAGGATCAGGCCAAAGAGGGTCTGTTGTGCCCAGCACCCCAGGAAGAACATGAGATGGGCTGGATTAGGCCCGCCTTAGTCTAGCTTCCTTCCCCTCAACGGTGGTCACCCAGCTGGGCCTGATTGGAGGCCCACCCGCAGGGATGCCCACTGGTCCTGCAGCAGGATCCTGCCTCCCATAGCGGAATCCTAGAACTGTAGAGATGTAAGGTGCTCCCAAGGGGGGTCATCTAGTCCAACCCCCTGCAACACAAGAAGTAGAAGAGAGCTAGGTCCCCTCTGTTGGGATACTGCCAGGGAGACAAAGTCCATCATCACTCCACGTCGTCTCCGGACGTCCATCGATCTCCCGCAGACACGCAGTATCAGCAATTAGTGACACGAGCTCCAGAAATAGCTTGCCACATTCCAGAGCTGATGCACGCTCTATCAGCAGATAATGCACACAGCGAAAGATGCACTCAGGAGAGCATTATTTACAAGTTTATTCAGCGTTGATCAGAACAAAGAAAAACATGACTGCCTGCTTCAGTGTTCCGGCAGAGAGAGAGAGAAACGAAAGCAAAGACACAAGAGAAACATCCTGTGAAACAGGAAATACGCAGACTCTGTGACTCACAAAGCCTGCTCCCTTTTAAGGTGGAACGGAAATATCCTAACACCCTCCATCGAGGCCTATGCTGAAACAAGGGGGCAACTCCTGCTGTAGATCTCTTCATGGACTGTGTCAGGGGTGTCTGGGTACATACCCTGGCGCCTCCTGAGCATGGGCAAAGAGCAAGTCCCAGCTGCTTCTCAATTCCTGCTGTTTCTCCCCTTCTGTCTCTCACCCCCACAAAGCAGGAAGTGAAATAAAGCCCTGATGCCACAGGGAAGGCCATTGGGGTTTGGGAAATGGCGGGAGGGGAGAACCAGGGCTTCCTCCTCCCTCAGAAAACCCATTAAGTCCCAGTACAGTGGTACCTCTGGTTGCGAACGGGATCTGTTCCGGAGGCCCATTCGCAACATGAAAAGAGTGCAACCCACAGTGGTGTGTCTGTGGTTGCGATTTGCTGCTTCTGCGCATGCGTGTGACGTCATTTTGCGCATCTACGCATGTGCGAGCGGCGAAACCCGGAAGTAACCCTTTCCGCTACTTCCGGGTCGCCGCGGGACGTATCCTGAAAGAACGTAACATGAAGTGGACGTAACATGAGGTATGACTGTACCAGCATTGTCCACCACCGGGTACTCGGAGTCGTCTGTCGAGGTGACCGTGCTGAGAATTTCCTGGAAGGTGGCATCCCTGGGCAGGTAGACGAATTTGGTGTTCATGAACTCCTCTGTGGTGACCTTGTAGGAGCTGCAGGCGGGAGAAAGTGGCGTCAGAATGACCCCAGCAAGAGCCCAGTAATGGCAGAGCAAAGATTCCCAGAGGGTCTGCAGGCTGTTAAAAGGCCTGTGAATTGACACACACAGCCCCCCAATAAATGTGTGCCCTGCCCTGGAATATAGGGACATAGGAAGCTGCCTTCTACAGAGTCAGTCCATCTAGCTTTGTAGTGTCCACACTGGTCGGCAGCAATGGCTTTGCGGATTCCAACCCGACCTGGCGATACCAGCAGGGATTGAACCCGTGTCATGGACTGGTTGGTGTGGAAGAACAGTGGGAGGAACCAGCCGAGGAACCCCCAAGGGTCAAAGGCTCAGAGCCTGGAGATTGGTGGTGGGGTGATGATGAGTGGTCACAGTGAGAAGACAGGGAGGAGGAGGTGCCGAAAGGTTTAGTGAGGGTTTAGTGAGCTGGGAGAGTCTGTGGCAGAGAGAAGTCGTGAATCAGAGGCAGAAGGTGAAGCAGAAGCATGGGGCGAGGGAGGCCAAGAGGCAGAGATGAGTTGGGCTGGTGAAGAGTCACCGGTGTCTCCCTCTCCGGCTGTGGCAAGCTCCCAACTCTCCCCTAGTCTCCCAGAACCAGAAGAGGCATGAAAGGGGCAGAGGAGATGTTGGTCTCATGCAGGCGTAGTCTCCGATTCCTCGGAAGGAGCCCTGGAAGAGGAGCTGACCTAGATGGTTGTGGGGAGGTGGGGACTTTTAGTCTCGGCAACTGATTTTGTGGAGTAAGACCTACAGCATGGGTAGGCAAACTAAGGCCCGAGGCCCCAGTGGCGTAGCGTGGGTTGTCAGCACCCGGGGCAAGGCAAGTAATTTGCGCCCCCTAACCCGTGGATTTGCGCCCCCTAACCCTAACCCCCAGATGTTGCGCCCGGTGCAGCCGGCCCCCCCTGCACCCCCCACGCTACGCCACTGCGAGGCCCAGATCTGGCCCAATCGCCTTCTAAATCCGGCCCGCGGACAGTCCAGGAATCAGCCTGTTTACACGAGTAGAATGTGTGCTTTTATTTGAAATGCATCTCTGGGTTATTTGTGGGACATAGGAATTGGTTCATTTCCCCCTTCAAAATATAGTCTGGCCCCCCCACAAGGTCTGAGGGACAGTGGACCGGCCCCCTGCTGAAAAAGTTTGCTGACCCCTGATCTACAGGGAACGAGCTGCTGTGTGAAACAGGCCTGACCCTCAGCCAAATCCGTAAAGCGTTCACTCCCAACTATTGAAATGTGTGATTTACCAGCCAACTCACTTCGCGACAACCTTGCACCTCCCGCTCGCAAAGCAGACTCTTTGCCCCTGAGCTACGGCCCTTCCCGATATGCAAAGCGACATAAGGCAAGAGAGACTCTGAGCGTGGGCAGAGTGTCCTTTCCCTCATCAGCAAGCAGCACGTCTGAGAAGGCTCTTGGGATGCCCCTCAATGTCCCGGGAGTGGGAGGGCGAGAATAATAATAATAATAATAATAATAATAATAATAATAATAATAATAATTTATTATTTGTACCCCGCCCATCTGGCTGGGTTTTCCCAGCCACTCTGGGCGGCTTCCAAAAAGATGAAAATACACTAAAATGTCACATATTAAAAACTTCCCTGAACAGGGCTGCCTTCAGATGTCTTCTGAATGTCAGGTAGTTGTTTATCGCTTTGACATCTGATGGGAGGGCGTTCCACAGGGAGGGCGCCACTACCGAGAAGGCCCTCTGCCTGGTTCCCTGTAACTTGGCCTCTCGCAGTGAGGGAACCGCCAGAAGGCCCTCGGAGCTGGACCTCAGTGTCCGGGCAGAACGATGTGGGTGGAGACGCTCCTTCAGGTATACTGGACCGAGGCTGTTTAGGGCTTTAAAGGTCAGCACCAACACTCTGAATTGTGCTCGGAAACGTACTGGGAGCCAATGTAGGTCTTTCAAGACCGGTGTTATATGGTCTCGGCGGCCGCTCCCAGCCACCAGTCTAGCTGCCGCATTCTGGATTAGTTGTAGTTTCCGGGTCACCTTCAAAGGTAGCCCCACATAGAGCACATTGCAGTAGTCCAAGCGGGAGATAACCAGAGCATGCGCCACTCTGGCGAGACAGTCTGCAGGCAGATAGGGTCTCAGCCTACGTACCAGATGGAGCTGGTAAACAGCTGCCCTGGGTACAGATTTGACCTGTGTCCCCACCTGCTCCCCCACACCCTGCGACGTGGGAAGGGGTTTCACCTCACCCAATGTGCCTACTCCGGATGCGCGGAAGGTAGGGTAGCTTCTTGACGATGATGGTGCCGTCGTAGAAGGAGGGCTGGAATTTCTGGGCGATGGCGTTGGCGATGAGCACGGCTAGGATGACGGGCAGAATGTGGGCGATCTGCCCCGTCATCTCGAAGGCCAGCAGGGCCGTGGAGAGGGTGTGGGTGACCGAGCCAGAGAAGGCTGCTGCCCCTGGAGGGAGGAAAACAGAATCTAGAGCAAGGGTTTTCCCTGAAGGGGGGGGGTCCTGAGGCAGGCCGGCGACTCACCCTGGGCGTGGGTCCCTTGTTAGCCGCCCCGATTCCTATTCCAAGTCCCAGAGCTGAGCTGGTTGGGGTCTGCATCTTGCTTGAAGACGATGGCATTCCGCACCAGAGCAGAGGAGCTCAGTGGTGGGGAGGACAAGTCATGAATCAAACACAGCTCTGTCCTCCAGCCCTGCCTAATCAGTGGCGTAGCGTGGGGGGTGCAGGGGGGGCCGGCCGCACCGGGCGCAACATCTGGGGGGGGGCGCTCGCACTCGCAGCTCTCTGCCCCTACCTGGCTCACTCACTCTCTCTCACTGCAGTGCTGGCTGTGCGAATCCGATCCGAGCCGCCGGGTCGCCGCCCACTGTGGAGGGGAGGGTGCCAGGCGTGCGGTGCGGTGCGGAGAGAGAGAGAGGGACTATCTGGGGGAGGGACAGTGCAGCGGGGGGGGCGCAAATTACTTGCCTTGCCCCCTTGTCAGCGGAGACTGTGGCGTCTTCAAGATACAGTCATACCTTGGGTCGAGGTTGCTTCAGGTTGAGCGCTTTCGGGTTGCGCTCCACGGCAACCCGGAAATAACGGAGCCCGTTACTTCCGGGTTTCGCTGCTCACGCATGCGCAGACGGTCAAAACGACGTCACGCACATGCGCAGAAGTGCCGAATCGCAACCCACAGAAGCGCAGTCGCGGGTTGCGTTCGCTTCGGGATGCGAACAGGGCTCCACTGTATACGGTTCTATTCACATATATGTATCACCTATGGAGGGGGGGGGGTGTCACGGCATCCGAAGAAATCTTGCTTCTCCATTTCTTGCCATTTTTGATCCAGCACGGAGCAAGCAAGTCCCTCAGTCTCTGGCCTCCAGCTCAGCTCCCTCACACCTCTCTGGGTCTTGTTCCCCTACCTAGCAGCAAGGTGGGGGGGGGGTGGAGGAAAGGCCCAGCTTGGAGCCCAGAGGGCCCCACCCCTCTTGCAACCTGGCCCGTTTTTGCAGGATGCTGATGAGGACATTTCAGTGGCCGGCCAGCTCCTCTAACCCTCCCTGTATACAGGACCCCAAAAATTGGGAGAGGAACCAAGGGCATCCTCCAGACAGATGCCCCCTGCAGAATTGTAGTGAACAGAGGCGCTCACTGTCATCGCAACCGTGAGTCCCTGGGGTGGAGGGGAAGGGGCCGTGTGTCTGCCAAGCCGTAGTTGCCTAGACCTTTGGCTGCCGTGGCTTATCGGCTTGCCCTGTAGCAAGTGCCCACCCCACCCGCGTTGCAGACTCACCTGCCAGTGCGTAGCTTCCAGGAGTGATGAGGCTGGAGCCCCCCTCCGATGAAATGCCCTGGGGGAAGAGGAAGGCGGCAGTTTCCCCCACCAGGCGCCCGAGCGCAGCTCCTGTCATGGGGGTGGGGAAGGAGGACGAGGAGGCAGAAAGAAACCGGTTGCATCTCCGCGACAATCCTTTCAAGACCATGTCTACACTGCACGCTCAAACTGGTTTTGAACTGGATTAACTGTCATGGAGATCGCCTTCTCCAGCCCATTTGGTACTTGGCAGATGAGACCAGCGAAACGGATCCTGCGTTTACCTGTGGTTCCTGCATTGCAGGGGGCTGAACAAGGTCACCTTTCCAGCTCTCCAGTTCTTTGATTCTGTGACCCAGTATGGAGGGGGGGGGTCATCTGATGCAGGGAGATGGGGGGGCACTTACCATAAACAAAGACGGGCATGAAGTACCCAGCGGGCATCGGCATGGTGGTGGCCAGGATCAGCATCCAGAACTGTGAAAAGAGCGAGGAAAAGTGAGGCCCAGGGTAACGGCTGCTTGCTTTCAGACAGCCTGTGATGCCACGGCATGCCTGAGAACACTCCAACTCCTGAGGGTGAAAGCACCGTAACAGAAGTGGGAGGGGAGTCGCCTGAACCCTTCCTCCCTCATCAGAGAACGCCCCCCCCCCGTGTGCTTCAGAAGCGGGCCAGGTACCTTCATGAACAGGAAGACGGCCAGCGTGCCAAAGATGGTGATGTTGGGGTCCCACCACTCGAGCCACAGGTTGTGGGTGTCGACTTGAAGGGGCCTGGCCAGCGATGCGTTTTGGGAAAGGGCGCTCCAGGTGTGGTTGTCAAGGAGGGAGGTGAGAAGTTCCTTCATGCTCAGCTACAGGGGAGGAAAGATGGGGGTCTGGAAGGGCTGGCGCAAACAGGAGCACAAACGCCCACCCACCCTCCCCCTTTTTGTCTGTGAGGGGGCCGGTGGGTTCCTCTTTCTGTGCCACCAGACAGGTTGGCCTTTGGCCAGTTCACCGGCTGTTATCAGTCCTGTGGGTGCCACCTGTTGTTATTCAGCAGGGAGAGGGTGGCACTCTGCATATGCTCCAGTGTGCTCTGTGCTGGGAAGGAGAGCGATGCCCAGTATTTACCCTAGAGGCCATGAACTGCCCCAGGCCCGATGGGAAGGTGATGGAGGAGAGGAGGAGGGCAACCAGCACCGAGTAAAGAGGTTTCCTGGGAAAAGGTACCAGAAACAAACAGACAAAAAACTAGGGTTACTTTTCAGGATTGAAAACGAAAGGCCTCCCTACCCAAAGCTTACTCTGATGACAGACCAGCAAGTCACACACAGCTCAAAGCAAAAATAGAAAAGGTCATTTGGTGGAGGAATCTGTACATTTTCCAGGCATCACAAAGTTCTTCCACCAGGCAGAAGGTGCTGAGGATTTCTGTGCCACTTGAAAGCTTGCGTAAAGGTAAAGGTACCCCTGCCCGTACGGGCCAGTCGTGACCGACTCTGGGGTTGCGCGCCCATCTCGCTTAAGAGGCCGGGGGCCAGCGCTGTCCGAAGACACTTCCGGGTCACGTGGCCAGCGTGACGAAGCTGCTCTGGCAAGCCAGCACCAACGAAGCACACGGAAACGCAGTTTACCTTCCCGCTATAAAGCGGTACCTATTTATCTACTTGCACTTAGGTGTGCTTTCGAACTGCTAGGTTGGCAGGAGCTGGGACCGAAAGACGGGAGCTCACCCTGCCGTGGGGATTCGAACCGCCGACCATACGATCGGCAAGTCCTAGGCGCTGAGGTTTTACCCACAGTGCCACCCGTGTCCCAAAAGCTTGTATACAAGGGAGAATATTTTTTCTCGGGGTGATGGAGGAAGTAATAATAAAATGTTGGTCCATCTCTACCGTGGGTAGACAGACTAAGGCCTGGGGGCCAGATCTGGCCCAATCGCCTTCTAAATCCGGCCTGTGGACAGTCTGGGAATCAGCATGCTTTTACATGAGTAGAATGTGTCCTTTTATTTAAAATGCATCTCTGGGTTATTTGTGGGGCATAGGAATTCGTTCATTCCCTCCCCCCCAAAAAAAATATAGTCCGGCCCCCCACAAGGTCTGAGGGACAGTGGTCTGCTGACCCCTCTACTGTCACTCACTTATAAATACCTTGCGCACAGTATGCTTTTTTTCTATACCCTGCTCATTCTGTTCCCAAAGCCAGAATATTTTTATTTTTTTTGTAATCCCTATGTCATGGAAAACCCAAGAACACCCCAAATATGTGAAAGGAGAATGTCAGCTGCTACGATTCATTTGTGCTTTCATGGAACATTTATCGCCCATGCAACAACCAGGCGAGGCAAACTTCTGTTGTTCCCGTTTTGCAGAGTGGGAAACTGAGGCTGAGAGGCAGCAGTGTGTTCGAGGCCAGTCGGTCGGTCCTTGCAGGACCTCACCCCGCATGCCCCCCCAGCGCATGGCCCCCCACTCCCAAGGTATGACTTACTCCTCTGCAAGCAGCTTGGCTGTGAAGCAGTTCCTCCGGACGTAGCCCAGGAACCAGCGCTGGCAAAAGAGGTAAGCACAGCTCACCACCCCACAGACTGCGCTGCAAAGAAACAGGGGAGGGAGGGAGGTAAGTTAGGGTCACTTTGGCTGCTGGGCACACAATACCCCTTCGGTGTCACCCCCACCCCACCCCAAGGCTGCATTGCAAGGAGGAGATGGGTCACATCCACCCCCATAAATTCAGAGCATATTTCAAGCACATGGTGCCCCCATGAAGGACCCTGGAAACTGTACTTTCCCCCAAAAAGCCTTGACACGGCTATAAGAATTCTAAGGTCCCAAATATAGAATGAATGTTCATAAATGTACAAGGCAAACATATGCACAAGTATATAAACCACATGTCTGAAATAGTAAGGTAAAGGTAAAGGTACCCCTGCCCGTACAGGCCAGTCTTGCCAGACTCTAGGGTTGTGCGCCCATCTCACTCAAGAGGCCGGGGGCCAGCGCTGTCCGGAGACACTTCCGGGTCACGTGGCCAGCGTGACATCACTTGCTCTGGCGAGCCAGCGCAGCACACGGAAACGCCGTTTACCTTCCCGTAAGCGGTCCCTATTTATCTACTTGCACCCGGGGGGGCTTTCGAACTGCTAGGTTGGCAGGTGCTGGGACCGAGCGACGGGAGCGCACCCCGCCGCAGGGATTCGAACCGCCGACCTTTCGATCGGCAAGCCCTAGGCGCTGAGGCTTTAACGCACAGCGCCACCCCTCTAGGGGCTTACACCTCCCTTTTCAAATATAGTCTGGCAAGTATCTGTTAAGCTGAGCGAAATATCAATATGTGTAAGAGATTCAGGAACTAAAGTATTTACCATCTCAAAGGAATGGCCAGGCTACCCAGAAAATACAACCAAGTAAGGCATTTATCGGGATGCGGGTGGCACTGTGGGTTAAACCACAGAGCCTAGGACTTGCTGATCAAAAGGTCAGCGGTTCAAATCCCTGCGACGGGGTGAGCTCCCGTTGCTCGGTCCCTGCTCCTGCCAACCTAGCAGTTCGAAAGCACGTCAAAGTGCAAGTAGATAAATAGGTACCGTTCCAGCGAGAAAGTAAACGGAGCTTCCATGCGCTGCTCTGGTTCGACAGAAGCGGCTTAGTCATGCTGGCCACATGACCTGGAAGGTGTATGCCAACTCCCTCGGCCAATAAAGCGAGATGAGCGCCGCAACCCCAGAGTCAGCCACGACTGGACCTAATGGTCATGGGTCCCTTTACCTTTACCTTTAAGGCATTTTTCAGGTATCCTGGCAGACAGGAGAGAAGCAACACTCTCAAATATCTGCTGGGGACCACTTCTGTGATATATATATGATTTTTTGGGGGGTGTCTTGGGGTACAGGGTGGGCAATTTCAAAAGTCTTTATAGGGGCTTGTGCACCATTGTTCTGGGTTTCTCTTACCTCCTTGCAAGGAGAGGAGGGAACTCTGTTGCAACAGAAAAATAAAGATCCCCCTTGCTTTCGATGGATCTTGCCTCCATCCATTCATCTCTGACCGACCATTGACTTAGGGGACTCAGTCCCTTCAGGAGTTGGGCAGCAAAAGCCAAACCCCCTAGTTTTCCCTATAACAGCACACTCCAGTTCCCAGAATTATTGAGGGGATGCTTTAAATATATGGTGTTATGTACTGAGTTGAATAGGATCCAAACTGCAGCAGTCTGATTGGTCCTAGAACAATAGGATTCAGAATGCAGCAGTCTGATTGGTCCTAGAACAATGCAGCAGTATGATTGGTTGGCAGGAACCACCCAATCATGCTCCAGATAGAAGTGAATCCACAACCTGATTGGATTACAGTAGAATTCCGGAATTAGCCAATCATGTGCAGCCCATTGTGTAAATAATGTTTATAAGGCAGATATAGGGGACATTCATTCATTCCTCCTCACCACTATGAGCTGAATAAAGAGCATGAAATCACTTTGCGACTCTGAGTATATTTCATATGGGGTGGACCTGACCCCAAAATCCCTCACCCATCTCACCCGAGGAACATGAAGAAGAATGTCTCTGGCAGGTCAAAGGGGAAGTCAATCTTAAAGCTGGTCTTGAAAAGAGCCATGATGGTCTCTGGGAAGGGAGAAAAAGCGAGGTGTTTTAAACACAAAAGAGGGGTGCCCACAAAAATAGAAGCCCCCTTCCTCGTCTACCTGTGTCCCCCCCACTTTCCTTCCACCCAAGACCCCCTTCCCCAATTTCTCACTTTCCCCTCTTCTCTCCCCCGTCTCGCTTAAGCCCCCCACCCCAACATATGGCCAACATTTGCAGAAGGCCATTTGCTTGGGGCCAAACCCCACTTTGCTCTTGCGCAGCCAGGCAGAGGAACCAGCGAGCCACATTGTTTAGCACCCATCACCTGCTCACCATGGCTGCTGAGGTTTGTCCCCAGAGAGCCTTCCTCCATCACCAACATCCAGGTCCAGGGTTTCCCAAACTGGGGTCTCCAGTTGTTTTTGAACTACCATTCCCATCATCCCTGACCACTGGTTCTGCTAGCTAGGGATGCTGGGAGTTGTAGTCCGAAATCAGACAAGTTTGGGAAACCCAGCTCTGGAAACATCTTCATTGGTGGTGGCTGGTAGGGCGGGAGGCAGGGAGCCCAGCAGTAGGTGGCGCCAGAGCCAACTACAGAGCCATCCTTCTTTTTCGCCTCCCAGCTAGTTCTTCTTCAAGGGCAACACTGAGCCTAAGGAGGATTAGCTGTGGTTCCTGCATTGGGGGGGGGGGGTGTTGAACTAGATGACCCTTTGGGAAAGGCAGGCAGGTGGGCCTGGAGGGGTGTAGACTGAGATTGGTGGGGCAACCCCCCCCCCCCTTTGCACACATAGACCATCCTCCACTGCATGGGGGAAATGGTGAGGAAGGGAGGGGAAGGGGACACACCTAGCCTGTTTATTTATTTTAATTTTTAAATAATATTTATTAGAAATTTAATAGTCACAGAAAAGAAACAAAAGAAAAAAAGAAACAATAAAAAATTTGACAAACAGTACATCAAAAAGAAAAAGAAAAAGAAAAAAATACAAAAACAACTAGAAAAGCAAAAACATTTTTTAAAAAAACCTCCCATATTTCCATATCTTTACCTTTCATTTACTTGTTTCATCGACCTCCTCACACCTCCCTTTTTTGTATTCTAGTTCAATTAGCTGTTTCAGCAAATCCTTTCCTTCTTTTCCAATTTTTTGTTCTATAATTTATCTTAACACAATTTAACTTTAAATTTTCCACTTCGACCCGTTAACAATCAGTTTTTGCTTAATTCTTTATAACATTTCTGCTAAAACCATATAACTTCATTCCAGCATTCTTCTAACATTCATTAATTTTCACACCTAGCCTGTTTAACTAGGGTTGCCATATTCGCAAAAGTGAAAATCAGGACAAAAGTTGTTGAGCTTTTTTTCCTTTAGGGGTGGGGGGAATCAAACATTTTTGGGATTTTAAAGGGTTTTTTAAAGTTAAAACAAACAAATACCCTACTTGCCATACATTGGGGTTTCCCCAGACATTTTGCCGATTCTGCGAAAATCTGCCCAGACGCCATTTTCAAGCGTATGGCAGCCCTAGTTTCTCTTCCCTAACACAAAACATCCATTTTGCAGCAAGGGTTCGGAACTGAGGGTTCGGCACTTCCAACAAGGTCGCCACAATTGCTCAGTCATCTCTTTCCAGGGCAGTTGTTGTCAGTTTAGAATATTAGTATACCTGAAGGAGCGTATCCACCCCATAGTTCTGCCCGGACACTGAGGTCCAGCGCTAAGGGCCTTCTGGCGATTCCCTCATTGCGAGAAGCAAAGCTACAGGGAACCAGGCAGACGGCCTTCTTGGTGGTGGCACCCGCCCTGTGGAATGCCCTCCCTTCAGATGTGAAGGAAATAAGCAGCTATCTTCTCTTTAAAAGACATCTGAAGGCAGCCCTGTTTAGGGAAGTTTTTAATATTTAATGCTGTATTGTTTTTAACACTTGATTGGGAGCCGCCCAGAGTGGCTGGGGAAACTCAGCCAGATGGGTGGGGTATAAATAAATTATTATTTCCACATGTGAGGCTTAAACTGCTGTCTCCCAGCAACCCCCCCCCATCAAATCTATTTCCAGCCCATGCAAGGTAAGAGTCTAAGATTGTGCTTAGCTTGCCAGAAAAACAGCAGGTGGGCAGAGGTGTTTACTATGTGGATGAGCACGCTGGCCAGGGCGCCCAACACTGCAGAGCAAACTGGAAGCAAGAGTTTCTCTCCTTCCACCCGCTTTGCACTTCCCCAGCAACTCTGCTCAGCTTCCTCACCTTGTTCGCTGTTGAAGACGGCCAGCAGGCGAAACATGAAGGCCCCGCAGGTGGCTGAGAAGAATCCCCTCCAGTAGTCCCGGACGGCGAAATGGGAGGACACGACCTCGATGCTGAAGAGGACCCCTGGGTGGGACCAGATTAGGAGGAGAATGGGCAGGTGAAGAAAACAGGTAAGGCAGAGGTCGGCAACTGGCAGCCAATATGCCCCGACCAGAGGCTCCCTTGTGCCTTGGCCCTTGGCAAGGAGATGCATTGATGCCTTCAAAGTTGGGAGAAACCATAGACAAGAAACTCATAAAGTTTTGAAATAAAAAAATTAAGGTCATGTGTGTGTGTGTGTGTGTGTGTGTGTGTGTGACGCGGGTGGCGCTGTGGGTTAAACCACAGGGCCTAGGACTTGCCGATCAGAAGGTTGGCAGTTCGAATCCCCGCAACGGGGTGAGCTCCCGTTACTCAGTCCCTGATCCTGCCAACTTAGCAATTTGAAAGCACATCGAAGTGCAAGTAGATAAATAGGTACCGCTCCGGCGGGAAGGTAAACAGCGTTTCCATGCGCTGCTCTGGTTTGCCAGAAGCGGCTTAGTCCTGCTGGCCACATGACCCGGAAGCTGTACGCCGGCTCCCTCGGCCAATAAAGTGAGATGAGCGCCACAACCCCAGAGTCGGCCACGACTGGACATAATGGTCAGGGGTCCCTTTACCTATATATATATATATATATATATAAAACCCCACAGAAAGTCCTGAAACCATTTTGTCCCTCCCAAATGGTTTCAGGACTTTGACCTCAATTGACCTCAAACATTTCTCTGCAAGGTCAAAGGAAAATGGAAAAGCCTCCCCATTGTCTACTCCTTCACAAATCCTGTCTTCAGAGTATGTCTGTGTATGAAAAGGGTGAGCCTGTGATCTGGCTCAGGAACTAAGTATTTGTCATTACAAAAGACTGGCCAGGCTCCCCAGGGTATCCAATCAAGTGACCATTAACAGGTCTGCCAGCAGGAGATAAACAATGCACTCAGATTTCTGTTGTAGACTGCCCTTTCTGTGATATAGGTATGATGTGTCTGGGGGTGGTCTTGGACTCCAGGGCGGGCAATTTAAAATGTCTATATAAGGGCGGGCACACCTTTGTTCTGGGTTCCTCCTCCTTTCCTGTGTGTGAGGGGAGTACCCTGTTGCAACAGATCAATAAAGATCAGGCTTACAAGCTGCTTTGCTTCTCAGTATTCTCTGGTTGGCCTCTGTTATTTTCTCCTACCAATAGGGACTCTATATGGGCTCTTGGATACCCCATAAGGGAAAAGAGCAGATTTTTGTTTACAACATTTTCCAATTTGCCAGGGATAGTCCTGGAATTGCAAAAGCTACCTCGGTTTTCCTTTTTCTGGTTTCCGATGGAGAAGCTACAAAGGACTCTATAAGGGCTCTTGTGTCCCCCATAAGGGAATAAGGGCAGATTTCTGTTTATTACAGTTTGCTGTTTGTCGCCTCCTGTGCTCTGCCACTGACTTCCTCCACGGCCGTGACTGGATCCCTCAGCTGAGGCACCCAGAGGAGTCTGTATACCTTGTCTCGCTGCCCAGAGCTGTGGGGGGTCTCTTACCCATTTCAAACCAGAGTGGAGAGGTGTGGTTTTTGCAGGCCCCTCGCCAACACAGCCCCCTTCCCCCAATGACCACCGGTTTGCCGCTTTAGACATGAGCTGCTTGACAGCGCGACACAAAGCGTTTTCACCAAACAAACTCCAAGCTCTGTAAACTTTGCAAGCCACTTGCCAGCTAGGTTTACTGAATCTGACCCACGGGGTAGGGCAAAGCTTTGCTGGTCTGTGTGCTTGTTTCTCTTACCGCTGATGGGAGCCCCGAAGACAGTGGCCACTCCAACAGCCGCTCCAGCCACCAGCATCTCGTTCTGTTTGCTCTTATTCTAGGAGGAAGAGAGATCCGTTTGCTAAGTGCCTCTTGCATCGCTGAGCATGAATCCCCCCAGGGCTCCAGAATGGGTGCTGAGTGCTGCATTTGCCTTCCAAGCCAGCAGGAGTCACTCCAGTTTGACCCCTTTGCAGCTCTGTGCTCGGATTATTAAACTGAGCAAAGATTGGGGGAGACAATCCGTTCCTTCCGGTTCCTCTCCGTTTATCATTTCTCAACCTCTTAAATCCAGTTCTCATTTCAACATTAGTTAATGATTTTTGAAAAATAAAATAAATGAGATCTGCAACATTCTAGTGCGAATGTTGTTCCTAGTTCCTGATAGGCTCATCTTTGTGTGTGTGTGTGTGTGTGTGTGTGTGTGTGATTTTGCCTAATGTACACATTTTTTTATTTTATTTTTGCAAAGCCATTTCTCTTAATATAACACATTTGTGTATGTTGCTTTTCCCTAATGCATGCTCTTTATGTACACTTTGCCCTGGTTCTATGCATTTCTGTACACCTGACTCTGCCTTGCAAAATTTAGAAAGGTCCAAATTTCAGAGGATGGCTGCAATTTAGGTTTGCGTTGTTAGCATTCCTGCTCCATGATTGCAGTCATGGGATTGTTGTCTATCACATGACGGTATATGTTTTGACTCCACAGAGTGGGAAGTGACAGGATGCTTGTGTTACTGTGTTCCGTGAAGTGGGATTATTGTCCTTTGTTCTTTTTCTCTTTGCTGTCTGTTGCTAGAGAGAGAGGGAGCCATGTTGCAGTGCTCCGTGTGTGTTTATATGTAAATAAAGTAGATTAGCCAAAATGCTGAGTTGCTGAGGCCTGTCACGCAAGTTGCGAAGACTCTGCGGATCCCTAAGTGTGCCGGTGTCAATTGGCATCGGTCGCTGTGATGTTCGGGCTGAAGAAAGCTCTTGAAGATCCCGAACGAAATATCAGGAGGGAGACAACATGCCAGTTGGGCATGTGTCTTTACTAGGGTCCTACTTGACTGTAGGACGAGCTCCTAACATGCGTATTGTTCTGGACTCACCTCTAACGTGAATGGACTCGAATTTCTCCTCTGTCTCCCCTGCCTCAAAAGCACCCACTGAAAATGCGGTGGGGTGGTTATTTTGTGGGGGCAGAAATCACCTCTTCAGCCACCCTGGTTGTGACTGTAGGAAGGTGTCAAGAGGGGCAATGAATCTACATTTATCAATCTAGTGAAGGAATGCTTGGGCAGGCCCACTCCACCCCTTAGCCTTGGTGGGGGGTGGGGGGTGGCTGTCCCCTTGCTCCTTACCTCATATTCCCCAGAGACACTGGTCCGAATCTTCCCTAAGTAGGCAGCGATCATGCTGGATAGGTGAACGAAAGGCCCCTGGGGGAAGACAAGAGGAGGGCAGATTAGTAGAGGAAGGGATTCTACAATTATATAGGGATGCTTGGGCTGCGATTCCTACATTGCAGGAGATTATGAACCACCATCTGGTATGCAGGCTGAGACCCTACCTGCCCACAGACTGCCTCACCAGAGTGGTGCATGCTCTGGTTATCTCCCGCTTGGACTATTGCAATGCGCTCTATGTGGGGCTACCTTTGCGGGGGTCCCAAAAACTACAACTAATCCAGAATGCGGCAGCTAGACTGGTGAGTGGGAGCGGCTGCCGAGACCGTATAACACCGGTCCTGAAAGACCTACATTGGCTCCCAGAAAGTTTCCAAGCACAATTCAAAGTGTCAGTGTTAACCTTTAAAGCCCTAAACGGCCTCGGTCCAGTATACCTGAAGGAACATCTCCACCCCCATCATTCAGCCCGGACACTGAGGTCCAGCTCTGAGGGCCTTCTGGCAGTTCCCTCACTGCGAGAAGTGAAGCTACAGGGAGCCAGGCAGAGGGCCTTCTTGGTAGTGACACCCACCCTGTGGAACGCCCTACCTTCAGATGTCAAGAAAATAAACAACTAGCTGACTTTTAGAAGACATCTGAAGGCAGCCCTGTATAGAGAAGTTTTTAATGTTTGATGTTTTATCACATTATTATTATTATTATTATTATTATTATTATTATTATTATTATTTTGGAAGCCACCCAGAGTGGCTAGGGAAACCCAACCAGATGGGTGGGATATAAATAAATTATTATTATTATTATTATTATTATTATTATTATTATTATTATTGCAATCCCTTCCTACTTTACAATTTTATGATTCTGTAGGAATCCGGTGTATCTCCTGCAGAGGGTGGCATGGTCCACTGACCCAAGTTTCTTGAGTGGACTTGGAGGCAAAAGTTGCAGGGCTCCAACTCGCCTCCTCTCCTAGACCCAAGCTAGTAAAGGTAAAGGTACCCCTGCCCGTATGGGCCAGTCTTGCCAGACTCTAGGGTTGTGCGCTCATCTCACTCTATAGGCCGGGAGCCAGCGCTGTCCGCAGACACTTCCGGGTCACGAGGCCAGCGTGACAAGCTGCATCTGGCGAGCCAGCGCAGCACACGGAACGCCGTTTACCTTCCCGCTATAAAGCGGTCCCTATTTATCTACTTGCACCCGGAGGTGCTTTTGAACTGCTAGGTTGGCAGGCGCTGGGACCGAGCGACGGGAGCGCACCCTGCCGCGGGGATTCGAACCGCCGACCTTTCGATCGGCAAGTCCTAGGCGCTGAGGCTTTTACCCACAGCGCCACCCGGGTCCCTACCTTGCTCTAAAGCTGCTGGGGGTGTGAGCCTCTTTGCAAACAGCCACAGGGTGTAAACCAGGCATGCCCAACCTTCGGCCCTCCAGATGTTTTGGACTACAATTCCCATCACCCCTGACCACTGGTCCTGTTAGCTAGGGATCATGGGAGTTGTAGGCCAAAACACCTGGAGGGCCACAGGTTAGGGATGTCTGGTGTAAACGGTGAAGAAGAGCTCTGCAGCCTAGAGGCCATGAGTTGCTTCTCTTTGACCAGCCAACGGGTCACTTACGACTTTCCCAAGGAAGATGGTGCTTCCACATGCCAGGGTGCAGGTCAGGCCCACGACTTTGGCGCTAAAGTTCTCGATGGCCAGGTATTCTTCCAGGATGACGCCCGTCAAGATGATCTTGAGCTCAGGAATGCCGGAACCTGGAAGGAGCACACAGGGAGGAGGTTCCAGGTTGTTTGGGGGACCTCCAGCCAGGCTAGGAAGATGTTCCTGGTGGCCACCTGAGGAGGATCTGCCTCTTTTCTTTCTGCATTGGCCCCACCCAACAGCCTTCTCCCTGGCCCACCTCACAGGAGGCCTGTTATGTATTCAGTGGCCTGTGTCTGCCTGAGCTTGAGTCTGGACTGAGGATTCTGAGCTCCTGTGTTCTGATTCAATACACGTTGTCCAATCACAGAACATTTCAGGATTTGGGCCTCTGCCATTGGCCCTTGAACCCTGAGTCGTGATTCGCAGTTTGGAAGTTTAGACAGCCAATCACGTTGGCAGTGGGAGTGGCCCAGGCTCTCAGGAATGTATATAAGCAGTTACTTTGCCTCTGTTTCCCAGTTATGTGGTTCAGTAAAGGTTCTTGCTGTTATCTCCGTGTCTTGCCTCATGGGAACTCACCTTTAAGGCCTTTGCTGAGTTAGCCAATTAGTCCATCTAGCTCAGTTCTGTCTACACTGACTGGCAGCAGCTCTCCAGGGCAACTTGGAGTTGCTGGGCATTGAACCCAGGGACCTTTGGCATGCAAAGCAGAATGTTGTTCTTATAAGCGGCATTCCTTGCGAGCTGAGTGAAGACCCTTCCTGTAAGATGCAGGAACTGGGGACCCTTGGCCTATTGAGCTCCATATTGTCTACACTGACTGGCAGAAGCTCTCTGGGTTTCAAGCAGGGAGCCTCTCCCAGCCCTATTCGACGATGCTGCCAGGGCAGGGCTGGATTAACCATTAAGCAAAACAAGCACGTGCTTCGGGCATCGAGGGAAAGGGGGACCGCAGGAAATTTTCCACTGCCGGATTTTTAACATTAATGGCCACAAATTGCTCAGCTGAGCATTCATTTCCTCAGCTAAAGTATATTACAAATCCCAACAGAACAACTATACAAACAAGGCATCCTGGATGCTTACTAAGTATAGTAGCAAATGTGTTACGTAAGATGTTTTGAGAATCTGATCAAAGATTTTGCAATCAAAAAAAGCAGAAGAAATTTTTCCAAACACAAATAAAGTGGAAGTATGCAAAAACAAGCAGCATTTTCCATCTTACTGTAGGTTTTGTTTCATTTCTAAAAATGGAATTTTATTTTGCTGTTTATTATTTATATTTTGAATTAGGTATATGCAGGGGCAGTGCTTTTTTTCTAAAACATTTTTTAAAGGGTACTCTCATTTTGACTCAAGAAAGCCACCATTTTATAGGGGTAGCAACGGAACTGACGATTCACCACGCTAGAGAAGAAACTAAAATTTTTAACATTTTTAGTTTGTTCTCCTGTAAGATTCACAAAATGTTTCGGGGTATGCGTACCCCTGCGTCCCCCCTGAAAAAGCACTGTGCAGGGACACCAAAATCTATTAAGTGCTTAGGGTCTCTAAAGCTCTTAACCTGGCCCTGTTCCAGGGGTTGAGTCTGGGGGCTTCTGAATGGCAAGGCTCTACCACTTGAGCCCTGACCTTTCCCCAGAGTACAAACTCAGTGGCTTCCTGCACCCCAGTCCTCTACAAATGAATTGTGTTTACACTCCTTCCTAGCTGCATCAGGCTTCCTTTTGGAAAGAAGGTAAAGGTAAAGGGACCCCTGACCATTAGGTCCAGTCGTCGCCAACTCTGGGGTTGCGGCGCTCATCTCGCTTTACTGGCCGAGGGAGCCGGCGTACAGCTTCCGGGTCATGTGGCCAGCAGGACTAAGCCGCTTCTGGCGAACCAGAGCAGCGCACGGAAACGCCGTTTACCTTCCTGCTGGAGTGGTACCTATTTATCTACTTGAACTTTGACGTGCTTTCGAACTGCTAGGTTGGCAGGAGCTGGGACTGAGCAACGGGAGCTCACCCCGTCACGGGGATTCGAACCGTCGACCTTCTGATCGGCAAGTCCTAGGCTCTGTGGTTTAACCCACAGCGCCACCCACGTCCCTTTTTGGAAGGAAAAGGAGGTGCAAATATGACAGTTAAGACAGAAGGGGTGAGCAGGAGTAGCTAATGTTCCTTCTCCTTACGTTCCCTCTGCTGTTAAGTTGCCAGGGAATCAGGCAGGCAGCTAGGCTGTTGAGCTGTTGGCGGTTTGGGGCTGGGGCAGGCTCCGCACCTTGGCCGCCAGTGGCCAACCCCTGCTCCCACTCGCCCACCCAAAGGCTCACCTGCAGAGTGTGGTGTGATGCTCTGTGCGAAGCCAGTCGAGAAAGCTGACAGCGCGACGGGGTACATGGTCCAGGAAAGGTACTTCAGCACCGGGTAGTCCCCAATCTCTTGGTAAAGCCACATGTGGGCTAAAGAAACAGAAAGGAAAATCGACATGTCCTTCTGGACGCATCACCTAGCAGCTGGTTCAAACTGGTGTGATAGGAATTTTATGGTCTTAGATATATGGTAATGTTCATAACTGCACATACATAGATCAACACAGGAAGACCAACCTGGAACCATTTTGATTCCTAAACTGACCAAATCCTTTCTCT
Organism: Podarcis tiliguerta; assembly: GCF_965153285.1. Lineage (NCBI taxonomy): Eukaryota > Metazoa > Chordata > Lepidosauria > Squamata > Lacertidae > Podarcis > Podarcis tiliguerta. The sequence continues at coordinate 8,158,805 of NC_139541.1, forward strand.
GCAAGGTTAAACTGGAAAAGCCTCCCCATTGTCTCTTTCCTCACAAATCCTGTCTCAATGAATAAGGTGTGAGCCTGTGACCTGGCCCAGGAAATAAGTATTTTACCACTACAAAAGAATGGCCAGGCTCCCCAGGCAATCCAATCAAGTAACTTGCCAGACAGGAGATAAACTGTGACAGGAGAAAAACAACATTTAAATTTCTGTGATGTAGGTGGGATGTATCTGAGGGGTGGTCTTAGGTTACACCCCTTCTGTAATGTATGCATGATGTTTTTGGGGGGGTGGTCTTGATCTACAGGATGGGAATTTCAAAAGTCTTTATAAGCTCTTGCACAGCATTTTTGTGGGTCCTCCTCTTTTCCTGCGAGTGAGGGGAGTACCCTGTTGCAACAGATCAATAAAGATCAAGCTTACTAGCTGCTTTGCTTCTCAATATTCTCTGGTTGGCCTCTGTTATCTTCTCCTACCAATAGGGAATCTATGTAAGGACTCTATATGGGCTCTTGGATACTCCATAAGGGAAAAGGGCATATTTTTTATTTACAACACTGGGCAGCTTAACGCAAAGATGGAGGAACCCATGGCCCTCCAAACGTAGTTGGATTCCAACTCCCCTCATCCCTAGTCACTGGCTGGGCTGCCTCAGCAATGGCTGGAGGACCACACAGGCCATTTACTGCCCCTGGCTACCCGCATCACTACTCTGCCTTCTTTTGGGGTTTTTTTGGACTACAGTTCCCATCATCCCTGACCACTGGTCTTGCTATCTGGGGAAGATGGAAGTTGTAGTCCAAAAAAACCAACACCCACAACCCAGCTAGAGACCCCAAATTGGGAAACACCTGTCTAAATGACTCTCAGGCTCCCTTCCAATTCTGTGATTCTATGAATGGGCAGATGGAAATCATATGCGGCACTCTGGATGTTGCCGGACTCCAACTCCCATCATTCCCCTGACCATCGGTCATCCGGGCTGCTGAGGCTTCTGGGAGTTGGAGTCCAGCAGTGAACTGTCTTCCTCTGCCTTCGCATTTCGCCCAGTCCTTTTAAAAGCTGTGCAAGAAGGTTAGTTTTGTGAATAGCTTCTGAGGGCGGCTTTGTTCTAAGGGCTTCGACGTCCACAATGTCATTCTTATAAATGGCATTGCAAGTCAATAATTGCTGCTAATTGGGCCCAAAGGCAGAACAGAAGTCTTTTAAAAATGAATGAGCCCACTAAAGGGGATACAGGCGAGGAGGCTACGATCCTTCCTGTAGGGGCTCTGATGGGAGAATATTCAACTAAGTACCCAACTAAGTCGGGGATTCTTTAGCATTGCGGCAGGCGGGCTAGACTAGATGACCCCTGGGTCCCTTCATCTCTGCAATTCTGTGGTTTTACTAAGGTTTACACTCACAATGAACCCATTGAAAACAATGGACCAACGTTGGCAAAGTCTATTAATTTAAAAGGGGCAACCCAGCCAGATGGGTGGGATATAAATAATAAAATCATCATCATCATCATCATCATCATTTAGCCCAGTGTTTCCCAAACTTGGGTCTCCAGCTGTTTTTTTCAGACTACAATTCCCATCATTCCTGGCCACTGGCCTTGCTAGCTAGGGATGATGGGAGTTGTAGTCCAAAAACAGCTGGAGACCCAAATTTGGGAAACACTGATCTAGAGCAAGCTGCTGCAATGCAAGAATCCAATTAAATAAATCTGATGAATAATAATTTAGCTCTCCGCTTCTCCTGGTTCCTCCTGCTGCCTTTCAGAGATTAGGAGCCTAAGGCTGACTGAGAGCGGTCTGGGGGTGTCTGTTACCGTTGGCCATCCTGGAGACGGTGAAGTCCATGGCGAAGCTGACCAGGGCCATGATGACCCCCAGGGCGAAGAGGAAGTACCAGTCGTCCCCCACGCGGAAAAGTTGTCGCTTGACGAACTCCAGGCAGCCTGCAGGGGGCAGCAGAGGACCAGGGTGAGTTAGGTACGTTGGCACCCATAAGAAGAGACGCCTAGTGGAGGTTTTTTTTGGGGGGGCATCTACAGACCTTTCATTTGGCACACATTGGAATCCACCACCACACCCCCAAAATGCTGACATTCTTATATGCAAATTAAAAGACGCCTGCTTCTTGGGAGAAAAGCAATGACAAACCTAGACAGCATCTTAAAAAGCAGAGAAATCACCTTGCCAACAACGGTCCGTATAGTTAAAGCTATGGTTTTCCCAGTAGTGATGTATGGAAGTGAGAGCTGGACCATAAAGAAGGCTGATCACCGAAGAATGGATGCTTTTGAATTATGGTGCTGGAGGAGAGTCTTGAGAGTCCCATGGACTGCAAGAAGATCAAACCTCTCCATTCTGAAGGAAATCAGCCCTGAGTGCTCACTGGAAGGACAGATCCTGAAGCTGAGGCTCCAATACTTTGGCCACCTCATGAGAAGAAAAGACTCCCTGGAAAAGACCCTGATGTTGGGAAAGATGGAGGGCACAAGGAGAAGGGGATGACAGAGGATGAGATGGTTGGACAGTGTTCTTGAAGCTGCCAGCATGAGTTTGACCAAACTGCAGGAGGCAGTGGAAGACAGGAGTGCCTGGCGTGCTCTGGTCCAGAGGGTCACAAAGAGGTGGACACGATTAAATGACTAAACAACAACAATGCCCATGCTAGTGAGGAGTCATAGAATTGTAGGGTTGGAAGGGACCCCAGGGTCATCTAGTCCAATCCCCTGGGATGCAGGAATCTCAGCTAAAGCATCCTGACAGATGGCCATCCAACCTCTGCTTATAAACCTCAAAGGAAGAGGAGAAAGTGGATAAGACCAAAATTCAGGGTCACCCGATTCAGCAGAGATTCCAGGCAGGCAAATCAAAAGGACTTGTCTGCACTGTTGTGAAATGTAACTGACTCCCTGCCACAAGGTTCTGATTCAAATTGGCTTAAATAGGGAGAAGCTGACACCCACCCACGGAGGGAGACGAGTCTGTTACATCGCAGGGGGTTGGACTAGATGACCCTGGGGTCCCTTCCAACGCTACAATTCTATGACTCCTCACTAGCATGGGCAGCCAGGATTTTTGATGCGGGGGGGGGACCTCAGATTTATATAGGTTTTCATTGATTTTTTTGGAGGGGGTAGCTGCGCCCATGCTACGCTCATGCTCACTAGGCCTATATTTATAAACATTGGATCATATCATGACACACTTGGGGCTAGGGCTTTGAGATGGGACAGCGACAACAGAAAAGAACACACAAAAAACCTCTTCCCACCCCCTTTCACCAGTGCGCACTGGAAGTTATCAAAGTTGTGCCCCGCAGGAAGGTTAAATCTATTGCGTCCTGAGATCTCAGATTCCTTTCTGATCAATTTGGCACCAAATGGAACCAGCTCGGCTCTCAGTCTTGTCCCACTTGTGCTTGGGGGGGAGGCGGGGGGGGGGGAAGAGACGCAGGAAAAACACAAAGTCCGGGACAAAGTCTCCTCCCCATTCCCCGCCGGGTGTATTTTGAAACTGGCCAGACGCAGGAATGACCGGCCAGGGAGCGTGTGGGTCCATAGCTAAATCCCTCTCTGGGTCACCGCGTTGGAATCCCATTCCCACCTCCTTCTCTCCCCCCCCCCCTCCAGGCGGCCACGTCCGGGTAGGGGCAGGGAAAGGTCTGGTTCTTGCTGCAAAACATCTCTGGCGCGCTCACGGGGTTCCTCTTGGCTGGGGCGCAGCGCCAGTTTTCGAGACCGACAGAGCTCCGCCTCCATCAGATGGGACTGTTGTTTAGGGACCAACAAGCCCTGCCTACATGAAAGCAGATCGTGCATTTTCCATGACAGCGTTTTAGGCACATTGCCTCGCTTGCAAATTCGGATCATGCCCTTCTCTCTCAAAGGCAGGCAGGTGGTTCTTCTGCCTTGATTTCTCTCTCGCACTTGCTCAAAAACACTTATAGTTTATAATATACATATATATTTTTATAACCCTTGGCTGTTAAAAAAACAGCAACAGCAACCTCAAAGCAGTTTTGCAGAAAAGGAATAAAGCAATAAAATGACCAGTAGGGAAAATAACTATGATAATTCAAAACGTTCAGAAAGTTAAAATAGCAGTGGACTGCAAACAGATTAAGGCGTTGGCTTTCTAAAAAACATCTGTGCAGGCTTCCTTAAACAAAAATGTTTTAGCGAAGGGGTCTGCCTGATGTCAATATGCAGGGGGTTCTAAGTGCTGCCATAGAACACCAGTCTGAAAAGATCGACAGTACGTCAGCTCCCAGGACTTTCCGAGCACAATTCAAAGTGGTGGTGGTGCTGACCTTTAAAGCCCTAAATGGCCTCGGCCCAGTATACCTGAAGGAGCGTCTCCACCCCCATCATCCAGCCTGGACACTGAGATCCAGCACCGAGGGCCTTCTGGCAGTTCCCTCACTACGAGAAGCCAAGTTACAGGGAGCCAGGCAGAGGGCCTTTTTGGTGGTGGCACCTGCCCTGTGGAACGCCCTCCCACCAGATGTCAAGGAAATAAACAACTTTTTGACTTTTAGAAGGCACCTGAAGGCAGCCCTGTATAGGGAAGGTTTTTATAATTTGTTGGTTTTTATAATTTGTTGGAAGCTCCCCAGAGTGAGCGGAGTTCCATTATTCTTATTAGTATTATTATTATTATTATTATTGCCGTCTCCTCCATGAAGTTCTCTAATCCTCTTTTCAAGCGATCTGGGTTGGTGGTGGTCACTGTGTGAAAAAGGACTTTCTCTTATCTGCCTTGATTCTTCCTGCATTTCCACCAGCAGCTGAAGGTTTTGAGGACCAGCATGGATGCTGCACAGGGCACCTGTCTCTGGATAACCACCCAGGGGATCCTCTGACTCTTCTAGATCCCTAGATTCCTTTTCCCTTACCTCTGATCTTCCTCCGTGTTTTTGGCCAAGGTTTCCAACTCTGCTCCAGCATCAGAATCCGCTCTTCCTGCTCCTCTCTTCCATCCTTCCTCTTCTGTTGACCTTCTGCATCCATCTGCTGATAGGGCTGGCAAGCACCCCCTGTTGAAAATGGGGGAGGTTCCCAGCGGGTGACTACATGGTGGGGCAGGGAGGAAAGGCTGGAGACCAAATTTGCTGCACCATTCCTCCCAACTCTGTGGGAGTTGCGATCCTGTGGCAGTGGCGTAGCGTGGGTTGTCAGCACCCGGGGCAAGGCAAGTAATTTCCCCCCCCCCGCTGCACTGTCCCTCCCCCAGATAGTCCCTCGCTCTCTCTCCGCACCGCACCGCACGCCTGGCACCCTCCCCTCCACAGTGGGCGGCGACCCAGCGGCTCAGATCAGATTCGCACAGCCAGCACTGCAGTGAGAGAGAGTGAGTGAGCCAGGTAGGGGCAGAGAGCTGCGAGTGCGAGCGCCCCCCCCAGATGTTGCGCCCGGTGCGGCCGACCCCCCCTGCACCCCCCACGCTACGCCACTGTCCTGTGGGCAAGTTGGTGCAACTCTGTGGGGCTCTGTGCTGCTGAATTCACTGAGCAAGCAACTCTGGGCCCTTCCCCTAAATCCATCCTTGGCCCTCTTCCGGCTCATTCAAGCCTAGACCTGGGTAAACTCAGCCCCACATTGCCATGGAATGTGCGAAGCAGGAGGGAAAGGGTGCCTGTAGGCATGCACAGAGTGCCTTTTCTCTGCACAACCGAGTTCTGAGTACTCCACTAGCACCTGGAGTTACGGGCCACAACTTCGTTCTAACATAAAACAGGCCGATCCAGGTAGCCCCCCTGCATAATTTTAAGTGTAAACATGAAATATTCTGAAGTTCCTGAGGCTGCAATCCTGTGCACACTTAAGCTCAGAGTAAACCCTGCAAAGCGGACCTTCCTGCTTGGGAAAGGGTTGGGCTGCCAAATTACTCAAAAATTCAGAAAGTCAAAGGCCCCCCCACCTCCCACAGGGTTTATTTCTAAGAGAAAATGCTAGCAATTTACATCTCCTTCTCCTCTTTCAGCCTCAAGTAGGAATTCATGGCAACGGCTGCTGTTTCTTCTTGAAAACCACCAAACTGGAAAGAATTAACCCCAACAAAACACCCTGAGCAACCCTTGTCGTTTCAGCTACAGGAGCAACCAAGAGCTCTGTCCTAGGCTGAATTACACAAGAGTAAGACCTGCTATGTTTAATGAGCTGAATCCCAGGTAAGTGCACAAGTCACAGGTGGCTGCCTGAGTTAACAAGCTACAACCCTAGAGCATGCAAAAGACTTACCCTGCCTCCCTGGTGGCAAAGTCCTGGTGTGTCCTCTCCGGGATCTTGTCTCTCTGCACCTGCGCTAGCCGGAGAACACACCTGTCTCCCTCCCTCCCCACCACACCCCTCTCTCTGACCTCTAACCATCTGCAGGTGATTTGGGACCTTGCAGAAAGTGCCCTTCAGGGATCCAGGCAGACCTGAGCTGGAAGGAACTGGCCTGGCAGCAACTCAGGAGCAAGGAAAAGGGCTGCGAGGGAAGAGCAGTTTGCCTGTGCTGGGATCCAGCCCTCCTACACCACAAGGGTGTTGTCTGAGCCAGATTCGAGGGCCAGCATCTGATTTGAGTTGCAGGAGCTCATGTGCGCAGTACGTGCCTGCATTCCACTTCCCCAAAGTACGTGTCACACTCTTGCGTGACCAAAAGACAGAGCCAAGGGAGTGGGGCTGTGTGGGCAGGGCCTCGCTGTGCCTCCGCGCTTTCCTTTCTCCTCTGTAAGCGTCAAAATTAGGTGGGATGGTGGCGAGAGATTCGGTTTTATTTGTGTTTCAGCGAGAAACTGATTCTCTGCACTTCTCTGAACTTCATGATATAATTCCCCAGCCAAACAATGGCAGTGCATTGGTTTGGGGAAAAGGGGCATTAGTGAAACAACATACGAAACGCACATCATTTGCACAGTGCATAGTTAACCTATGGAACTCCCTCCCACAGGAAGCAGTGATGGTCACCGACATGGAGGACTTTGAAAGAGGATTAGACAAATTCATGGCTGCAAGTCGCAATGGCTATGCTCTCCACTGTTGGAGACAGGATACCCTTGGAAGTCAGTTAGTGGGCACTACAGAGGGAAGAGTGCTGCTGCTGCTGCTCTGCTCAGGTCCTGCTTATGGGGCTGGACTAGATGACCCTTGGGTTCCCTTCCAGCTCTACAACTCTTATGATTCTATTATACCCTTTGGGGCATCTGGCTGGCCACTGCGAGGACAGAGAGAGGGGCTGGACTAGATGGGACTTGCTTTTGCCAGCTCCGGGTGGGACAATACTTGTGTCCTTTAAAAAATGCCCCCTCATCACCAACTCTGTAACTGGGGGTGGCGCTGGGAGTATGTTTGAATGATACGATAATCTTTATTGTCATTGTCCCACACAGAAAAACGAAATTGGGGGGGGGGATCTACATCAGACATTCAAAAACCAACAAGCCTGCTATCCCAGCTATCCCAGCCTGGTTAGCCCCCTAAAAACTCTGATATCCCATTTTTAAAATACAAAACACTCCCATAGAGACTCCTTACAATGCGTTTAAAACCAAAATCGCATTTGGATAGAAACTCTTTCTCAGGCGGCTAGTCCTAGTCTTTATAACCCTGTAGCTTCTTCCAGAAGGCAGAAGCTGAAAGAGATCATTTCCGTGGTGCGCACTATCCTGCGCTATCTCTGCAGCTTTCTTATGGCACCTGGAAGCATAGATTTGATCCAAGGCGGGAAGAGTGCACCCAATTATTCTCTCCGCATTCTTTACAACCCTGGACAGCATTGTTTTTTCCCTGACTGTGCAGCTCCCAAACCACACACAGACCATAAATTAATACACTCTCCGCAGTACTATGGTAAAATGCCATCAACAGGTCCTTTAAGAGATTGTTTTTCCGGAGGATTCTCACAAAATATAACCTCTGCTGTGCTCTCTTCATCAGGTCTTTGCTGTTTTCTCCCCATCTCTCAACTCCATTCCCAGAAATTGAAACACCGAGACCTGTTCCACGCACCTTCCCCTCAATAATGGGTGAGGGGGCAGAGACGACATACCCCTGAACCACTTGTTGCAGGATGGAAAATGCCCCCATCACTCAGTGCCTCCTTGTTAAAGGCCGTGCTGGGTTGCTGAGCTGAATGGTCCCCATTGTGTACCTAGCAGAGAGGCAAGCTCCCTCTGCTCTGCCCAAAGACATAAGAACATCAGGAGAGGCAGCTGGATCAGGCCCAGGGCCCTTGTAGTCCAGCCTGTTGCTTTCAGTCCCCATGGCCAACCAGATGCCCCCCAAGGGCAGTCTGCAAGCAGGACCCGAGTGCAAGAGAGCAGCCCCCCCCCCAGTCTCCTGGAAATGGGGCAGGGAGAGAGAGAGGCCGCAGGCAGAAAAAAACACCCCTTTTACTGGGAAATGTGAGCCCCATCTTTTCTCACGCATTGGGGAGAACTGTGCCAGATGGCTGACCCCAGGATGTTCCATCTTTAAGTGTGGCAGCAGCGTCCACACTTTGGAACTCCCTGCCTCTTGATGTCAGGTGCCTTCAAGCAGTGGCGTAGCGTGGGTTGTCAGCACCCGGGGCAAGGCAAGTAATTTGCACACACACACACACGCACGCTGCACTGTCCCTCCCCCAGATAGTCCCTCGCTCTCTCTCCGCACCGCACGCCTGGCACCCTCCCCTCCACAGTGGGCGGCGACCCGGCGGCTCGGATCGGATTCGCACAGCCAGCACTGCAGTGAGAGAGAGTGAGTGAGCCAGGTAGGGGCAGAGAGCTGCGAGTGCAAGCGCGCCCCCCCCCCATGTTGAGCCCGATGCGGCCGGCCCCCCCTGCACCCCCCACGCTACGCCACTGCCTTCAAGGTGTTCTTTTTGGTGCCTGCTTTAAAAAAACAACACCATTTTTGTTTCAACAGATACCCAGACTGTTGACATGGTTTTAATCAGTTGGTTTAAATTTTTCCGACGTTTTAAATAGCTGCTGATAATTTGCTTTTATTTTTGCAAATCAGAGTATATACGTTTTATGAAACAAAATACAGGGGGGCAGTGTAGGAGCCAACTCCTGGGGCCAAGGTACCATCACACACACACACCCAATATTTTTTTTGAGGGGACTGCCCCCCCAAGTTGATGTGTATTGCCATTCAAATGGTGTGCATGTGTGATCGATTGTGCAGGGTTTATTGTTTTGCGTACATTCAATTGTAAGGTAAAACGTATGCGAAGGGACTTGACAGGAAGTCAAAACTGAAGAAAAGATTTTGTAAGATAAAAGGGGGGAAATATTTATTTTCATTATTAGCATTATTATTATTTCTCGTGTGTGTGTGCGCGGGTGGGTGTTTTGTATGAAATGTGTGGGAGGAAATAAGACGGTAAATAACAAATAACAAACAAAATATTGATGCATGTCATTTTTATTTCTCAATAATATTTTGTGGTAGTATGGTTGTAATGCTTTTTGTAACATAAAATCATTTAATGAAAATTATATATATAAAAAAAGGATTATGCGGGGCGGGACTTACCTGCCCTCCCCCAATGTTTTATTTTAGTTGGCATCCCTGGGGGGCCAGTTTGCCTCCGCACCCAAATATGCCCCCAATAGGTAACGCGTGAATGATTTCTGTGCCTCCACGCCACCCGGAGGAGGAGCCTGCCGGACTCCTGGCTTAAGGGCGAGCGTTCCCCAGCGGGTCTCCTGCGGGAAGCAGCGGAGGGCGATTGGCAGGCGTCCCTGGCAAGAGCGCGCGAGCAAAGGGTGACTCAGGCTTGAGCCGGGACGGTGACCAAGCAAGCCGGATTTAGCTCTGATCCAGCCCCTTCTCCAGCCCGCCTGTGAAATGCCTCCCGCCTGCCTCATCCCACCCCTCCCAGCGCGCAACCGAGGCACATTCCGGGCTGCCGGGTTCGCGCAGGCGCCCCGGGGTGGGCTTGGCCCGGGATCCCTCCGAGCGAGCTGGGAAAGGGAACCTTAAATGGGCGAAGGATGCAAGGGGGGGGGGGGGTCTGGCACTGCCTCCCCCAATGCTCACGGCGTCCCCTTTCATTCCCGCCCCCCAGGGCTGCAAGGCAGGCAGGAGTTGTACAAGGCTTTGCGCATTGCCGCTTCCCCTGTTGGATTCCAGCCTGAGCCTCGCAACTGTTTGGAAATAGCTTCTTTCAGGACGCAAGATGCAAATCAAACAGGTTTCCTTTGGGCTTGTTTGAAGGGGGTCATGCGTGATTTAGCTGTCCCTCCCCCCTTATTGAGGGATGTGGGTGGTGCTGTGGTCTCTAAACCACTGAGCCTCTTGGGCTTGCCGATCAGAAGGTCGGAGGTTCGAATCCCCGCCACAGGGTGAGCTCCCGTTGCTCGGTCCCAGCTCCTGCCAACCTAGCAGTTCGAAAACACGTCAAAATGCAAGTAGATAAATGGAAACAGCTCCGGCGGGAAGGTAAACGGCGTTTCCATGCGCTGCTCTGGTTCGCCAGAAGCGGCTTAGTCATGCTGGCCACATGACCCGGAAGCTGTATGCTGGCTCCCTCTGCCAGTAAAGCGAGATGAGCACCGCAACCCCAGAGTCGTCTGCGACTGGACTTAACTGTCAGGGTTCCTTTAGCTCTTTTTAGCCCCCTTACTGAACGATGGTTAGGGCCATCTTACCCATAGGCGCTAGGGGTGCAGGGCACCTGGATGCTGGGCTCTCAGGGGCACCAGGCTGAGAGTCCGGGGCCGGAGAGTTGAGTCCGGGGAAGAGCTGGCCCATCGGTCAGAGCGCCGCAGCGGGCTCTTCTGCTGTGAGTGGCTCTGTGCCACAAGTTCAGGGGCGAGCGAGCCAGCAAGACACTGAGGTCAGCCGACTCCGTCCTCCTGTACGCCTGGGACTAGGCAACGGCGGGGGGGACGGACGGGGCGGATCTTTGCACCCCAGTGCTGCATATGCTTAAGACAGCCCTGACTATGGTATATATAATATTATACATTTTTCATCTTTGTGCTTCCACCGAGTCAAGCAAAAGCAGCAGGCACAAAATTTACATGGCTTTTAAAGTGGCTTAGAGGAGGAAAAGGGCTGCTAGTTGCAATGGCTATGCCTTAACTGGAGCCAGTAAATGTTTATGAATCCCATTGCCGGGAACAGCAGAAAGGGAGAATTGTTGCGCTCAGGGCCTTGTTTAGGAAGAGGCATCTGGTTGGCCAATGTCAAGGCAGGATGCTGGACCTGGCGGTGGTCCTTTATTTATTTGTTAAAATATTTGTATATTGCTGTATCGTAAATATATATCTATCTATCAAAGCAGTTTACAGCAGTAAAAATATAAACCATATTAAAAAGTTTTAAAAAGGACATAAACGAACCATTTTGGAAGGATGTCTTCTTACCTGACGGAATAGGAGGAATTTAAACGCTGGCACAGAAGGCGCCTCCTGCTGAATCTCCAGTGGCGGAGAGTTCCATCAGCCGCGCTGACGTTTCTCATAATCGTCAAGTGAGCCTTGCCAACTCCGGGAATGACCAGCGACACTCCCGTCAGTGACTCCCGTGACCGAGCTAGGATATGACAAGGAATTGGTCGATTTCAGTGGGCCAGACCCAGATCTACTGTGCCCATTTCTGGAGACCACCATTTAAGGAGGATATTGACAAACTAAAAGGTGTGCAGAGGAGGGTGACCGAGATGATAAAGGAGATTCCGACTAAACATAAGGAAGACATTTCTGACAGCAAGAGCTGTTCGACACCCTTGGGAAGTGGTGGACTCTCCTTCCTTGGAAATTTTAAGGCAGAGGTTGGGTGGCCGTCTGTCAGGGATTCTTTAGTTGAGATTCCTGCACTGCAGGGAGTTGGACTAGATGACCCTTGCGGGTCCCCTTTTATCTCTACAATTACATGATTTTGTGGTCGGGCGTCTGTGGGGCTCTCCTGACGTCCTGTCCCCAAGGTCTTGATCTGCCAGCCCAGATCCCAGTGGTTCTCTCTGCTCCACTCAGAGAATCGTCCTTTTAGGATCTGCTCTTGTTGCCTCCTGTCACACAAACACACCCTCCCCGCCCCACCCCAATCCCTTGCCAGGCTCACATGCCCACTCATGCGCCTTTTTTTGGAAGGCAGGGCTAATCGCTGCGGGGGGAGCTGTTATTATCCAGGCCGGCAGGAATGCTAGTCATGACGCTCCCCCACCTTGTTTGTTTGGAGCCCGTGTCGTCCCCCCCAATCCACCGGGGAAACTTTCCAGCAGGATGGTCGGAGGGAGTGATGATGCTAGAGTGCCTAAATTTAGAGACTTTGACAAGAGGCCTGGAAGTCGGCCCAGAGGCTCGGAGCGCCTTTATATGCGCTGCAGCTGTGGCTGAATACCTCACGAGCACCCAAGAGTGACTCAGAGCAGAGCAGAAAGGGCTGAACAGGGAAGGGAATTGCTCTCTCCTCGCCCACCCAACTTGGGTGCCTCCAGACTCTTTGGGCAGCTTGAATTAAGGCGCCTCCTTTTCTTTCTCCCGGATAAGCCCCTTCGGAGAGGTCGAAGCCACTGTTGGGGGTACAGCTCTTTCCTCAAGCAAGGCTCGCCGCCATGGAGAAGGCGCACGGGATATTCGGCGACAATTTTGGGGGCTTCCTGAGGCCACGCAGCGAACCCCTGGGCTTCTCAGGCAAGGCGGCTGTGGGAACGGGGTGTGTGTGTTTGTGTGCCTGGGTGTGATCCTGTCCACAGCATACATTTAAAGTGCATGGCTTCCCTCAAAGCAGCCTGGGAACTGTAGTTTGTTGAGCGCAGCGCTGTGGTGGGTAAACTACGTTTCCTGGGATTCTTTGGGAGGGGAGCCAAGACTGCTAAAAGTGGTGTAAAGGTGATCTGAAGGTGGATGTGGCTTCTAAGGCAAATTTGCTCCCACATTCTCACGCCTTGAACCGCAACAGAGCCAACCAAAAATAGATTAGGAGATCCAGCACTAAAATGCTGGCGATTTTCTACAGTGACTTTATTTATAAAAAGAATCTGCAAACTAATGTGGAGCACTGAACTTCCAAAGGGGTAAATGATAAACTGGAAGAATCCAAAGATGCAGATCATTCCATCCTTAACCCAATTGGACCTTCAGGTTGGACGTGGCTCCCCAGGACAGAAGGAGCGACCTTGTGAAGTCTCTCAGACTACTGCTTCCTCCTTCCTCCACCTCTGAGGCGCGGCCCAAGGTCTCAGGCAGAGGTCATTTGGCTGTAGATTGGACCTGGGACCACAGGAAGCTGCATTCAGCTGAGTCCAGCCACTGTTCCATCCTGCTCAGTATCGACTCCTTCCCAGCCCTGCTTGGAGATGCCGTCGTGGGAAACTGAACCTGGGGCGTTCTGCAGGCAAAGCATATGCTCTAACCACTGAGCAACCGCTGCCCTTCCCTTATTCAGACGGGAACAGGCCTGAAACAATGATGGGGGAGGGAGGGCAGCTGGGGCAGACATCTGCTGATTTTCTTACTGATGCTCCACTCCGGGGCTCTTTTCTGGGGTGTGATAGTATCTGGCACTCTGGACCTGGTCAGTATAGTGTACTGAATCAGGCCAAAGGGACCCCACCCCACCAATGTAGCCCAGCCTCCTGTTCTCACAGCGGCTGACCAGTAGCCCCCACCCCATGGGAGAGCATCTCGACCTCTGTGAGTGTAGAACATTGCCAATGTGGACGGTAAACAGGATTCACTTTGTTGTCCTCCAGAATTTGCCCAATTCTCTTTTAAAGCCATCCAAATTGTTCGGCATTGCTGCTTCCTGCGGGAGGGAGTTCCACAGTTTAACTGTTGTTACTGGGTTTCCTTTACGCGGTCCTGGATCCTCTAAACCGGCTCTCTCACTTCCAGCTCCAGTATTCGGAGAGGGAGGGAGGACACCTGTCTCTAGGTCCACTTTCTCCAGTATCCTGCCCCAGTATTCTGTCCCCAGCAGACAGATGCCCTGAACCCTTTCTTTTATAAAAATGTGTATATATATATATATATATGCTTTCGTAGATTTTCACGGGTACAGGAATGCAGGTTTTGGTGTCCTCGGGTGTCTTCCCGTGTAAAAGTTGGGGTGTCTAGGCGACGTTTCGACGAGTGAGACCTCGTCGAAACGTCGCCTAGACACCCCAACTTTTACACGGGAAGACACCCGAGGACACCAAAACCTGCATATATATATATATATATACACACACATTTATAATAAAAATGTACATATATAATATGTACATATATAATAAAAATGTACATATATAATATGTACATATATAATAAAAATGTGTGTGTGTGTGTGTATATATATATATATATATTTGCTTTCGTAGATTTTCACGGGTACAGGAATGCAGGTTTTGGTGTCCTCGGGTGTCTTCCCGTGTAAAAGTTGGGGTGTCTAGGCGACGTTTCGACGAGGTCTCACTCGTCATCTTCAGGCTGGTGCTTTCGGCTTCTTGTTACTGGAACAGAGCAGGATCTCAGTGTTTGAGTTCCTATAAATACTGTTGAGGAGGTGTGGTGTATAGCCTCCAATGTTCTGGGCAGAGAGGAGGTTCCCAGGCTAGTGTGCCTTTTCTTCTTTTGTTCCTTAATTACTTGAGGGATATCTTGAGTGATTTCTTGAGTGATTTCCTGAATCCCACTTAGGTGGGTCATTAGGTGTGGATTAGTTGCTAAAGCCTTCGTGTCTTGAACTCTTGAACTTTGTGAAGAGTTTTTCTGAGAAGATGGCTGTACTGCACTTGGTTGTGCTCTGGCTTGGCTTCGTGTATAGGGGCGAGCTGTGGTTTTGTGGCCTGTGCCAGCCAGATCTGTGTAGGGATTGCAGGGGGGTGTAGCATCCGGAGGTGCCACCCTGGTTTGGCTACTGGATGGTGTCTGTAATTTATCTGTGGAGAGGGTCTGGGTTTGGGTCTGGTGTGGTTGATTGGTGATGGCGTTCTGTGTGCCTCTGGATCTGGTGTCAGATTTTGTGGGGAGGGCTAATTTCCAGATGTCTGGCAAGCGGGATGTGTCGTCACGCTTGTTCATGTTGTGAGGGTGTTTCTCTATCTCGATGGCTTCCATGATTATTCTCTTGTGGTGATGTTCCATGTTAAAGAGCAATTTGGAATCTGCAAAATTAATTTCGTGTCCTGTTTCTTTCATGTGTTGGAAAAGAGAGGAAGTTTTTTCTTCTTTTTTGACGGCATTCTTGTGTTCTGCGATCCGTGCATTTATTCGTCTGTTTGTTTGTCCAATGTACGTGGCTGGGCAGACTTTGCAGGGTATTTCATAGACCCCTTGGTTTTCCAACTGAATTTTATCCTTGGGGTTTCTGAGGATATTGGCTATTTTTTGGTTGGTGCAAAAGGCTGTTTTGATATTGTGTTTATGGAGGATTTTGCTAATTTTATCTGTAGTGCCCTTGATATAAGGAAGGAGGGCTATGCCATTGTTTTCTTCTGTGTCTTGGTTTTTGGGGGGTGTTTCTTTTTGGATTAGCTTCGTAACCCTGTTTTGCTGGTATCCATTGGCAATTAACACATTTGAGAGATTCTGTAACTCAGTTGTCAAGTGTTGTCAACACATGAAAGAAACAGGACACGAAATTAATTTTGCAGATTCCAAATTGCTCTTTAACATGGAACATCACCACAAGAGAATAATCATGGAAGCCATCGAGATAGAGAAACACCCTCACAACATGAACAAGCGTGACGACACATCCCGCTTGCCAGACATCTGGAAATTAGCCCTCCCCACAAAATCTGACACCAGATCCAGAGGCACACAGAACGCCATCACCAATCAACCACACCAGACCCAAACCCAGACCCTCTCCACAGATAAATTACAGACACCATCCAGTAGCCAAACCAGGGTGGCACCTCCGGATGCTACACCCCCCTGCAATCCCTACACAGATCTGGCTGGCACAGGCCACAAAACCACAGCTCGCCCCTATACACGAAGCCAAGCCAGAGCACAACCAAGTGCAGTACAGCCATCTTCTCAGAAAAACTCTTCACAAAGTTCAAGAGTTCAAGACACGAAGGCTTTAGCAACTAATCCACACCTAATGACCCACCTAAGTGGGATTCAGGAAATCACTCAAGAAATCACTCAAGATATCCCTCAAGTAATTAAGGAACAAAAGAAGAAAAGGCACACTAGCCTGGGAACCTCCTCTCTGCCCAGAACATTGGAGGCTATACACCACACCTCCTCAACAGTATTTATAGGAACTCAAACACTGAGATCCTGCTCTGTTCCAGTAACAAGAAGCCGAAAGCACCAGCCTGAAGATGACGAGTGAGACCTCGTCGAAACGTCGCCTAGACACCCCAACTTTTACACGGGAAGACACCCGAGGACACCAAAACCTGCATATATATATATATATATATATATATTAGTTTTTAACATATTAATTAGCATTCATACAACAGAACTTCGCATCTTACACAATTATTTTTTTTTGGACTTCCGTCAACACCTCTGATGGTTTTCCGTTCTTATCACTTATTATGCATTTCTTAATTTCATATCACCTTTAATTATCTTTAACTAATAATTCTCCTCGTTATCTTTTTTGCAATATTTCAAATAATCCGCCGTACAAAACTTCTTGCAAACCTACTAGCGTAATCTGTCCATCACAATTACTTTTCAAATAATCCGTAAATTTACTCCAGTCTTCTGAGAATCTCTGGTCCCTAAGGTTTCGAATCCTTCCTGTTAGTTTATCTAATTTTGCATAGTCCATCAATTTCAACCTCTATTCTTCTTTCATCGGTAATTCTTCTTGCTTCCAGTTTTGGGCCAATGCTCTGAACCCTTCCGTGGCCCAGATAACAGATCCTTGTGTCGAGGGATCTGGGGTTCACGTCGACCTTGTCCCTCTTTTTCACAGCGGGCCGTGCTGGAGGGATGGGGAACATTAAGACCTTGGGGGACACATACCAGTTTGCAGTGGACGTCAGCGACTTCTCCCCTGAAGACATCATCATCACCACGTCGAAAAACCAGATTGAAGTCCACGCAGAGAAGGTGAGAGGCCCCTCCGAGTCCTCCCCCTCCTCCTCTTAGATCCAGCGGGAAATAGCTTTTAAGGGAGCTCTGGACTACAACTTCCATGAGCCACAGAGGTGTGGTGCTGGGGCTGATGGGAACTGTAGTCCAAAGGATCTGGGGAAGGAAGGGTGGACCACAGGGGGCCCCAGCTCTCCTCCAGACCAACCGTTCTGCCTTCTTAGGGCAAAATCTATTCCCAAAGAACCTCTGAGTTTGGGGCTGGGGAAAACACCGTAACTTTAATGCGCATAGGTAAAGGGACCCCTGACCATTAGGTCCAGTCATGGGCGACTCTGGGCTCATCTTGCTTTATTGGCCCAGGGAGCCGGTGTACAGCTTCCGGGTCATATGGCCAGCATGACTAAGCCGCTTCTGGCGAACCAGAGCAGCGCACGGAAACGCCGTTTACCTTCCCGCCGGAGTGGTACCTATTTATCTACTTGCACTTTGAGGTGCTTTCGAACTGCTAGGTTGGCAGGAGCAGGGACCGAGCAATGGGAGCTCACCCCGTCACGGGGATTCGAACCGCCGACCTTCTGATCAGCAAGTCCTAGGCTCTGTGGTTTAACCCACAGCGCCACCCGCGTCCCAATCTCAGCCCTTTTATTTAAACTGAACTTCCGGGCTGCTCTGTTCATTAGCCCCAGGGTGCCTGGCTTTGGTAGGGGCAGCCTAGGCTCTGTGGTTTAACCCACAGCGCCACCCGCTTCCCTTTTTTAAAGAGCATAGCTTCCCCCAAAGGATTAAGGGAACTGTAGTTGGGAATTAAGAGGGTACATTCAGCATCTTGCTCTCACAGTGGCCAATCGGAAACCTGAGGGGCAAACTACGGTTCACATAATTCTTGGGAAAGTGCTTGAAAAGTGCTTTCAGCCTGAAATGAGATGGGGTTAAGCAGTGCCCTTTTTGCAGAGGTGCTGGGTGTTGCTGGCATAAGAAAGGGCACCCAGGATGCTGCCAGGGAGTGGGGGGGGGGGCTCCTCCTGGACTTTCTCTCCTTGTCTGCCTGGCATCCTTCCCCAGTGACAAATCCTCTCTGCTTTTGCTGGGGACACGGTGCTCTCTCCTCCTGCCACTCCTCCGGGGCGGGAACGCAATGTTCCAGACATTAGGCATGGTGACAGAAGCACTGAACCATCTTCCCGGCTCTCTGGCTGCCTTGAAAATCCTGGAGGGATTTTGGGAGGAAGACATGAGCTTTGCGGGCCAGGAAACGGGTGCACCTGTTCTGGTTTGCGGTCCCAAGGGGGGCTGACGGGAGAAGGGGCAACTTGGAGAGCTTGGCGTTGGGAAGTGAGGCTGTGGAAGCAGGTTGAGTTGGCTCCATTGTACAGACCGGGCAACTGAGGCAGGGAGGTGTGGTTTCTATCAGGGACACCCACATACCACAAGGATCACAGCATGGCAAGAGCTGAAAAGTGGACAGACTCCAGCCAGGCTGCGTATACGTCATGCATTTAAAAACACATGACTTTCCTGCAAAGAATCCCAAGAACTGTAGTTCACCCAATACAGATCACCCTTAACAAACTACAATTCCTAGGATTCTTGGGGGGGGGGAGTTGGGCAATGAAACTCCTGGAGTTCAGTTAGTCACATCCCTTAATGTCAATGGGCTTACTCTGAGTAAGGCTAGCAATGCATACCACCCAGTGTCCCCCTTCCAGGTCCAGATTGACTGAGCTTCTGCACGGAGGCTGCATCCCCTGCCCTCTGCCCATGCTCTAGAGCCCACCCCCATCCCCCACTGGGGAGACTCCTTGCCCTCCCCTATACACCACTGCAACCCATCTCTGTGGTCACGGCCCTAAACTGATTGACTTATTGACTGAACTATTTATGGGCAGATGGATTGAACTATTTATAGGCAGCTCATGGATGCTTTAGCCGAGATTCCTGCATTGCAGGGGGTTGGACTAGATGACCCTTGGGTCCCTTCCAACTCTATGATTCCACAGAAATGCAGGAAGGTGGTATACACCACCAAAAAAAATCGCAATAAAATAAATGAAAGCATCAATAAATACTGGTTGGTAGAAATCACAGTGACAAAGTCCTGCCTGAGCAGTAACGCTTTTTTTGGGAGACATCTAAAAGACAGCAGTGACGATTCCTGTGGCAGGGAGTTCCACAGGGCCTGCCGTGCTAAAGGCTGACCCATCCTCAGAGGGAAAAGGGAGGCAGGCTAAACATCCCCAGTCCAGGCCCCCGCTGACTCCTCTCTCCTCTCTCTTTGCCCTGCTCAGCTGGCAGCGGACGGGACCATCATGAACACCTTCACCCACAAATGCCAGCTGCCTGAGGATGTGGACCCCACCTCGGTCACCTCTGCCCTGGGCGGGGACGGCTCCCTGACCATCAAGGCTCAAAAGCGCCCCGGCAAGCACATCGAGCACGTCCAACAGACCTTCCGGACTGAAATCAAAATCTGAGCATCCCCCATCGCCCCATAGCAACTGGGGGGCGGCCTGGGGGTGAGGGGGGGGGGTTGGTTGGTTTCGGAAGGTGAGCGAAGGGGTTGGGCTCACCACTCCCCCCCTTTGGCCATTCTCCTTTGTATATAATAGATTGCCTTTGGTTTGTTATAAATTATTGGGGACATCTGCTTTTTCTCTTGTGGGCGACTGTTTCTTTTCAGAGAATTTTTTTCCCAAAGGGAAGGAGAGTCATCACATTCGTCTCTGCATGTGTGGGAATCCTGGGGTACAGTTCCAGTTGCTTCGCCTCAAAGAGGATATTGCTGTAGCATTCGGGGGGTTTATAGTTTAAGGAAAAGGTGAGTGAAAAGGGGAAATGCTAGAAGTCTACAAAATTATGCATGGCATGGGGAAAGCTTGATAGGGAGCAGTTTTTCCTCCCTCTCTCATGACGCTAGAACTCGTGGTCATCCAGTGAAGCTGAAAGTTGGGAGATTCAGGACAGATAAAGAGAAAGCAGGATTGAACGGTGGAACTCACCGCCACAGGATGTAGCGACGGTCACCAACGTGGATGGCTTTAAAAGGGGGTTAGAAAATCCGTGGAGGGAAAGGGCTGTAGTAGCTCAACGGCAGGACACCTGCTGGGCATGCAGAAGGCCCCAGGTTCAGTCCCTGGCAGCATCTCCAGGCAAGGCTGGGAGAGAGTCCTGCTGCCAGTCAGTGCAGACACTGCTGAGCTAGATCAGCGAAGGATTCAGGGCAGTGCAGGCAGTTCCACTGCACAGGGCACCGAGCAGGTACAAAATAAGAAAACCCAGAATTGAGAAGTTCCATGGGGGCGGGATACCAAACTTTGGCCATGCATAGGATGTCATATTATGCAAGATTATTAAAGTCCATTGTTGGCTAGGTGGACCCCATGCATGGCAAAGGACAAAGCCGCTTCCTCTGTTCTAGCAACTCCTAGGCATCATATCAATGTTCTGCCTTCAAGCATCATGCCTTCGAGGTCCAGTTGCTGGGAAATCCCAAGCAAAGGGGGTGCTTATTATTATTATTATTATTATTATTATTATTATTATTATTTTAGCTAGTAAGCCTTATCTTTATTAAACTGTTGCAACAGAGTCCTCACTCCTCCCATGCAGGACAGTGGTGTGCAAGGTCTTATATAGACTTTTGAAATTGCCTCCCCTGTCGCTCAAGACCCCCCCCCCCCAACATCATACATACATCACAGAAAGAGGTGGTCCCCAGCAGAAATACAACACAGGGGGCGGTCAACAGCAGAAAACCTGTCTGTCAAGATACCTGATAATGGTTACTGATTGCTTGACCTGGGTACCCTGGCTATTCTTTTTGAGATGCTAAATACTTAGTTCCGGAATCCAGGTCACAGGCTCACCCTATTCATACACAAATACGCCCTAAAGACAGGAGTTGTGAGCAAAGAGACAATGGGGAGAATATCTGAGGTCAATTTGAGAGAGTCAAAATGGTATCGGGATTGCTCTCCTGTACTATTTCAGACACGTGGTTTATATACTTTATGAACATATGGTTTATATATATGAGACCTTAGAATTCCTATAACACATGTAAAACACATTCAAAGGTTTTAATAAAAAAATAATCTCTATTAAATAGTTTTCCAATTGAAATGGTTGTACGATCTCAACAATCAAGCGGAAACCATCCAAATTGGCATGAAATACAAAGTCTTTCTTCTTCCTGTTCCTGAAGCTGTTAAAAAGGACCAAATGGGGGAATCCTTTTTGATTCCTCAATAATAAGAGGCAGTGGGGTGAGGGAGGCCAGGGCCACAGCCACACCATTTAAAGCGGATGGGATGGGGGGCGGGATTCTCCCCTATTGCAAAAACTTCACCACCCCAGTCATCAACACAGGAGCCTCGTTTCCCGTGGCAGGGTTGTTCTGGGGCATATTTGGGGGGGGAAAGGAAAAGAAAAGCTGCAATCCTAGACCCTGTTACCCTATGGAACACGGGGGAACTTACTTTCAATTAAGCCAGTGGATCTTGCTTTTTTCCTGACCGCTTAGGTCAGGGGTCAGTAAACCTTTTCAGCAGGGGGCCGGTCCGCTGTCTCTCAGACCTTGGAGGGGGGGGCGGACTATATTTTGGGGGGCAAAATGAATGAATTCCTATGCCCCACAAATAACCCAGAGTTGCATTTGAAATAAAAGCACACATTCTACTCATGTAAAAACACCAGGCAGGCCCACAAATAACCCAGAGATGCATTTTAAATAAAAGGACACATTCTACTCATGTAAAAACACGCTGATTCCCGGACCATCTGCGGGCCGGATTTAGAAGGCGATTGGGTTGGATCCAACCCCTGGGCCTTAGTTTGCCTACCCATGGCTTAGGTGATACCGATGGCTTGCAAAATCCCTCGCCAGCCCAGGACCATTCCATAAATGGGAGCTTCTCATACGCAGAAGAATAAAAAAGCGGAATTGTAGAAATCAGAGTTGCTGGGGAATGATGGATCTGGGAGCAAACGTCTTTCTCGGTTTGTGGACCCTGGGGGGGAAAGGGGGGGGACGTGGAGGTGTCCTTGATGCTCTGTCCCATGTAGGCCGAGGGCCAACGGCCTGAGAAGCGAGAGGGGCGGAAGGAGTGAGTCACACTCTGGAAATAGCTGCCCTGACAAAAGACAGGCACTACTAGCTGGGAGGGTCAGCTGCCTGCCTGAGCCTGGCTTGTCCTCGGGCAGCGACGGCGTGGGCAGTAACCACATCCCATTCGGAGCCACCTTGCCCTTTGGGCAGAAGACAGACAGAAGGATCCCCCTTGGTGCGAATGGCAGCAGGGGACTTCTGCCCAATGGCCCAACATGGCTACAGTTTACTCCCATTCTGTCCTGGCTCCATTCATGGCTGTTGGAACTGCATCCCAACCCCCCCAAGCTGAGGAACACACAAAGTTCAGATCAGAGTCAACACTGACCCCACCCAGCCCAATGCAATTCGGAGCCCTGGGAGGCAGCAGAGCAATCCTAGCTCCAGAATATGACTCGAGTGAGTGAGCCCAACTGCATACTCTAAGAATGTGGGAAGCAAGAAAGAAGCCAAGGGGATAAATTAGTAGCTGGCCTCAACTGGCCATGGTCAGCATTTGAATAGCAAGACCACATTCCTGATTCCCACATGGTGCACAAAGTATTTTAACAGATAACAGAATGTAAGAGGAGTTCAGAGCTGCTAACTGCATCCAACAGCACACAAACAAATTTAAAGCCATAATTTAAAGCAGCCGTAACTGAAACCGAAAACAATTAGCAATGCAAACCTTTATGAACAGGGTCACTTGCACCCTGAAAGTCCTCAGAAATAAAAAACAGGTCTCATAGCGGGGGCTCAATGAAAAGAGGGGAGGGGGTGGGTGAGGGAGCCATATTCGGGGGGGGGGAGGGTGTTTCACAAGCAGGACACTACAAAAAAACATGTTTTTTTGGGGAGGGGGGCGGTAGGATATCTAGGGGGGGAAAACCCTTGTTTTTTGGGGAACAAATTCCAGGGCAGGGGGTTGTGTGAGTCTGGGTCAGCCAAAACAGTGGCAAGGGTCTGGTGGCACCTCAGTGGGTTGGATGGTTTTATTTCGCAACTGGTTTTATTTGCAAGGAGACTCGCTGTTCGCTCTTGGGGACAAGATCCGAGGAAGGCCTTGTTTGTGAGCTGCAGTGTGTCACAAAGCTCCATACCAAAATGCTTCTGCATGGGAAGGGGGGGGAATCCCCGCCCATAGAAATGAGGACAGCGGGGAGCATATCAGGCTGGAATCCTAAAGCGCACAATTTCAAACTGCAAGGATTTGTTTTGATTTGCTGGTGGGGGAGGCAGGAGGCCGGCTAGATAGATCTAACATCTATCCCCAACCCAGATGTTTGGGTGTATAACAGTGTCCTGAAGGGTGAAATTTGGGGAGGCTGATCTAGTGGATGGTCACACATAGAATCATAGAGTTGGAAGAGACCACAAGGGCCATCGAGTCCAACCCCCTGCCAAGCAGGAAACACCATCAGAGCACTCCTGACATATGGTTGTCAAGCCTCTGCTTAAAGACCTACAAAGAAGGAGACTCCACCACACTCCTTGGCAGCAAATTCCACTGTCAAACAGCTCTTACTGTCAGGAAGTTCTTCCTAATGTTTAGGTGGAATCTTCTTTCTTGTAGTTTGGATCCATTGCTCCGTGTCCGCTTCTCTGGAGCAGCAGAAAACAACCTTTCTCCCTCCTCTATGTGACATCCTTTTATATATTTGAACATGGCTATCATATCACCCCTTAACCTCCTCTTCTCCAGGCTAAACATGCCCGGCTCCCTTAGCTGTTCCTCATAAGGCATCGTTTCCAGGCCTTTGACCATTTTGGTTGCATGTCTTGAAGGGAAGTGAGCCCACCGGCCATTTCATTCTGTGAGGATGCCTCTTGAACTGCCTGGCAGGCACCAAGAGAGATACCCCCTTGCTCTGAGGGCACCGCATTAAATAAAGATGGTTCCCCCTGGAACATTTGACTCGGCCAAAATGTGTGGGATTTGTGGGGGGGGGATGGGATGTGGGGAGGTCAGTGCACTTGCATAAGACTTTGGCCGGCCTCCCTAGTGGACAGGGCAGGTGAGAAAGAGCTGGCCTGTGTTTTGTCTGCAAAACAAGCCGCCGGCGCCTGGTGTTTGGCTCTGGGATGGGTCTGTTTATAGTAACAGCAGGCACTCTTGGCATTGTGTTGGTGCAACAGGGAGAGGAGAATAGAGGTCACCGTGTCCTCTCCCTTGCTGGAGTGGGGGGGGGGGGGATTGTCAGGAGAGGCAACAGCCTGCCATAATGGCACCAGAAAGGGAATCTACCTGGCCATCACAAAGGCTCCACAAAGCGGGATAGGGCATTCGGGGCACGATTGTCTCAACCAGTGGTCAGCAAACCTTTTCAGCAGGGGACCGGTCCACTGTCCCTCAGACCTTGTGGGGGGCCGGACTATATTTTTGGGGGGGAAATGAACGAATTCCTATGCCCCACAAATAACCCAGAGATGCATTTTAAATAAAAGGCCACATTCTACTCATGTAAAAACACGCTGATTCCCAGACTGTCCACGGGCCGTATTTGGAAGGCGATTGGGCCGTATTTGGCCCCTGGGCCTTAGTTTGCCTACCCATGGTCTCAACATTTGAATGTTCCACAGGTTAGCCAGGGCTTTGACTGGAGCTCCAGCTCCATCAGCCCCAAAATCACCCAGAACCATCTGGAAACCCATTGGATCAATCAGCCTCTGAGGCAGTCCACCCACCCTCTTCTGCAGAGGGCAAAGGGTACTGAAAGCCTAAATCTCAGCAGGAAGTGATCAGACCATGACAAGTGACTGATGTTAACGCCCTCCCACATGCTTTCCAATCACCTGACCGGTTGAGAAAACAAGGTCCAGAGTGTGGCCAGTCACATGCATTGGCCCGTTGACATGTTGGGACAGCAGCCCCATAATTATCATGGCAGCCATGAAGTCCTGAGCCACCCCAAAGCCAGACACCTGGCCTTGGATATTGAAGTCCTCTGTGTTACCGGAAAAATCCGAGGGCTCCCTTGGACAAAAAGTAAAGACACCAACCAGAGTAAATTGGAGCAAATCAGCAGCCTGTAGGCTTGGCCTTTATTGAACTGTTGCAACAGGGTGTTCCCCTCACTTGCAGGAGAGAGGAAAGACACAGAAAATGGTGTGCAAGACCTTATAAAAACGTTTGAAATTCCCATCCTCTAGGTCAAGCCCACCCCCAGAAACATCATGCATACATTACAGAAAGGAGGGGTTGAGGGAGGAGTTGTGGTGGTAACCTGAGTGTCCTGTCACCTGGCTGGTTCCCTTCTACCCCTCCCCATGAGTCATTTTCTGAAGACAAAAGGTAGTCGCAGTTTCCTGCCCCCTGAGGGAAGATCTGATCATTGTCCTTTGCTGAATCCACTCCCATATGCAAGTTCTTTGTGATCTTGATTGTCTTCTGTCTGGGATCATCAGGGTTGGCATAGCAACTGGGCAGGGCTCTTGTGGATGTGCTGGGATGGTGAAGGGATTATGGCGCCCTGTATCAAACCTTCCCCATTTTGTAGTTTTTCCTTCATGGAGTAAAATAAAAGTAGAACAGTGCAAATCCGATGTATGGTCGATTTTCTATGAATTTATAACAGAAGTGTAGCGTATGTAGTGTGTGAGTGTGAGTGTGTGTGAAGTTTGTACAAACTGAATGATGGGGGGGGGGGCGTTTTCCTGCTACATCTGAAAGCAACAGACTGGGAGTCCTCCATCGTGCCTCCAAGACCAGCTCCGTCAGGGAGACTGCTGGGCAGCAAGGTGGGTGCTAAACAACAGAATCCTCAACTGGTCCGATCGCCCAGTGCCAGGAACACACACACTATATCCCCCCACAAATGGACAGAGAGCCAGGAAAGAGAGAGGATCACTAAAGACCACAGCAACTCCGGCTCCCCGACTCTCAACTCTTCTCCCCCCCCCCCCCAGTAAATTTTTATTATTTTCTTTACACACTCAAGTACATTAATCAACATATAAACCATTTTGCTCTGCCAAGCTTGTGGCTTCCCTCCTTCCCTTCAGCTGGTATCCCTTATCAAAGCCAATCGCGTATTTTAACTTTTTTCCTCTTATCAACATTGTAGGAATTACTTCAGTCCTGCTAGTGTCTTTAAATTTTTACAGTTATCCTTTAAGTATACAATAAATTTACTCCAATTGTCCTGGAATTTGTGATCGTCCTGATCCCAAATCCTGCTGGTCAGTTTGGCTAACTCTGCATAGTCCATCATTTTCACCTGCTACTCCGCAATAGTAGGCATTTCTTGTGATTTCCAGTTTTGGGCCAACAAAGTCCTCGCAGCAGCTGCGGTGTACAAAAATAATCTTTGGTCTGATTTCTTAATCTCCTTTCCCATCAAGCCAAGCAAAAAAATGCTTCTGGCTTTTTAGGGAAAGTATATTTTAATATTTTCTTTAGTTTGTTATAAATTGACTCCCAAAATGTCTTTACTTTATCACAAGTCCACCGCATGTGACAGAATTCTCCATCCACTTCTTTAGATTTCCAACATTTTTTGTCCCTCATCCTATATATTTTTGCCAGCTTTACACAGGTGGGCGCAGCTGATCCAGACCAGATCAGCCTCCTCATTCGTAATACGATCATGAATGAGGAGGGTCTTACTCAGAGCCCTTACTAAGGGCTGGCATTCAGCAACCGCAGCCGCATACCCAAGCATGGCACAGCATCAAAGGCAGGCTCCTCCGCGGCCATTGAAGCTTTGCGGTGCTGGGCAATGACTCCTGCTGATGATGTATGCCCAACACGTGTCACACACATGATGTCACAGGTGTATGTCACACGGCTTGGCCCCTCCATTCTTCGGCCCAAGGTGGTGCTTCTGGCTGGCACTAATTGCCTGTGTCTGGTGCCCCTTACCTGGCCTGCCCCAAAACCATACCTGCCCCTACCCTGATCCACTGTGATTGAGTCTCTCCTGCTGTCTCCAGCTCTTCTATTCTGAAATCAACCCACATTCCTTAATTTGAAAAACAACAAAACCTCCAAATTTGAAAACACAGAAGTTAAATCAGCTTAAAACAATTTAAAACATTTTAAACAGCTAGGGCAAAAACAGCATCAGGATCACATCAACAACCACCTCTCTAAACAATACCCCACCCCTTGTGATCATTCTGCTGTTGTCCAGCATTATGCCAGTTGTTTGTCTATTATACTGATAGTATTTACCTACCTGCCTAGCTGGAAAGTTTACTTTAAACAGCATTCTCTTTATCTTAGTCCTCTCTGCCTCTCTTTCTCTTCAAACTTCTTGTTTGCTGGCGGAAAATGAAGAGTGGAGCAAAAGGTGGAGAAAGGAAAAGAAAGTTTGGGGAGACAAGAAAGAGGAACAAAGAAATGGAAAGAAGAAGAATGCATGGGCGAAAAAATATTTTTTAAAAAAATTGGAATTAAAAAAAAATTGTTAGTTTTTTCACTGCGATTACTGCAGCCGTTCGGGGGGGGGGATTGTTTCAAAAGAGTGGTGTACAAATAACAATCGATCATGATGATTAATAATCAACAACAATAGGAAGAGGAA
The DNA here is from genome assembly GCF_965153285.1 of Podarcis tiliguerta. Taxonomy (NCBI): domain Eukaryota; kingdom Metazoa; phylum Chordata; class Lepidosauria; order Squamata; family Lacertidae; genus Podarcis; species Podarcis tiliguerta. The sequence goes on from NC_139541.1 coordinate 8,186,384, forward strand.
AATGTGAGGGGGAAAGAGCGAAAGAAGAAGAAATGAACGGGCGGGGAAGCAGGCAACGGGTCCCCCTCAATCTCTGCGTTTCCCCTATCCCCCGGAGAAACTGCACTGCCTCTAGTGCTTGTCCCTGCCTCTGGTGTCATGGCGGCCAAGAGACGCTGCGGAGCAGCCTGCGTCACGTGCCAGCCGTTCCTTTGCCCCCGCCCCTTTTCCGCCGGCGAGACGGGACGCGCCGTGCACGCAAAGCGAAAGAGGGGGGGGGGAATGCGCGTCGAGAAAGAGGGCGGTGGCTACGGAGACGCCGCTTCCGCCCGGGCCCAAGATGGCGGCGCCCTTTGTCTGTTCCGTGTCACTCTGAGCGCCGCCGCCGCCGCCCGGGATTATGTGACGCGCGCCGGATAGCAGGTGCGGGGTGGTGGTGGGGGCCGGGGGAGGGTTCGTGGAAGGGGAGGGGCCGGGAAGGGGAGGGGCAGGAAGGCAGCCGGGGTGGGGGGGCTGCCTGTCAGGGGGAGGGGGCTGCCAGCCAGCAGGTGGGGGGAATTCAGGGGGCCGGGGACTGCCTGTAAAGGGGGGGGCGGGGAGCTAATGAGGGGCATTGAAAGAGGCGGCAAGCTGGGGGGGTTGGGGGGGCCAGAGGGGAGAAGAAACAAGCAGGGGGGCAATCGGGGGGTGTGCAGTGGGGGATCGAGGTTAAGGGGGCGTCCAGGAAAGCGAGCAGTGGAAGGGGGAGAGGAGGAAGGGGATAACTGAGGGCGCTGCCCGCCTGTGGAGGCCAATTGTCCCCCCCCCCAACACACACACACACACTCCGAGTGTCAGGTGCGGAAATTCAGGTCAGTAACATTTGTATTGTGTTTGGAAATACAATTTGGAATTTAAAAATAGAAAAAAAGAAATGTGGGGTGGTGGGGGGAGAGACACAAAGGTCCAGTTAGGATTATTTCTTGTTCCCCCTTTTTTTTGGTGAGGGGCAGGAAGCCTGTGACAGAGTTGACTTGGGGGTTCAAGGCATATTCGGGTGAGGGGAAGGGGCTGATGCTCAGTGGTTGGAGCATGGCATGCAGAACGCCCCAGGCTCAGTCCCTGCTGGCAGCATCTCCAGGTAGGGCTGGGAGAGAGACCCTTGCTTGAAACCCGGGAGAGCCTTTGCTGCCTGTCCACTTTCTGCGTTGTGGTGGTGGGGCAGGTGATGGGTGCTCTTAATGGGGAGGGATGGGGAGGTTGTCCCCATGAAGGAGGAGATTGAAGGTATTGGAGGAGGGGAGCTGGGTTCAAGTCCCTCCTGGGCCCCAGACCAAAGACATAAGACATCTCAGCCTGTCTGAGTGTCTGTAAAATGGGAACAAGCTGATTTGCCTCGTCTTGAGAGCAGCAACAAGGGCAGCAGAGCCCATTGCAAATACACATCCTAGAAAAAGAGGATATAACTGGAAGGGTCAGCCTGTTTGGAATGACAGCTGTCAGACTTCTTCAGATGTGCCTCAGGATTAGTGTGTTGATTTGCTTCAGGGGGATCCGGCCTCGCTTTTGCTGGGCTGTTCCTGGAAAGGAAGGAGATGCCCTATACTGAATCCCATTGTTGGTCCATCTAGCTCAGTACTGTCTACACTGACTGGTAGCAGTTTCCCAGCATTTCAGGCAGGAATATCTCTCAGCCTTACCTGGAGGCACCACTGTGGATTGAACCTGGGGCCTTCTGCATGCCAAGCAGGTGCTCTCCAACAGAAGGGCCCCATCCCCTTCTGTTGTGCAGAAGTGGTTGTCAACAGAATTGTGAAGCTGGAAGGTACTCCGAGGATCATCTAGTCTAACCCCCTGCAATGCAGGTATCAAAACTCAAACATCCATGACGGATGGGGAAGGCTTGGAACTGCATGCTGCTTTTCTTCGGCTGGGCCAGGGCATGATTCGTGGGCCAGAGGGAAGCCTGCATAGTCAGAGGAGGGGCATCTGTGCTCAAGGGCCTCCTGCCTCTCTCCCCGCAGCCATGGATTTCCCTCAGCACAGCAAGCAGGTGCTGGAGCAGCTGAACCAGCAGCGGCAACTGGGTCTACTGTGTGATTGCACCTTTGTGGTGGATGGCATCGACTTCAAGGCCCACAAGGCGGTGCTGGCGGCCTGCAGCGAATACTTCAGGATGCTCTTTGTGGACCAGAAGGACGTGGTGCACCTGGACATCAGCAACGCAGCAGGTGGGCCTAGCGGCGGATGGGGTTGCGGGATATTATCCCGTGCCTGAAATGTAGGGTTGAGCTGCATCCTAGCTGGCCAGTATAACAGTTGCAAGGGGCCCAAATGACCACCAGGTCCTGAAGCAGCCAGCCTAGGCTGTGCTGGTGTCCCACAGGAAGGGGCCTGCAGAGCTGATTGATTGCATTATATCCAGCCTTTTTCTCTAAGGAGCTCAAGGTGGTTTGCATGGTTCCCCCCTCCTCAGTTAATCACCCCAACAGCCCTAGGTTAGGCTGAGAGGCAGTGACTGGCCCCCAGGGCCCCCCAGTGAGAGCTTTATGAATGAGCAGATATTTGAACCCTGGTCCCTCCCAGAGTCCAGTCAAAGTCTCTTAACGAGTACTGGTAAGTCAAGCAAGGTGAGTCCAGAATGAATGGCTCCAGGTGAGTTGAGCAAGGGACCCACCTTGCACGCCTCATGCAAGGCAAACAGCAGCAAGCCCCCTTCTGAAAACTATGGGGCAAGTTGTACCCTCCCACCTCTGGGCCAGAGACAGAAGGCAGAGTCAGGCTTGAGCAAAAACCACCTTGGGGGATGTATGACTGGGCCCTGGCGGTGCCTCTGGTCCACCCAGTACCCTGTCCCCCAATGTCCCTGGTGCACCCCCGGAAAAGTAGCAGTGGGTGCCTCCTTGGTCCCCAGAAGGAGCCTAGAGATTTCTTTTAAGTTTCGAGGCGGCATATAAATTAAAAGGTAAAGGTAAAGGGATCCCTGACCATTAGGTCCAGTCGTGGCCGACTCTGGGGTTGCAGCTCTCATCTCGCTTTATTGGCCGAGGGAGCCGGCGTACAGCTTCCGGGTCATGTGGCTAGCATGACTAAGCTGCTTCTGGCAAACCAGAGCAGCGCATGGAAACACCCTTTACCTTCCCGTCGTAGTGGTACCTATTTATCTACTTGCACTTTGACATGCTTTCAAACTGGTAAGTTGGCAGGAGCAGGGACCAAGCAACGGGCGCTCACCCCATCGCGGGGATTCGAACCGCCAACCTTCTGATCAGCAAGTCCTAGGCTCTGTGGTTTAACCCACAGCGCCACCCGCGTCCCAGCATATAAATTACTTAATAAATAAATACAGAATTAAAATAAATAAAATGGGATACTAAGCCACAAAGTATAATTTTATTTTGTAAAACAACTTAACTTCCATGCGTGTGTGTATGTCATGTTCGACACAGGACTGGGTCTGATTTCTTCACATTAATCTACATGAACAAGATGTCCCCACCCAGTTTAGGTGGGAATAAGTCATAAAAAGGGAAGGGGAAAATGGCTGGGGAGGGTGGGGAATATGGGGTGTGTCTTGCCTTTACTGTTTTTATTTTTAGCTTTGTAAAACTATGAGAGTGTGGAGAAGGAAGAGTGTGGAGAGGAAGGAGATCTAGCAAAGTCCTGGCTTTTTCCCATGATGGCTCCTTCAATGCTTTCTATTTTTTAAAATCAAATTCTTTCAAATTGTTGGTGCCCCTGCTTTGCGGATGCCTTAAACCAGGGGTAGGCAACCTAAGACCCGGGGGCCGGATGTGGCCAAATCGCCTTCTAAATCTGGCCTGCGGATGTTCCGGGAATCAGCGTGTTTTAGAATGAGTAGAATGTATCCTTTTATTTAAAATGCATCTCTTGAGTTATTTGTGGGGCATAGGAATACGTTCATTTTTTTTTCTCAAAATACAGTCTGGCCCCCCACAAGGTCTGAGGGACGGTGAACTGGCCTCCTGCTGAAAAAGTTTGCTGACCCCTGCCTTAAACCCTGTGCTCAATTTGCCTGTTGGGCCATCCAGCCCTTGGCACTAGGGTTCGCTCTGCCTTGCAGGTGGGAAGTCCATGTCATAAGAACATAAGCAGAGCCAGTGGCCAATCTAGTCCTGCCTCCTGTTCTCACAGGGGCCAGCCACACACCTATGTGAAGCCTGCGACCAGGAACTGAGCACATGAGCAATTCTCCCCTCCTGTGGTTCCCAGAAACGGGCATCCACAAGCGTTGCTGCCTCCAACTGTGGAAGGCAGAGCAGAGCCGTTGTCCTGCGCTGACTGCCTGTCCGTGCCTGTTCCAGGTCTCGAGCAGGTGCTGGAGTTCATGTACACATCCAAGCTGAACCTGAGCCCGGAGAACGTGGAGGACGTCTTGGCTGTGGCCGGCTTCCTTCAGATGCAGGAGATCATCAGCGCTTGCAACTCCCTGAGGACTCTTTCGGCACCGGCAGAAGCTGCAGTGGAGAGCCCGGGAGACCCCCCGACAGCTGGTATGGGGCTGTGGTTGTAATTGTATGAGCAGGGAGGTAACAGGGGGCACTGCTCTAGATTTCTGGGCGATCCCTGGTTAGAACTCTGGAGCAGTGGCATAGCGTGGGGGGTGCAGGGGGGGCCGGCTGCACCGGGCGCAACATCTGGGGGTTAGGGTTAGGGGGCGCAAATCCACGGGTTAGGGGGCGCAAATTACTTGCCTTGCCCCGGGTGCTGACAACCCACGCTACGCCACTGCTCTGGAGATTGGTCCATGAGCCCCAAAAGGGGGTCTCAGTCCAATATTTATTTATTTATTTATTTATTTATTTATTTATTTATATTTTAACAAAAAGTTTTATTTATAAAGAACTGCAATTCAACGCCAGTGTAGAAAAGTTATTGAAAATTATGCAAGCACGAATTAAGAAACCGGCTTCATTCTTCACTCTTCAGTGGTAGAATTGAGAGGGATACCATTAAACCACTGCATATTTTCTTCTATAGGTTTAAAGATTAAAATAATAAGCAAAACAGACTCAGTAGCTATTTCTAGTAAGAAGCACTCTGTAGAAGAGTAATATGGTCTCCTTTTAACATGATTCGACCCAGCCGTTTCCTTGATTTTGTCTTGGAGTGAATCTCCTCAGCAACATCCAGAACCAAGTTCATATATTCATCAAATCCAGTAATACAGCCTTCTATCCTCATGTTCAACTGTTCATACAGCCACACCTGAATTCTGGACCTATTCTGTAGGTATCTGAAGATGAGGTTGATGGGCTGCACCATCACTTTCTGCATCTTCTGGCCTTGCCATGGCCGGCAGCTGGGCTGGGAACGACCCCTGACAGGATGAGCTGACTTAGGCAGGACAGGGCAGCCAGCGGTCAACTCCTCTCCCTCCTCGCTTTATCCCTCCCGAATATTTATTTTTGTTGTTGTTATTATGATTATTGGAAGTGGAAGGGAACCCATGTTTCTTCTAGTCTAACCTCCTACAATGCAGGAATCTCAGCTAGAGCTTCCATTACAGATGGCCACACAGCCTCTACTTAAAAACCGTGCTGGACTTGTAACAGGGTAAAGGAATATTGGGAAATAATTTATAATGAATTGAAAAAAAAATGGTTAAGTACCTTTCCAAAAAAATCAGAATCCTTCTTGTTGGGGATAATTCAGATGGAAATTCCCAGCTGTCAAAAAAGACTACAGTGGTACCTCTAGATATGAACAGGATCCGTTCCGGAGCCCTGTTCGCATCCAGAAGCAAACGTAACTACCGACGGCATGTCTGCACACACATGTTGCTTTTTGCCGCTTCTGCTCATGTGCGTGACGTCATTTTGAGCGTCTGCGCATGCACGAGCGGTGAAACCCAGAAGTAACGCACTCCATTACTTCCGGGTTGCCGCGGAGCGCAACTCGAACGTGCTCAACATGAAGCATATTCAACCCGAGGTATGACTGTACAGTGGTGCCTCGCAAGACGAAATTAATTCGTTCCACGAGTCTCTTCGTCTAGCGGTTTTTTCGTCTTGCGAAGCAACCCTATTAGCGGATTAGCGCTATTAGCGGTTTAGCGGCTATTAAAGGCTTAGCGGCTTAGCGGATTAGCTGCTAAAAGGCTATTAGCGGTTTAGCAGCTTAGAAAAAGGGGGTGGGGAGCGAAAAAAAATCTCAAGACTCGCAAGACATTTTCGTCTTGCAAAGCAAGCCCATAGGGAAATTCGTCCTGCGAAGCGCATCGAAAAACGGAAAACCCTTTCGTCTAGCGGGTTTTCTGTCTTGCGAGGCATTCGTCTTGCGGGGCACCACTGTATTTATGTATGCCACTCCTGTGGCCCGTGTTTTGTTAGCCCAAAAATGGAAAACGAGAGAGGTCGCATCCAAAGAAGAACGGCAACTTAAACTGATAGAATAAACACAGCTTGCAGAATTAACTTATAGAATAAGAGAACAAGAAGAACATACATTTAAAGATGATTGGAAAGTGTTTATTGCATATATGGGTGAAAATTGTGTACATTTAAAAACGCTGGCAGTATTAGATAAATTCAACAGTGTAGATAATTTTTGATGGATCTAACAAATGGAATACTGAATGGTTTAGCTTCTGTAAAATATGCAGGGATTTATGATATGTAAGTTGAGCCATGGAAGGAGAAAAGGGGAAGTCATTTGAGGTTGTTTAAATGAATATTCTAAAATATAAAATAGAAAAGCTTAATAAAAATTATACAAAAAACAAAAATCACCTGCCAAGGAAGGAGAGTTCTCTCACCTGTTCCTCATAAAGCTTGGTTTCCAGGCCCTTGATCATCTTGATAGGGCAGAATACAGCTGCTGCATCACACAGCTGGCTTCTGTTAAGCTTGTGGTCCACCAAGAGGGAATCTGTAGGGAGACCCCCACCTTGGCCTGATCCAGCAGGGCATCCCTCACCCTTCTCTCCCCCAGCACCTCCTCAAGTTCTTGTCATCATGGCAGCCCTTGTGCCCATTGTGCAGATGGGGTAAGTGGGTGGGGGCTCGGCATCTGGTAGGTCATAGCTGAGAGGAGCCTGTCCGAGTTGGTTTTGGCCCCTCTCTTTCCTAGGGCAGGAGAAAACGGCTGGTGGGGGTAAAGAGGCGACAGAGACCCCCCAGGATCTGGAGGAGACCCCACAGCCCCCACCCAGCAGCATCCAGAAGGAGGCGGCCATGGAGCCCACAGAGGAACAAGAGGAGGAGGAAGAGGAGGCTGAATGTGCAGCTGGCAAGGGCTCAGGTAGGCACCGGGAACCAGGGGTCTTGGATAGAGCCGGACATCATTATTATTATTATTATTATTATTATTATTATTATTATTATTATTTATACCCCGCCCATCTGGCTGGGTTTCCCCAGCCACTCCGGGCGGCTTCCAACTGAATATTAAAAACAGTACAGCATCAGACATAAAAAATTTCCCTAAAGAGGGCTGCCTTCAGTTGTCTTTTAAAAGTAAAATAAATGCAGTGGTGCCTCGCAAGACGAAAAGAATCCGTTCCGTGAGTCCCTTCGTCTAGCGGTTTTTTCGGCTTGCAAAGCAAGCCCATTAGCGGATTAGCGCTATTAGCGGTTTAGCGGCTATTAGCGGCTATTAAAGGCTTAAGGGATTAGCAGATTAGCTGCTAAAAGGCTATTAGCAGCTTAGTGCCTTAGAAAAAGGGGGTGAGGAGCGGAAAAAAACCCCCAGGAATCGCAAGACATTTTCATCTTGCGAAGCAAGCCCATAGCAAATTCGTTTTGCGAAGCACCTCCAAAACGGAAAACCCTTTCGTCTAGCGGGTTTTCCATCTTGCGAGGCATTCGTCTTGCGGGGCACCACTGTATGTGTAAATCATATTTGTCTGCATTGTGGTATTTTCACAATCTGCCCTGGAAGTGTTTGGTGAAGGGCACAAAGAGTAAATAAGCAAATGAAAACTTTCGCTCAGTTGAAACACTCCTGCTTGGTCCTTGGAAGGTAAAAGGTAAAGGTAAAGGGACCCCTGACCACTAGGTCCAGTCGTGACTGACTCTGGGGTTGCGGCATTCATCTCGCTTTATTGGCCGAGGGATCCGGCGTACAGCTTCCGGGTCATGTGGCCAGCATGACTAAGCCACTTGTGGCGAACCGGAGCAGCGCACGGAAACACCGTTTACCTTCCCACTGGAGTGGTACCTATTTATCTACTTGCACTTTGATGTGCTTTTGAGCTGCTAGGTTGGCAGGAGCTGGGACCGAGCGACGGGAGCTCACCCCGTTGCGGGGATTCGAACCGCCGACCTTCTGATCGGCAAGTCCTAGGCTCTGTGGTTTAACCCACAGCGCGACCCGGGTTCAAATCCTGATGTCTCCAGAGAGCCTGCCACCAGTCAGTGCATGTGATGCTGAGCCAAATGGACCAGTGTCGCTTCCTGAGCCTCTGTTTAAATCAGCCCCTTATGTGGAGCCACAAGGGCTAGTGTTTCCTTCATTTTCAGTAGCTGAGTGGTAGAACACCTGCTTTGCATGCAGGAGGTTCTGGTTCGATCCCCTGAACCACCAGGTTTGGCTGAGAATGTTCCCTGCCTTGTGGGCTGCTGCCCATCGGTGTGGGTAATACTGAGCTTGGCTGAGCAGTGGTCTGATTTGGTACCAGGGGACTTCCTTTGGGAGAATCCTCCATGTGGTGGGGAGAGAGCCGGCTTGGGATCACGGCAGCAATTTATAAAAAAAACCCACCTCTATTCCAGTCCTCGCCCAAAGCTCAGGGCACACTGAAACGTCTCAGAACAAAACCTAAAAATCTGTTTCGAAACCTTGGGTGCCTTGCCTGATGCAATGAAATGGGCCAAAAATCCAAGTAGAGCTTATTTGAAGAAGCTTCAGAAGTATCTTACAGAGAATAAAAAGGCCCCCCAGGGGCCATCTAGTCCAACCCCCTGCAATGCAGGAATCGCAGCCCAGTAATCAGCGTGTGGTACAGCCTTCCCCCACAACCTGATTCCCTCCACATGTTTCGGGTGTTGTAGTCCAAAACATCTGGAGGGCAGCAAGTTGGGGAAGGCTGGTGTGGGATCTGAAGACCCAAGAGGAGGAAATTCAAACGAAATCTTTTTTTTTTTTTTTTTTTAGATATTTATTAAAAGTTTTTTAGTTACAGAAAAAAAATGTAAAAGAAAACAGAAACAATGAAAAATTTAACAAACAATACATCAAAAATAAGAAAAAAAGAAAAAAGAACAATACATCAAAACAGCATAATAAAAAGAAAAAAGAAAACACATCCAAATTCCATATCATTATCTTTCATTTACTTGTTTCCTCGACTTCCTCACACCTCCCTTTTTTGTATTCTAGTTCAAATTAGCTAATTCAGCAAATCCCTTCCCTCTTTCTCAATTTTTTGTTCTATAATTTGTCTTAACCTAATCTAACTTTAAATTTTCCACTTTAGCCCATTAACAATCAGTTTTTGCTTAATTCTTTATCACATTTCTGCTAAAACCATATAACTTCATTCCAGTATTCTTCTAACATTCATTAATTTTGCAATATTTCTGTAAATATACTTTAAATTTTTTCCAATCTTCTTCCATCGACTCTTCTCCCTGGTCTCGGATTCTGCCAGCCATTTCCGCCATTTCCATGTAGTCCATCAGCTTCATCTGCCATTCAAACTAAATCTTTAGGAAGACTGCATTACTCAGCGTTCATGAGATCTAGCACCTTGGGTGGGACTTGATTTTAACATTTGCAGCAGGCTTCATCTGTTAGCCGAGGATGCCTGTTCGCTTCCCTCCCCCATCAAATCCTGCCCTGCTTCTTGTTCCCTCTCTGATTTGTTGCCCCCGTGGCTGTTGGTCACTAGTGCTGAGGGGTATATGACCAACTCCTCTCTTTTTTCAGCTGTGGAAGACGACGTCTCCTCCCCAGTGCCTGAGACCTCGCAGACGGAAGACTCCTCCCTTGGGGAGAGCAGCGCTGCCCCAAAACCTGCCCTTTCGAGGGCTGCAGAGGATGGTGAGTGGCAACAGCAGCAGGGCGGAAAGCCTCTCTTGGGTGCTTCTGGGGGTGATCTCTGTGTGGCACCCAAAGGATCTTTGCTTTCCCTTTGCCCATGATGCCTGTAGGTCAAGAGGGCACCAAGCGAGATTCCTTTCGGAAAGAACATTCTTGTAAGACAGAGGGCCTGTAAGACAGAGTTGTTCCGCCTGGCCTTTGGCTTGGAGCCAATTTGATTCCCTCCCTCCCTTTCTTTTCCTTTTCCTCCTGCGATGAGGCTACATTTTAATATTTTAATGTTCCATTATTTTAATGTTGTATTTTATTTTTGTTTTTAAGTTGTAATCATTCATCTTGTTTTTATTATTGCTTGTAAGCTGCTCTGAGCCCGGCCTTGGCTGAGGAGGGCGGGGTATAAATAAAAAAAAATTATTATTATTATTATTATTATTACCTCAGAAGGGCAACAGATGAGGCTTGCAGGATCCAGGTTCATAGAATCAGAGAATTATTATTATTATTATTATTATTATTATTTTATTTATACCCCGCCCTTGCCAGCCAGAGCTGGGCTCAGGGCGGCTAACACCAGTAAAATTACAATAAAAACATAATATTTGGGGGGGGGGTTAAAAAAAGAGGTTAAAATGCAGCCTCATTTTAAAAGTAGCCGATGGAATTGCGGAGTTGGAAGGGATCCCTAAGGTTCATCTAGCCCAACCCCCTGCAATGCAGGGATCCAAGCTGAAGATTTCAGGAAGATGGCCTTCGAGTATCTGAAAGGCTGCCAGGGGGGGAAGGCAGAGCAGACCTCTCTGTTCCTCCAGAGGGCAGAGCATGGAGGTGGACAAGGCAGGGAGGCAGATTTGGGCAAAACCTTAGGGCGCTCCTTTGGCCAGGGGGGCACCACCCACCTCAGGCTCAGAAGCATCACCTGGGCATCCTTCTGTTGGGGAGGGGGCTGTACGTTGCAGGATCCCGATCCTTAGCCGAGGGTCAGGCTAGATGCCCTCCAGAAACCCCGCCCGCCTTGCCGATTTTGTGAATGTAATCCCGGAGGGTACAGGCGGAAGGGTTTTTGGGGAGGCAGCTGCAGCCGCCTAGACACTACTGGCTCCCACAAGATGGCGTCTAGCGCAGGTGGCCCACTAGACTGCTTCTTTCTCTCTGTGTCTCTAGCTGAGCCCTCTGACCTGAAGCTGCCCTCTGAGATGGAGGTAGAGCTGGAAGGCAAGGGCGAGGGGACCGTGCTGCCGGAGGCCGAGGTACCTTCCCAGGCCCACGAGGCCCAGCTGGCCAACGGCAACTCCCAGGATGAGGACGAGTCGGGGGGCACGGACTCTGGGGCAGAGAACGGAGGGGAGGCCCGGCTTCTGCGATCGGGGACCTACAGTGACAGGACCGAGTCCAAGACCTACGGGTCGGTCACCCACAAGTGCGAGGTAAGAGATTATCATTTCAAAAAATGCATACCATGCTGAGCACTGGGCGGTTGGCCAAACAGCATCTGCTGCAGCCACCTTTTGCAGCCTAACTTTCTGCAGCTGAAACATGATGTGGCATGGACCTTCTACCCCAGAATGTTTTACTTTGATGTTGAACCAACAGTGATAGGACAGGCAAACCATGTCCAGTGGTGCCTCAGGTTACATACGCTTCAGGTTACAGACTCCGCTAACCCAGAAATATTACATCGGGTTAAGAACTTTGCTTCAGGATGAGAACAGAAATCATGCTCCGACGGCGCAGCAGCAGTAGGAGGCCTCATTAACTAAAGTGGTGCTTCAGGTTAAGAACAGTTTCAGGTTAAGTATGGACCTCTGGAATGAATTAAGTACTGTATTTACTGTATTTTTTGCCCTATAGGACGCACTTTTTCCCCTCCAAAAATGAAGAGGAAATGTGTGTGCGTCCTATGGGGCGAATGCAGGCTTTCGCTGATGCCTGGAGAGCGAGAGGGGGCTTGCTTCTCCCCCCCCCCCCCCCGCCAGCCCCACAAGCTCAGGGGACAGCGGGGCAAGCCGCTGCCCCACGGAGGCTAGAGAGGCTGTCCCTGAAGGCAGAAGAGGGAGACGGAGCGCTCCGTCTCCCTCCTTTAGCTTGGGGATGGCTGCGCAAACCTGGGGGGGGGGGGGAATAAAAATTTTTTCCTTGATTTCCCCCCCAAAAAACTAGGTGCGTCCTATGGGCCGGTGCGTCCTATAGGTCGAAAAATACGGTACTTAACCTGATGTACCACTGTATTTCACTATCAGCCTTAAGTTGTTGGGGGGTTTTGCAACAAAACCTGGTTGCTGTTACCAACCACCTTGAATAGCCCACTGGGCCAATTTTAAGAAAGGCCAGATCCTGTCCTTCTGGCCTGGGTGACCTGTATGCTTGATCAGTAGCCACACTCCTCAGTTGTCTCTCGAGACAGACAGATGCCAAACAGTAGGACAGATCCTTTAGGACATTGAAGAGAGAAGGAGGCTCTCCAGTTGAGAGTATGGTGGACAAAGGAGCCATTTCATGTTCAGCAGCAACATCTTGCATCTTGTCCATTTGCTGTTGGACAAGGCCTCCCTCTTGGATGCCATGATCACGTGTCACAGGGGGAACTCGTTGGGGTGGAGGGCACAAACCAACCAGATCAGCTTACGACTGAGCTTGACCTCTACCTGATGCATGGCACCACCCTCCTGACTGGTGTGAACATTTGTAGAATCGCCTCTAACGGCCTGCAGGTGGGTTATCAGTGCCCTTCTACAAGCAATAACTTCAGCTGGTTTTTCTTTCTTTGAGCCTTTCTCCGGAGTGAAGTGGTAGAGGTCTATTCCACCTGGCTCACTGCGCACAGAAGAAGGCGGCAGCTGTGGCACGCAGGACCAACACCATATCTGATGCTCTGCAGAACATTATGCATCTCTAATGTGTTGTACTCTGTCTTTTTATGAGAAGTGGTTTTCCTAATGTCATTTCATGACTTCCATTATTTCCATCCTGAGCATCTTTGCTCTTCATTTTCATCAGCAGATTTTTTTTGTATTTAATTTGATGGCATTGATGCATTCTGCTTATTTCTGCTTATATTCAGCAAGCTGCCTTCTCTTGTCTTCTTGTTGCTTCTGCTCTTTGTCTGTTACGCTCAGGCAGATCGGGCAAGCCAATCTGATGGTGCAATCGTTTTTTGATGATTTTTATGCAATTTCACGCATACAGTGGTACCTCGCAAGACGAATGCTTCGGAAGACGAAAAACTCGCAAGACGAAAGAGTTTTTCGTTTTCTGAGTTGCTTCGCAAGACGGATTTCCCTATGGGCTGGCTTTGCAAGACGAAACGTCTTGCGCCTTTTTTTTTTAAACCGCCAATGCATTGGGAAACCGTCAATACACAGTGGTGCTTCGCAAGACGAAAAAACTCGTAGAACGAAAAAACTCACAGAACGAATTAATTTCGTCTTGCGAGGCACCACTGTATTTTTTCCCATGAAAAATAGTAACGCAAGTTTAAAATCATTGAGAATCCCTCGTATTTTTTACATAGCTGTTTACCAAACGAAATTATATTAATGAAACTGCAATAGGTTTTGAATTCCTGAGTCGTGTGACAACTTTTTTTAACAACCCTCATTTTGGGAATTTTGAAAGTTGGAAAATTTGGCATTTGTCAATGCCAAATTTCCTTGGGACCAGCCACTTAGGCCGCCTCCTCCTTCTCCCCCCCCCCCCCCGCCCAGGACTGCGGGAAGGAGTTCACTCACACTGGCAACTTCAAGCGGCACATCCGGATTCACACCGGGGAGAAGCCCTTCACCTGCCGCGAGTGCAACAAGGCCTTCTCTGACCCAGCAGCCTGCAAGGCGCATGAAAAGACACACAGGTAGGTGGCCAGTGAGCAGCGAGGCTGATCCAGGAGGGGAAGGCATTGCGGTAGAACAGGCAGCGGTAGAACGGGAAGGGGCGGAAGGATTCCCGTTGGCAGTCGGGGCAGCCGTGCGGTGCCCGTGCTGACAGCTCAGCCTTCCCTGCCCAGCTTCCGCCTGCATAAATGGCACAAATGCCGACGATGGGCATCCTCATCCCAGGGTTGTGGGGAGCTGCATGAGCCTCCGACCTCTTGGTTGGCATTACGAGCAGATACTCTCGGATGTAGTTAATCAAAGCTGACGTTTGCACCCAGGACCACCTCCTGCCCGTAAAATCATGATTAGGTAAAGGGACCCCTGACCATTAGGTCCAGTCGTGACCGACTCTGGGCTTGCAGCACTCATCTCGCTTTATCGGCCGAGGGAGTTGGCATACAGCTTCCCAGTCATGCGGCTAGCATGACTAACCCGCTTCTGGCGAACCAGAGCAGCGCATGGAAGCTCCGTTTACCTTCCCGCCAGAGTGGTACCTATTTATCTACTTGCACTTGATGTGCTTTCGAACTGCTAGGTTGGCAGGAGCTGGGACCGAGCAACGGGAGCTCACCCCGTTGCGGGGATTTGAACCACCAACCTTCTGATCAGCAAGTCCTAGGCTCTGTGGTTTAACCCACAGTGCCACCCGCGTCCCTAAAATCATGATTATTATTCATTAAATTTGTAAACCGCCCGATACCCACAGGTCTCAGGGCGGTTCACAATATGAAATCACAAGATGAAAACACAAAGTACATAATTAAAACAAAAACAACCACAGCCTTTGAGGTGCCAGCCCATCCTACTAAGCACCAAGCTGTTCTGTAAAAACACCTTACTGTTGTGCCACCCTGCAGCAAGGGGTTCCGCCGGTTAACGGCATCTTTTCTTTCTGCAAAGCTGTCCTTCATTCCCTCTTGCCCACCCTGAATTCTCCCGCAGCAGCGTAATTAAAAGGTAAAGGTAAAGGGACCCCTGACCATTAGGTCCAGTCGTGACCGACTCTGGGGTTGCAGAGCTCATCTCGCTTTATTGGCCGAGGGAGCCGGCATTTGTCCGCAGACAGCTTGCAGGTCATGTGGCCAGCATGACTAAGCCGCTTCTGACGAACCAGAGCAGCGCATGGAAATGCTGTTTACCTTCCCGCAGGAGCGGTACCTATTTATCTACTTGCACTTTGATGTGCTTTCGAACTGCTAGGTTGGCAGGAGCAGGGACCTAACAACAGGAGCTCACCCCGTCGCAGGGATTCGAACCGCCAACCTTCTGATCCTTCTCCCTCTCCCCCGTTCTCCCAGCCCCCTGAAGCCATACAGCTGTGAGGAGTGCGGCAAGAGCTACCGCCTGATCAGCCTGCTGAACCTGCACAAGAAGCGCCACACCGGGGAGGCCAAGTACCGCTGCGAGGACTGCGGCAAGCTCTTCACCACATCGGGCAACCTGAAGCGCCACCAGCTGGTCCACAGCGGGGAGAAGCCCTACCGGTGTGACTACTGCGGCCGCTCATTCTCCGACCCCACCTCCAAGATGCGCCACCTGGAGACGCACGACACCCACAAGGAGCACAAGTGCCCCCATTGCGAGAAGAAGTTCAACCAGGTAAGGCTGGAGGGCTGGAGGGCAGCTCCCCTGCTCGGGCTGGGGGGGGAGGGTGGAACGCCTGCGGGGGTTTGGGACCACCCCCACCCCCTCTCAAAGCCGGTCTCTCACCTTTGCTGCCAGGTGGGGAACCTCAAGGCCCACTTGAAGATCCACATTGCCGATGGACCCCTCAAGTGCCGGGAGTGCGGAAAGCAGTTCACTACGTCAGGTATGTGGCTCTTGGGGGTGGCCCAGATGGGCTGGGTGGACCCCGGCCTCCCCGGCCAGTGTGGTGTAGTGGTTGAGAGCGGTAGTCACGTAATCTGGGGAACCAGGTTCGCTTCCCTGCTCCTCCACATGCAGCTGCTGGGTGACCTTGGGCCAGTCACACTTCTTTGAAGTCTCCCAGCTCCACTCACCTCACAGAGTGTTTGTTGTGGGGGAGGAAGGGAAAGGAGAATGTTAGCCGCTTTGAGACTCCTTAAAGGGAGTGAAAGGCGGGATATCAAATCCAAACTCTTCTTCTTCTTCTTCTTTGCCCGCAGCCCATCTGGGGCCTATGTCGAGGGAGCTGACACAGGGCACAGTCCGTTTTCAGATCAGAGAGAAATGAGGCAACGCGAGCTCACTTGCAGTTAGTTGTTTTCGGAACAGAAAACATACAGAGACCTCTGAGATATACTCCATTATAGCAAGCAGTTGCTTGGGCTGTTTTGCACCTCCCACTTTACTCCATTCCCTGTGTTTTGGGCCCCTCTATAGTGGACGCAGGTAGCGTTGTGGGTTAAACCACAGAGCCTAGGACTTGCCAATCAGAAGGTTGGTGGTTCGAATCCCCACAACGGGGTGAGCTCCTGTTGCTCGGTCCCTGCTCCTGCCAATCTAGCAGTTTGAAAGCACATCAAAGTGCAAGTAGATAAATAGGTACCGCTCTGGCGGGAAGGTAAGCGGCATTTCTGTGCACTGCTCTGGTTTGCCAGAAGCAGCTTTGTCATGCTTGCCACATGACCCGGAAGCTGTACGCCAGCACCCTCGGCCGATAAAGTAAGATGAGCGCTGCAACCCCAGAGTTGGCCACGACTGGGCCTAATGGTCAGGGGTACCTTTATCTTTACCTTTATAGTGGGCTCCAAGGGCTCCTCTCTGTCTCTGCCTGGCTCTCTGTTATGTGTAGCAAAGAGGAGCCGGCAGGCTGTCAGCAGAAACCCTGGCAGGGGTGAAGCTGCCAGGTCTGACTCCTGTCTTTACTCCGTGTTGGGGCACCTGAATGTTTCCCCCTTTTCCTCAGCCTCCAAACTCCCAGCCTCTAGTACCTCCCAGCTCTTCCCCTCCTCTGGGGTGTGTCCAGTTGTCCACCACCAGGAGGCCTGGATCCAAATCCTCTCCCTCGGCGCTTTCATAGAATCATAGAAACATAGAGTTGGAAGAGACCACAAGGGCCATCGAGTCCAACCCCCTGCCAAGCAGGAAACACCATCAGAGCACTCCTGACATATGGTTGTCAAGCCTCTGCTTAAAGACCTTCAAAGAAGGAGACTCCACCACACTCCTTGGCAGCAAATTCCACTGTCAAACAGCTCTTACTGTCAGGAAGTTCTTCCTAATGTTTAGGTGGAATCTTCTTTCTTGTAGTTTGGATCCATTGCTCCGTGTCCGCTTCTCTGGAGCAGCAGAAAACAACCTTTCTCCCTCCTCTATGTGACATCCTTTTATATATTTGAACATGGCTATCATATCACCCCTTAACCTCCTCTTCTCCAGGCTAAACATGCCCAGCTCCCTTAGCCGTTCCCTGGGGAAAGGCGGTTTCCACCACTCCTCCCGATCTAGCCAGTCTCCATATGTAAAGAAATATACAATAATAAGATTACATTCATTTGTAAAATATACAACAGGAAGTCTAGTGTGTTGGTATGTATATAATTTTTTGGGGGGGGAATTGTTTTTGTTTTTTCTTGTTCTTTTTTTTTTGTTTCATTTTCTTTCTAGGTATATAAAATTTGTATATAATTTTTGTATACATGTTGGAAATTATATGATAGTAGGTCCTGTAATGTAATATGGCAACGTTTACCGATGTAATATATAAATGTTAACAAATAAATAAAAGGCAAATTCAGAAAATAATAATAATCTAGCCAGTCTCCGGCAGCCTGCTCAAGGCCTCTCCATGCTTCCTCCTCCTTCGCCCGCAGGCAACCTCAAGCGACATCTGCGCATCCACAGTGGGGAGAAACCATACATCTGTGTGCACTGCCAGCGGCAGTTTGCCGACCCGGGGGCTCTGCAGCGCCACGTCCGCATCCACACGGGTAAGTTTGGCCAAGGGGGCGCTTCCTTCATTCCCTGGGTGGTCAGAGAAGGCGTTGTAGCTGTTACCTCCCAGCTGGGTGGCTCTCCCAGGCCTGACCTGCTGGGGCTCAGAGGATCATAGAGTTGGAAGGGAAGGAGAGTCCGCCACTCCCCCAGGCCTCTGTCAAACAGCTCCTCCTCTTCTTCCTCGTGTTCAGGTGCAATCTCCTCCCTTGTCATTAGAATCTGTTGGTTCAAGTTACGTGGAAATTCCAGCTAAACATTGTGGGAATGTTAAGGATAGTAGGAAAGGATATATTGAATAAGTATTATCCTTCCCTTCACTCATGCTATGCCTGTCTAATGTTCGTATATACCTTGTCAATAGTATTTTCTCCCCTTGTTGCACACTGCCTTCTGGAAGAAGGTACAGGGTTATAAAGACTAGGACTAGCCACCTGAGAAACCGTTTCTACCCAAATGCAATTCTGGTTTTAAACGCAGTATAAGGGGTCTCTATAGGAGTATATTGTATTTTAAAATGGGGTTTCAGAGTTTTAATAATAATAATAATAATAATAATAATAATAATAATAATAATAATAATAATTTATTACTTGTACCCCGCCCATCTGGCTGGGTTTCCCCAGCCACTCTGGGCGGCTTCCAACAAAGATGAAAAATACACTAAAATGTCACATATTAAAAACTTCCCTGAACAGGGCTGCCTTCAGATGTCTTCTGAATGTCAGGTAGTTGTTTATCGCTTTGACATCTGATGGGAGGGCGTTCCACAGGGCGGGCGCCACTACTGAGAAGGCCCTCTGCCTGGTTCCCTGTAACTTGGCCTCTCGCAGTGAGGGAACCGCCAGAAGGCCCTCGGAGCTGGACCTCAGTGTCCGGGCAGAACGATGGGGTTGGAGACGCTCTTTCAGATATACTGGACTGAGGCCGTTTAGGGCTTTTAGGAGGTTTTGAATGTCTTATGTAGATTTTTCAATTTCATTTTTCTGTATGGGACAATGACAATAAAGATATTGTATCATATCTTAAAAAGAAGTGATGTAGCAGAGCAGATTCCCCTCAATCTAGCTGGAAGCTAGTTTGCAGATTCGTTTGAATCTCTAAGTTAAGATTATTTCCTGGTGTCCCCTTTAATCCCTCTTAAAAGAATGAAGACACAAGAGTCTTTCTGAGTAAAGTAACTCACATTTTAATTCAAGATATGATCCCTGAAAGGCAGGATTTACTTTAGTGGTTACACAAGCAAAGTGTGAGTTAATCTCATAGGGAAACTGAACTCCTGTGCTGCTGGCTGAGAGCCAGCAGACAGCAAAATAACATTAAGATAACAAAATGGCTGCAGGAGAGCAGCATGGCAGCAAAAAAACAACAACAAGAGAGAGAATAAAACGACTGAGAAAATGGCTGCATGACTCAACTCTTTTATGGAGTCAGCCAGAGCCACGCGCATGTCCCAGGTCACATGCAGGGGGAGGCTGCTCCAGGCCAGTGGAACAGGAAGTTACACTGACTGGCTGTCCCCCTGCCTGTGCCCACTCTTGGGAAATAAGGAATGTTGCCCTTGACTGTACCAAGGGATTACACCCCACAAACATTAGGAAGATGTGGGAGGGGCAACCTCAGAAGATTGAACCTTGGACCTTCTGCGTGCAAACTTGGAGCTCTGACCCTGAGCCGTGGTCTCTTTCCTTAACAATAAAGCAAGCTTGTAGTCCTCAAGTTGGTGGCCATCCCTGTGCCCCCGTGATCTTACCCTCCCCTCCCTTCTGTCCCCAGGTGAAAAGCCCTGCCAGTGCCTGATCTGTGGCAAGGCCTTCACTCAAGCCAGCTCCCTCATTGCCCATGTTCGCCAGCACACCGGGGAGAAGCCTTACGTCTGTGAGCGCTGCGGCAAGAGGTGGGCCCCTCTCTTGGCTCTTGGCCTGGCCTAGGGAGAGCTTCAGGGGTCATCTTCATCCATCCTGGGCTGGGGGCTGTGTTTCTGCATGGTGGGAGGAGGCAATCTGTGTACCCTGTGCTAAAACAAAATATTTGTGTTGGGCTTTGGGGGGGGGGGGTTGCTAAACATGGAGGCAGGGCGGGAGATTAAACTGGGCCCTCCAGTTATTTTATATAGAGATATGCTTAGATAGGGACGCAGGTGGCGCTGTGGGCTAAACCACAGAGCCTAGGACTTGCTAATCAGAAGGTCGGCGGTTCGAATCCCCGCAACGGGGTGAGCTCTCGTTGCTCAGTCCCAGCTCCTGCCAACTTAGCAGTTCGAAGGCACATCAAAGTGCAAGTAGATAAATAGGTACCGCTCTGGCAGGAAGGTAAACGGCATTTCTGTGCGCTCCTCTGGTTCACCAGAAGCGGCTTAGTCATGCTGGCCACATGACCCGGAAGCTGTACGCCGGCTCCCACGTCCAATAAAGCGAGATGAGCGCTGCAACCCCAGAGTTGGCCATGACTGGACCTAATGGTCAGGGGTCCCTTTACCTTTTACCTATGCTTCGAGAAGCCTGTCTGAATGCTTAGAAAGTCAAGGTGAATTTTAGCTCGTTTCAGTAGCTTAACTTTTTTGGACTATTGTTGAAAGAAAAAGAAAATCTTGTTTCGTATTTTTGCAAACCACTTTGAGGTTTGTTGGTTTGCTTTACAGTCAAGCAGCCTATAAATTCTGTTAAATAAATCCAGGGGAACATTTTGAATACCTAGAAGTCCTGTACACGTTTCAGTTCTGTTTCTGTGCCTCCCCCCTTCAGGTTCGTCCAGTCCAGCCAATTGGCCAACCACATCCGCCACCACGACAACATCCGCCCCCACAAGTGCAGCGTCTGCAACAAGGCCTTCGTGAACGTGGGTGACCTCTCCAAGCACATCATCATCCACACAGGTGAGTCCGGCTGTAGGGAGAGCCCTGGGGCAGCTGCATCTAGCCAGGCCCACTCCAGCCTCCTGTCTGTTAGTGCATGAGCGCCAACTCTTTCTTCAACTTGGCAGAGTTACTCAAAGACTTCCTGCACAGGAGCATCAGTGCAGCCTTCTCTTGGTAAATTCCCATAACAGAAATAACCACCGTTCCTATCCAGTTCTTTCCTTAAATTCTTTATTATTTACATTGCAAGTTGCATATAAAATAAGAAACAGAACTACAGAGTGGTACCTCGGTTTTCGAACGTCTCCATTGACGAACATTTGGGTTTTCAAACGCCATAAACCCGGAAGTAAATGCTTCAGTTTTCAAACACACCTCCCAAGTCGAACATGTTACGTGGCTTCCACTGAGTGCAAGATCCTGAGGCCTGGCTGCTGCCTATTGAGTTTCTGGTTTTTGAATGTTTTGAAACAGTTTTCGATCTTCCATAATGGATTATGTTCAAAAACCGAGGTACCACTGTACAGTGGTGCCTCGCAAGACGAAAAGAATCCGTTCCACGAGTCTCTTCGTCTAGCGGTTTTTTTGTCTTGCGAAGCAACCGGATTAGCGGTTTAGCGGCTATTAGCGGCTATTAAAGGTTTAAGGGATTAGCGGATTAGCTGCTAAAAGGCTATTAGCAGCTTAGTGCCTTAGAAAAAGGGGGTGGGGAGCGGAAAAAAATCTCAAGAATCGCAAGACATGCGAAGCAAGCCCATAGAGAAATTCGTCCTGCGAAGCACCTCCAAAATGGAAAACCCTTTCGTCTAGCGGGTTTTCCGTCTTGCGAGGCATTCATCTTGCGGGGCACCACTGTATATGCAGATCTCTGCACCTTTTAGCTATTTGGCTAGAGAGACAGGCTCACAAACTTTCTCATATTCTGGTAGGCGCACTCCGCCGCATGCCCTGATAAAGATGCCTGGAGAGAATTCTTGTCACTAGGCTGATGTTTTAGGTGTGCTTCAAGGTGGTATCAAGTTTATTTTGGCAAGACACCAACACTGTCTTCCCGCTGGCCAGCCTGATGCCCCATAGAGAAGCCCATGAGCGAGACCCAAGTGCAACAGCAGCACCCCCCCCCCCAACTTCGTATCCTTTGAGAGCGCAAACTGCCTCAAGACGGTGGAGGTAGAATACATAGGCACAGCGAGACTGCGATAGTCATGTGCAGAGCAGGGAGTGTTACGCAGGGGTGGGGCCCTGCTGGCCCTCTCTGTGGGAGAGGCCAAAGTGAGAGGCAGCCAGCTGGCAGGTTGCTGAGGCCTCTGCACCTTCCTGGACTCCCCACAGGCGAGAAACCCTTCCTCTGTGACAAGTGCGGCCGCGGCTTCAACCGTGTGGACAATCTCCGCTCTCACGTCAAAACGGTCCACCAGGGCAAGGCCGGCATGAAGGTTCTGGAGCACAGGGAGGGTGATGAGTTCAACATTGTGACCGTGGCTTCCGACGAGATGGTGACTCTGGCCACGGAAGCCCTGGCAGCCACGGCAGTCACACAGCTGACAGGTGAGCAGGAGACCCTGGCCTTGTCGTGCTCTTACCAAGGGCCTGAGGGAGGCTTGAGAACTCGGGCGGGGCTCTCCCCTTAAAAAAGAATGCTTGCAACACTCGTGAGTGCCACGAGCAATTTGCATTTTCCTCCTCCCTTGCTTTATTCTTTATTATTATTATTACTCTATTATCCTTGGCAAATAGAGGAGGTTGCAAAAGAGCTGGTGAACTGAATTTTGAAATCCAAACAAATGAAGCCTTCTGGTTTTCACCCAAAGTTGAATAGTTGTGGGCATTGTGGCTTTTCTCCTTCTTCGTCAGTGGCATAGCGTGGGGGGTGCAGGGGTGGCCGGCCGCACCGGGCGCAACATCTGGGGGTTAGGGGGCGCAAATCCACGGGTTAGGGGGCGCAAATTACTTGCCTTGCCCCGGGTGCTGACAACCCACGCTACGCCACTGTTCTTCGTTCATTGCCTACGCTGAGGAGCAGTATCTCCAGTGTTTCAAATAGGGATGGGGTGTTTTTCCCAGCTGGAAATGCTGCTGGAAACTGAATGCCTAGGACCTGCCTGCCAAGCAGGTGATCTAACACACTGAAGCTACGGCCTCTTCCCTGTCTGTGGAACAATCTTTGCTAGGGTAGTCTCTTCTCCCCCCTGCCCCCAGTATTTCAGTCCCTCCCCACTGCTCGGAAGTGTCCCCACCACAATGCAAAGGGCCCCTCTGCTGGCTTGGGTGGCCACGGGGCCTCCATTGTGCGCTGCTCAACTCCCCCATGGTTCTCCTCTGCAGTGGTCCCCGTGGCAGCGCCTGTCACAGCTGACGAGACGGAAGCCTTGAAGGCTGAAATAACAAAGGCTGTGAAGCAAGTGCAGGAAGCAGGTGAGCATCCATCTGGGAGCATTCGGGCCACTACCCCTCCAAAGGAGGCCCTTGGCTCAGCTTTCTTCGTCACAGCTCAAACCGTCGGTAACTGCGCAGAACACAAAGCTGGGCTGTTTCTAGAAGCTTGCAGTAAAGAAATCTGGCCACAAGGGTGCAGCACCCCAATGTGTGACCAGCTGTTTTATGCTCTTCCCCATTCTTTGGCCTTTCAGGCGATGGGGTTAAGCTTGAAAAGTGATGCAACTCTTAACAGTTCTGAGATGTTGGATTTCTAGAGAGGGTCTATTTTTCCTACCATCCTTCAATAATGCAGCAGTGTGTGCCCTCCAGCTCTTTGGGGCTACAGCCCCATCACCCTTTGCTGTTCATCCATGCTCAGTAAAGGTAAAGGGACCCCTGACCACTAGGTCCAGTCGCTGATGACTCTGGGGTTGCGGCGCTCATCTCGCTTTACTGGCCAAGGGAGCTGGCGTACAGCTTTTGGGTCATGTGGCCAGCATGACTAAGCCGCTTCTGGCGAACCAGAGCAGCGCACAGAAACGCCGTTTACCTTCCTGCCAGAGCGATACCTATTTATCTACTTGCACTTTGAGGTGCTTTCGAACTGCAAGGTTGGCAGGTGCAGGGACCGAGCAACGGGAGCTCACCCCGTTGCGGGGATTCGAACCGCCGACCTTCCGATCGGCAAGTCCTAGGCTCTGTGGTTTAATCCACAGCACCACCCGCGTCCCTGTTCATCCATGTATCCCTATATAAGAGGAAAATACTAAAAGCCAGCTTTTAAATGTACCTAAATACAGGTTCATGGTGGTGGTTTTTAAAAATGTGCACGTCTAGGAAAAGAAGACATGCTTAGTAACAGTAAGGAGCTTCACTCCTGGATTCTCTCGTCTGCAAAGAGAAGGGCTTTGGTCAGGGGGGCTTTGCCCTAAATTCACTTCTGCCACCTGCCATGCTGTTGGGTCTGCTTACCCTCCAGCGGGGCGAGAACAGTAGGTGTGCACAAGTTTTCAAAGTGTACTTTTTTGTCAGGCTCAGTTGCACTAGGCCAGGGGTCAGCGAACTTTTTCAGCAGGGGGACGGTCCACTGTCCCTCAGACCTTGTGGGGGGCCGGACTATATTTTGCAGAGAGAAAAAAGAACGAATTCCTATGCCCCACAAATACCCCCGAGATGCATCATAAATAAAAGAACACATTCTACTCATGTAAAAACACTCCGATTCCCGGATTTAGAAGGTGATTGGGCCGGATCTGGCCCCCGGGCCTTAGTTTGCCTACCCATGGACTAGACATTTAAAATGTCGTGCCACTTCAAACAAGTCCTGGCAGCCCCCAAATAATCCTGGGAACTGCAGTTCTTTGGTGCTAAGTGTAGTGCAGAGAGCCCCGTTTCTCCCCCCAGAGCTACATTTCTCGAGTGGTTTAACACTTAATACCTCTTCGCAGGGAACTCTAGGAATTGTAGTCCTGTGGGAGAGCCCTTACACCTTGTCTCAGCACCGGTGACAAACTACACCTCCCTGGTTTCTTTACGTAAAGCTATGATTTGTAGGGACGCGGGTGGCGCTGTGGGTAAAAGCCTCAGCACCTAGGGCTTGCCGATCGAAAGGTCGGCAGTTCGAATCCCCGCGGCGGGGTGCGCTCCCGTTGTTCGGTCCCAGCGCCTGCCAACCTAGCAGTTCAAAAGCACTCGGGTGCAAGTAGATAAATAGGGACCGCTTACTAGCGGGAAGGTAAACGGCGTTCCGTGTGCGGCTCTGGCGAGCCAGAGCAGCGATGTCACGCTGGCCACGTGACCCGTAAGTGTCTCTGGATAGCGCTGGCCCCCGGCCTATAGAGTGAGATGGGCGCACAACCCTAGAGTCTGGCAAGACTGGCCCGTACGGGCAGGGGTACCTTTACCTTTTTACTTATGATTTGTAGGATGGGTGGCTGGGGCTGTTTGAAGCGATTCAGCCATGGCCCTACTGCTCGGCCTTTCTGTATGACTGTCTCTGGGATGAAGCACTTTCAAAGAAAACAGATGGGACTGACCACCCCGGCTCTCCTGCAATTTGCTGTCTTCTGGCTTTGTCCTGTCTTTCCAGATCCAAACACCCAAATCCTGTACGCTTGCGATTCCTGCGGTGAGAAGTTCCTGGATGCCAACAGCCTGGCCCAGCACGTCCGCATCCACACAGCCCAAGCCCTGGTGATGTTCCAGGCAGACACAGACTTTTACCAGCAGTACGGTGCCCCCACTGCTGCCTGGCAGCCTGAACAGGTCATTCCCTCAGGGGAGCTGCTCTTCCGCACGAGGGATGGCAACGAGGCCCAACCTACTTCTCTGCCCACAGAGGCCCCACAGACTGCAGAGTGAAGGGAGGGCTGGTTGCAGAGGGGCAAGGGGACCGGTATGGATTGTACTGCATGCTGCTCGGTCGGGGCGGCACGTGTGGTTTGGTTTTAAGGTGCTGCTGGCTGTTCCCTCCTTGCCCACCCAATGCCTCCAGCTTCACTCACAAGCAGCTATTTTAAGGAGGTGACGACGGCGTTACCAATGTAAAAAAATTTAAAAAAATTATTTCTGTATTTTAGAAGCTCCTGCATCTGTGTTAATATTTAGAAACAAAATAAAGGCCATTATTTTGTAACGTCTGGTTCAAAATGCACACTGCTTGGTGGGTATTGTCTCGGCAGCCTGTTTAAAAATCCCTTAGCACTCTATTAAAAGAAAAAGTTTTCTGGCTGTCAAATTATTCGACAAGGTTGAGAAATGAGGAAGCTGGTGAAAAATGGCAGGTCATCAGTGTTGGGTTTCCTAGAGATTCTCCTCAGCTGCATTTGGTCAATATTTTGGCAGGTGCAGGCGGCAGGGTAGATACAGATGCCCCAGCTAGGGAAGAAGTGAATTGAAAACAACTTTAACAGCCCCATTTATTTATTTCTGAAGCTGGAGATTGAACCCCAGCACCCCCCCCCCCCGGCTGACAAAATGGTTTCGCCTTGTACATCTGCTGCTGCTGCTCTCTCCATGAGCCGGGGGGTGGGTGGGGCGCTTCATTTTGGAATCGGGCTCTCTGGCACGGTCTCAAACCATGTAAGGTAAATGCTACAACACCCACATTTCTGCTCCGACACACTCCAGAAAGGATAATAAGGAGTTAACTCACCCTGAAGCAAATATATGCCATATTTGCAGAACCTCATGTAATTCCATTTTTTAAAAGGGCATTGTTTGTTTGTAGGGTTGGATCCAGACTAAACTGCACTTAAGGCCCCACTGAAATCCACAAGAGCAAAGAGCAAACATCCTCAAACCCCACCCCAGTCTTTTTCTTCTACATACACATTCAAGTGACTGACAGAAAATGCTGAGACACTCACCCGCCGTGACAGGCAAAAGCAGGCTCTGCCTGCCTGCCTGAAATTATATACCTGGCATTTTAGGGTTAAGGGTGCTAGTGGGTATAAAATTTTAAAGTACCAGATCCAAGTGCAAGTAGCAGGTGAGAATCAAGCTAACGGAAGGCAAAGAGGTTGAAAGTACAATAAATAAATAAATTGCGGTCCTGTCCCGTCCCCGTCCCCTCCAGCTGCACACAGCACACCAAAGACTGGAATGTCTTGTATTTTTTAATAAAGTTTGTAATCCAATGGACACACAAAACAAAACGGCGCTGAGAAAACATTTCCATAAATTAATTGTTAGGACGACAAGGACAGGAGGAGGAGGAGGAGATAAAAAGTCTGTACAAGTGTATAACACTTCCACATGTGAAGGAAGAGGAAGAGGCGGGGAGGAGGAGGCGGCAATGTCTAAATGAAGCACACTTACAAATGAGTGACAAATACAAAGTCTGAGTATGAAAATAAGATTTTCTCTGAAAACACATTTTTTGGCACAGATTAAAAAAAAGTATGTTGTGGGGATCAGATTTCTTTTTAAAGTCAGTATTATATATTTATATATATATATATATTATATATATATATATATATTTCTATGTACACACACCCACAGAGTCCTGCATATCCCACCAGGAAGGAAAATAGTTCTCTCCCTTTTGTGTTTTGCTTTGCTTCAGTGTAAACTGTACATCCCAGATGATGGAGGAGGAAGAGGAGGCAACTGCAGCATTGGGGGGAGGGGGGCAGCGCGCGGGGTCATCCGGGAGAAGGAGTGGGGAGACACGTCGTGAAATGCTCCTTGACCCGCAGACTGGAGCGGAAGTTCCCAGGTCCTGCGTTTTCTGAGTCCACAACGCAAGTCCGTGCGTGTATCGAGACATCCACCCTGAACGCCACAACAAATCTTTAACTGTGCAAAGGTCCAAAGTCACTGATTTAGTGCAAAGGCAGTTCTGGTTCCTCCTCCTTTTTTTGTTTTTAAGTTATTTCGTAAGTTAAAAAAAATAGCCTTCCTTTCATTCCCCCCCACAAGGAGGCACCAGCTCCCAGGACCAGTCTGCCTCCTTGAAGTGCCTCAGGTGTCCGTCTTCGCTAGAGCAATATGTAAACATACAAGGTAGAATGGCGGCCACTACAAAGCCAGAGTTTCGGGCAGGAGGGTCCAATCCCTTCCGTCCGTCCTCCCTTCCTTTGTCATTCGCTGTCTCTCTGTTTTTGCTGTAGGGCCTTGGAGAAAGAAGTCCGTAACTGTAAGCCACTCAGACCGATGCAATGACAATCATCAGGTGAGGAGAGATGTTTGAGATACTGGCGAGGAGGTCTGGGGCGAGGCGGGAGAGGTGACTCTCGGAGAACTCACAGGGTGGGAAGATCTGTAGGACGTAGGCAGGCTGGAATAGAGAAAAAAAGGAGAGGGAAAGGGTGACCACACAAGCTCTCAATGGCCAACACATTCGCCCCAGGCAGGAGCACAAAGGGCAGACCCTCAGCTGCTTGTGCTGAAAGGCCTGGGCTCCTGTGATTGGAACTCAACAGGCTCCACCTTGCTGCTGCCTCACAAGTTCAGCTGTGACATCCCCCAAAATAACAAAGCAAAGTTGGGGGGGGAGCGGGAGAGATGTGGTGGGGATGTCTCTCAAGCCTGCCTGGAAGAGCAGGTGTAGACAAGTCTCATGAAGTTCACACAGTGGTGAAGGAAATGCATTCTGCATATGCTCAGGCGCTGCATTCTAACAACAGCCAAATAAGTCCTCGCATTTAAGCACATGATGGGGAGGAAACGAGCCCATCTTTCTCTCCCTTCCCCATACCTGGTTGGAGCCGGGGTTGGGAACGTTGATGATGCCAGCGGCTTGCTTGGCTTGCAGGTAGCTAATGAAGGCTGCCTTGAGCGACTCCGTCTGGTTCACAACATCCTCTTGGTCTCGTCCACAAGGCAAGGCCAGCAACAGGCAATAGTCGCTCTCCACCTGAAAGGCAAGACAAGATCCCTGAAGAGCACATCTCATGTGCACGTGCTTTGCTGCCCCATCCCTGCATTCCCGAGGAACCAGCGCCATATACTCCAGGCACCTGCAAAAGCACTTCCATCAACACCCGACAGGTAATTTCATGTGCACTGATGAACAACCCCTGCTTTCCCCACCGGACGCAGCCATGCAATGTGCAATTCTGTTGCAGGCTGAACAGGCCTCTGAAGCCTGGTCTCGCAGACGCTTTGAACGGCTGGAATCCAATGCAGACGTGCCAAGCGGACTCAGCGGGCGCAAGACCCTCCTCAGAAAGGAGCCTCTTGCTCCAGCCATTTACCATCATCCTGCGCGCCACGCCCTCCAACTGTGACGCTTCCAGCCTCATGCGCTGAGCAATCCTCAGGGGAGGTCCCCCTTCTGGGGCTGGCAGGGAGCGGTGTGCCAGGACGTTATTGCCGGAGACAAAGTGCAGCTGGACGGCCGCCGTGTCATTCTTCAAGGCCAGGAGCCCCTGCCAGACAATGGGGTATTTCTGCAAATGGGGGGGGGGGGAGAGAGAGAGAGAGAACACTTCAGTGTGAATGGTGAAAGCGATGGAATAGCTGCAAGGAAGCAGGGCAGAGTTGGAGGGGCGACCTCAGGCCCAGCCACCAAATGCACCCCCAAAACCCATTGTGTTTTTGCCCAGCTGAAATGTATCCTTGCCCCATGGACATTTGCCTCTGGCCCTGCCCATCGGTGACATGCGGCCCCCCAGGAAGTTGCCTGGAAGAGAATGCGGCCCTTGGACCGAAAGGATTCCCCACCCCTGGAGGTTTCAACAACTAGGTGCAAGATTGGCGAGTGCCTCACTGCCAGAGCCCAGCCTCTGTGGTCCACTCAGGGCCCTCCTCCTTTACAACCAGCCCCTTGCTTCCTACTTGCCCTCCCCTTTCCCAACTGAGTGTTCATTACCAGGCCTCCCCCTGCCATCTGCACCACCCTCCCCCACCCTCCCACCAACAATAATTCAATCAAAAGCCAGCACGGAAAACTCACGGTCAGCAGCTGGACCATGTCCACCGGTCTCTGGGAAACAGGATGAGGTGCAAGGTCTTGCTTGAGCACCGACTGGGGCTCGGGCCGGGAGAGGGGCAGCCCCGGAGGAGCCCCAGGCCCAGAGGTGGTTGGGATAAAGAGCGCCGGCTTCTGCCCTGGGGCCTGATGTGGGGATGGGAGTTCCTGTTTGACAGAGATGGCGACGGGAGACGGGTAGGAGGTCTGGCCTGCGTCTGCCTGGCTGCGCTGAAGGTGCAAGTGGGGGTCGATCTGCTGGACGTGCCGGTTGACAGCCACGGGGTGGTGAGTGGGGTCTGGTCCGGCCGCCTGGGCTCCCTTGGGCTCCTGGGTGTGCTGGGGAGTCTTGCTATGAGCTGGCTGGCTGGGGTGGGTGTGTTCCCCTTCTGGCAGACCCTGAGAGGCACAAAGACAAAATCAGGGCGCATTGGAGGAGGAGGAGGAAACACTGGCCTGGTCCTGCCTTCCTTGTGCCTGCTCTCTGAAAGAGGCTCTGGCAGGCAGCAAAGGAGCAGCAAACTCCAAGGTTCTCAGAAACACCACCACACCCTCTCCCCAGAAAAGCAAACTAGTGCAGGTTTATCATTCTAGATTAAAAAAACTTGTGGCTTCTATCCCTAGGGTCTCCAACAATGGCTCCTCCTCAAGGATGTCTGCATGCTCAGCCATAACCTGCCTCTGTGGTTCTGGTTTCCAGAGCAGCCTTCTCTGGTTTCCAGGACCCTGATTTCCAAGCTCCCACATCTGTCCCCACACAGCTACAAATTAAGGGCCACTGTAGGACCCCAAAAACACTCCCTGTGACCGGTGCATCAAATGCTTGTGGTAGCTGCTGCTGGCACACTCCACTTCCTTCTGAGCCATGCAAGAACTTGCCACACACATCCCAGCTGCATCAATCCCAAAATGTTTTTATACACAAGCCAAGAGCAGGCTTGGAAACTGGGAGGAGGGGTGGGAGCGGAAGACAGAGGGAGGGACTTGCTGGTGGCACTTCACTTCCTTGCCTCAGGCAGCCTGGAAGATGCACACCCTACTCCCATGGCAGACGGGCAGGCAGAGCAACTCCCAGGCTGTGGAGAGGAAGGAATCAGATTCTGGGCACGTCAAAGAACAGGAGCCAATTCCCACCTGGGTCTCTTGCAGCAAACACAGCAGCCAGTCTTGCAACACAGGGACCCCTAACCTTTTGGGGCCCAGGGGCACTTTTGATACTGTTGTGGGCACCACAAAATACCCATTTACAGAAGGAGGAAGGGTGATGCTCAAAATGCTTCTCTGACCCCAAAACAACTAGATGGGGAAAACTCCGCACACCTCAAAATAAAAACACAGCAGACAGCCCCCGCCCAACACACACACGTGTGCGCGGCACAGGAGCCTTAGCATGCACCATGAGAGGAGTTTGAGGGTGCTGTGGTTCTCACAGGCAACATCAGGGACCTCAGTTAAAGAGGAACCCGCTTCCCTATGGCATAAGCCGTTTGCATGAACAAGATTTTCTTTTCTGTACACATTTTAGCCCAAGCTGAATTTTGCAGACTGCGTTTTTATCAATTACTATGACACCTGGAGACATGGAACCTGGTCCACAAAAACTTATGATGCCATCCTAAACGCTGCTAGTCTCCAAGGTGGTACAAGACGCAGAAGCATCCCACCTATTGATCCCAGTGCTTTTGGCTTACCTGAGAGGGGGTCATACTCCGAGAAGGCAGCCCGATTGGCGATGCCCCGGAAAACTGAGGGTGACCTAGCTGAGCCGCTGGGTGGTAGCTCCTCATGTCCCCGTAGACCGTCCTGTAATCGTGGAAGGAGGTGCCCGCCGGGTGCATGATCTGCACGCCGTGAGGGACGACAACTGGTTGCGTCAGAGGCAGTCCTGGCAGCTGGCCGCTGAGGAGGCGGGGCTCACTGTGGGGGGAGTGAGCCATCTTGACGTCTGAGGCCTTGGGTGCCTCTTTGCCTGACGGGAGAGTCTTGGTGGCGGGGGGCGTCTTCACAGACCTCCCTTCCGGCGTGCGGGACTGCCGGGTCTCTGGGTGGTGGTCGCCTCCCACTGCAGCCATGTGCGGGTGCATCATCATCCGCACGTCCCGGGGCACGTTGTACTGGTCGAGCCGAATGCCGGAGGGGTGCAGGCGGTAGTCTGGCTGCATGACCAGCACGTCCGACTGCACGGGGGCGGACCCGCGGCACACTGTGTGGTGGTAGTGCATATCCTCTTCCGAGGAATGCTGGGAAGACAGAGGTGGCATGACGATCTCTCGGATGGGGGCTGGCT
Source organism: Podarcis tiliguerta (assembly GCF_965153285.1). NCBI lineage: Eukaryota > Metazoa > Chordata > Lepidosauria > Squamata > Lacertidae > Podarcis > Podarcis tiliguerta. The sequence goes on from NC_139541.1 coordinate 8,218,090, forward strand.
GCGGCGTGCTGGACCGCTGCGGCTGCAGAGCCGCCCTTGGGGAGTGAAGCGCTTCGGGACGGATGCTGTAAGGCATGCCTGGCAGAGGAGGGGTGTTCATCCTGACCTCCCCTTGCGAGAGGTGCCCCAGGGAGACCGTCTGGGTGACGCTGTGGGGGGGCATGATCACAGACTGCTCGGGGTGCATGCTGGAGATGTATTGAGGCACCGGGATCCCAGGGCAAGGAGACCCCTGGATCCCTAGCATGGAGTTGTTCCCAGACAGGGCTGGGGAAGAAGGGCCGCCCGGATGACAAGCCCTTGGGAAGGGAGACGGAGAGTGCCCGCTTGTCCGTGGAGAGAGGGGCTCCTGCTTTGTGACCCCCAAGTGAGACACCACCCGCTCTGCTGGGGTGCTGGGCCCTGCACTCACATGATTGGCCTCGGGGTGAATCTTGCTAGACAAGGAGGGGTGATGAGGCCCAACCCCGGGGCTCAAGCTCGACGGCTGAAGAGTCTTGGTCTCCACTTTCAGGGCACCTGGGTCTGGAAGCTTTTTGTTGGTGGAAGAAGCAATGCTCTGTGGGAGCACCATCTGGTTGTGGACGAGGATGGATGGAGTGTTGGCAGACTGGGAAAGGACTTTGACGGGCCCCGACTGAGAAGTGGGCGCCTGGACAGAGAGGTGCAGGGGCTCCGATTTTTCCAGGCTGCCCCGTTCCTGCTTAATGGAGGAAAGTACAGGGGAAGGGCTGTACTGCTGAGCTCCCAGCACAAGGGACGATGGGGCTGAGACACTGCCGTACCCCGTTGGCGTCTGAGAGCCCTTTGGGATTGGCTGAGAGGGGCCAAGAGGCTCTTGCTTGATCTGGGACTTGGACACCGACTGCTGGAACTCAATGTCAACTGCACTTGCTGGGGGGATCTGGCTGATCTTTGCTGTGATCCGCTGCTGGCCTTCTGTCTTCTGCTGGGAATAGCTCAGGAGCACAATGCCTTCTGATGTGTTGACGCGGAGACCGGGGCTGGACCCCGTCTCCACCGGCCGATCTTCAATGACGGACATGGATCCCGGATGGAACCGGCTGTTGTCATTGGTACTTGGCCTCTGCTTGTATTTTGGCGAGAGGGCGTTGACTAGGCACGTCTGGGGCGCTTGCTTCACCAGAGTTATCCGCGGGGTTTCCTCGAGGTCAATGCTGTGGGGCATCCTGCTTATCACAGAAGTGGCCTTGGGAGCAATGACAGTGATGACCTTCTCTTTCTCGGTGAAAACGGGGGCCTCTGCAACTGGCGGCTCCAAAGCATTCATGGCTGGGACAGCTGGCTTGTCTTCTGATCCGGGCCGGACAACCTCTGCCGGAGGGTGCGGAGGATCTTCCTCTACCAGACGAGGTGAACTCACAGGCTCGGCTATGGCAGTCGTGACATGCGTCGTTGATGCCACGCTGGTCGCAGAGACGTACTTGGGCTCCATCAATATTTTCCTCAGAGTGCTGGAATTTGTGTCTATATCCGATGCCTTTGTGTCAGGGGGGAGAGCCGGCGGTGGGGTGGAGCGGGCCCGGGCCTCCTCATGCTTCACAATCCACTCAGTCACCTTTGCTGTGCTGGAGTGAAGGGGGGCAGACCCGGCGGAGACAGGCTTTGCTGCAGCTGAAGATGGGGCTGCTGCTGCTGCTGGCAGAGGTGTATTGGGGGTGCCTGGTGGAGGAGTCACTGGAGCACTGTCAGCCCCCGGCTGTAGTTTGAAGGCGCTCTGGCTCACCTCTTCAACGGGAACCGAGGGAGAGAGCAGGTCCACTGCTTTGGGCAGGGGGGTGCTGTCTGCCACAGGAGGTTCTGGAGAAGCCCCCTCCAGGGGTGCAGCCTTGCTGGCATCGGGGGGACCTGGCTGGGAAGCCAGAGGAGAGCTTTTCTCTTGACTCTCTTCTTTCGAGGCTCCTTCTGACTTCCCTTTAACCTCGTTGGCCACTGGAGATTTGCTTTGTACTCGTTCGGGCTCAACAGTCCTCGGTTCTGCTGCTGCATCCCCTTTCTTGCTTGTGCTCCGCTTGCGCCTCGGCCGGGTGGTTTTCTGGCGGCCCCGTTCCTTCCGAGCCATGTCAGCCTCTTGCAAGGTTTCTGCTTCTTGTGCCGAATTGGAGGATTCGCTCACACTCACCTCCGCCTCTTTGGCAGAGTCTGCCTCTGGGGTAGTGCCAGGGCCTGGTGGGGCAGGCGGCTCAACAGAAGTGGCTTCTGACTCCAAGATATTGCTCACGGCTTGATCAGTTTCAGGCTCCATCTCTTCTCGCGCGGGTGGCAGCACCAACGGTTCTGCGGGCATTTCCGATTCAGATTCGGTAGGATACGTTGGCGGAGCAGGGAAACTTTCGGCCTCTCCAGAGATGTCATAGATGATGGAGCCAATGGCAGCCGCGAGTTCTGTTTCGCTGGCCTGATGAGCAGGCTTGTCCCCGTCTTCCTCCGGGCGGACGTCCGACACTTCAGCCGCCTGTTCCTTGTAGGCTGCAATCGTCTGGCTTTCAGTGAGCTTTGCAATATTCTCCACGGCCTGCTCCAGTTCGATCTGCTTGGCCAGCTGGTCTGCTTCAGGAGACTGTGTTGACTCACAAGCCAGATCTTTCTCTGATTCCTGGAAGGGGTCTTCTGCCTCTGTCTTTATGAAATGGGGTGACAATTTGTCTTCCTTCCGGGGACTTTTGTTCTTGGGGGACGATGCCGGCACAGGCTCCGTGTCCTCTTCGCTGGGCCGCAAAGCACCTTTGACTTCATCCACATTAAGCCGGATTTCAACGCTTTTCAAGCTCTTCATCAAGGAGGCTTTATCGACGGCCTTGACGTTCCTGGATCTTCCACGTTTGGACTTTGGAGTTCTCTCAGAGACAGGCTTTCTTTCCACAATCTCAATGGTGCAGGCTTCGGAGACATTTTTCTCCAGCTCGACTTCTTTCCTCTCTCGCTTCTGGTCACTCAGAAGAGGCTCTTTCTCCACCTTGGGTTTGTTACCGTTTTCACTTCCATTCGAGCCTTGGCCAGAGAGGTCAGAGGGCTCTTCTGGCTCCACCAAATTCTCAGCCTTCGACTCGTTCTTCCCCCCTTTCTTGGCTTGAGGAGTGCTGGCTGCTGGAGAGTGGCTGTGTGCCAGCTTCTGGGATCGAGGTGACCTCCACCCCTCCACGGGTTTCGGGACTTCCACCATCTCTTTTGATTCTGCTTCTTCTACCTCTGGGTGAGCTGGTTCAACCTTCACGGGAGAGACTTCCTCCTCAGGCTTGCGGCGAGATTTGGGAGGCCTGCCTCTTCTTGGAGGGGTTGGAGTCAAGGCAGAGTCTGGTGGCTCCCTTTCAACTCTTTTCCTGGTAGATCTGGTGACCTCCAGAGTATCCTTCATAGGCGATGGGCCTTCGTGGTCCCCTGTGGTGGCATAAACTGACCGCACATTCCTGCGCCTTGTCCTGCCCACTGGCAAGCTAGGCTCTGGGTTTTCCGGCTCTGGTGCAGCACTTGGAGATTTAGCAGCGTTTCTCGAAACCTTCTCTGTTTCCACCTTCAGTGCTTCCCCGCGGGGAGAGCCCGACCTTTTAAGTTTCTCACGGTCAATCCTTTCACTCTTCCTTGTGACAGGCTTCTCTGCAACGTTTGCAACTGAAGTCTGGACAGGGTTTTTGGAACGCTTATTCTTGTTCGTCTTCTTGTCTTTGATGACAACAAGCGGTTCGGCTTCCATCTCCGTGTCGGAGACTGGAGGCAGGGCCTCCACAGCTGGCTCTGCTTTCTGCCCTGCACCGGCCTCAGAGTTCAGAGACGGTGAAACATTTTCTTCTTTCAGCTCAGGCAGCTCCTCGGACCTTGCTGCTGGTTTGAGTGGTGGTGGTGGGGGTGGGATTATTTCAGGTTCTGGATCTGTGCAGATGTCCGCTTGAGAGAAGGAAGATCCGGGCGTGGGTGGCTTTGTGTCCAAATAGGAAGGGTGCACTAGGGATACCGAGTCTTCCTCAGGAGGAGTTGCTGCAGAAAGAGCAGGGTCCTTGCTGCTGTCTATTCCTGGAGGTGCTTCCATATGCTCAGGTGGTTCAGTTTTGACAGCAGCAAGGAGTTCTGGAAGAGGCTTTGGTTCTTCAGCCACAGGACCAAGTTCAGGCAGAGGCTTCTCTTCTCTCAAAGAGGGCGCCATGACCGGCAACTTCTCGTTCGTGACCTTTTCCGGCATGGCTGGCCCTGGTTCTTGGGGTACAAGAGCAGCTGGAAATGGCCCAACTGAAAGCAGATGCTTATGCTCTGCCACTTTCTCCTCAGGCGCTGCTGCTTCTGGGCTTTTGGGCTGACTCTCCTTCTCCTCCTGCTTTTCTGCTTCTTTGGGCTTCTGGTCTTTCTCCTTTTCTTTTTGCTGCATTCTTGTGAGCTCCACAAACCTGCTGTGGAAGAGAACCACTGGCTCTGGCACAAAGTCTGACATGCCAATGTTCCCGTCCAGGGATGCCTGCCGGCCGTACAATCGACCAGAGAGGAAGTCAAGGTCTTCGTCTTTCCTTTCCAAGTGTTGCAGGCGCTTCGAGTCCTGCTCAAAGATGGAGCTGTGCAGGAAGCGCGAGGCAAAGAGCTCCTGCCTCTCTTGCTCATCCTCCTTGTGGTCTTCCTTCTTATCATCCAGCTTCCCTTCAGAATCGGTTCGGATCTTCTTCTTTTTCATATACCACGAGGGGATAGGCCTTGGAGCAGAATCCACTTTCTCTTTGTCCTTATTGTTCCTAAAATTAGCAAATCTCGAGTCCCAATCAAGGAAAGACCAGTTCTCTTCTCTGGAAGATGAGAGAGATTTGGCTCTCTCAAGCAAGGCCTTTGTGTCGGGAGTGATTGTCTTGTCCAATGCAAAGGAATAAAACTTGTTCCTTTCCAAAGAGGTTGGCAGCCTCTCCTCTCGATCACGAAGTTTCTCTTCCCTGTCCCGTAATAAAAAAGACAACCTGGAGCTCTCCAGCAACGAAGGGGTTTTGGGAGAATGGGCTTTATTATCGCCGTCATCGTCAGAGTCCGAAGGCACCTCTCCCGGCTCCAGATCCCGTATCGACCGCTTCCTTATGCCATCTCTCTTGACAATGCTGCTTGGGAAGGTAATGTCCACCCTCCCAGGCTCTTGCTTCACTTGGGACTCCCATCGGTTCAATTCCTCCTCACAACTCACAGAAGACAATTTTATTTTAGCCATTTCTACCATCTGCTCTCTTCGACTGGAGTCGTAGGGGTTAAATTTCAAAGAATCCTCCCTTACAGCCACATTAGAATATGGAGGACCCTTTTCATCCATTTTAGGTGACTCTTTGGTTTCTTTCACAGGCACCAGCCTCGGGGACTCCAGCATCTCCTCATCCTCATGGAAAGGGAAGGGCCTGAGGCTAGGGGAACAGGCCGTCCTTTCGGAGTCCTCGCTCACCTGCCGAGAGCTCCTGTAGTTTCTCTCTCTCTTTGTGCTAATTTCAAAGTCGAAAGCGTCAGAGGATTTCTTCCGCTTGCTGGGAGGAGAGTCGTCTGTCACATCTTGCGGGGGTTTCCCCACTTCATGCACCAGGCTACGCCTCTCATACTCATCAAGATCTTTCTTTGGGCTGCCAAACTTCTCGTGCTTTGCAATTTCCATTTCCATTTGCTGCTTCAACCTGCGACTCAGCTCCATTTGCTTCCGATAACTCTGTGTGTGATCAATGTCAATGGGAATCTTCTCCTCAATATCGGATGATGGAGGCTTCTCTTGAGCTAGCTTGTGGTCGGGCACTTCTTCGGGAAGACTGCAGTAGGTTTTCCAGGTGTCCTCTCGCTCAGTTCCTTGGTCATCTAACAGCTGTGTATGCTTGTGCTGCAATTTGATGGAGTTGACCTTCCTTACAGGGATCTCAGGGGCTTCCCCAGGTTCCTCAAGTAGCTCCCCCAGCCTAGCCTGCAGCTCTAAACTGGGCCGTAAACCAATCCCCAGAGAAATGCTGGCTGGCTCTTGAGCTTCTTTGGGGCTGGTCACTGAGGCAAGCCTTTCCAGCTTGGTTTTCTTGGATTCCCTTTTAAGAGTCTCTTTCCTCAAGGGCTTTCTCTCAGATTCACTACTTGTTAACTCAATCTGCTTTTTCAAAACCACACGCGCTTCCTCCTCCTCCTGACTACTCCTTTTAAAGTCCATTTTTTGCTTATCTGGCTTGAGGTTTGCATCCGCAAAGCGTCTTTTGCGAGCTTCCAGCTTTTCTAGATCTACTGGGTTAGTCACTTCACTAGGCAGCTCTGCCTTCAGGTGCTTCTTAGGCTTCAGCTTTGCATCCTTTTCGACCACTTCGATGTGACTGGCAAGCACCTTCTCTTTTGGCACTTTCACTCGGGCGGGTTCAAGTTTCAGCTGCTCTGACTTGGTTTGGTCTGCCTGAGAAATCTGCATTTTTTGTTCAAGCAAAGGAGACTTGAGCGTGTCGTTTTCTTGCTTCCCACGCAGCTTCTCCAAAGCAGGCTGTTCGATTACTTTCCCTTCCTTTTCCTTGACTCGTGTTAACACGACACATGGCATCAGCTCCAGACGGTTCTTCGCAGCTCCATCTTTATCTGCTCTCTCCCGACTCCCTTTGCTGCTGCCTTTGACCTTCTCAGGGGTGGGCTCCCGTTCGGTTTCTGGGTCTGTTTCCGACGACTGAGAGCTGGGAGAATGGTTTTTGGCCCTCCGTTTCTGCTTCTCCGCTTTATCCTTTTCAAGTTTTTCTGGCTTCTCCTTCCTTACCAGGCGCTTGTCTTTGTCCGTTCTCTCCTGCTCAAAGGCCCGCTCTTTTTCGGGCTTCTCGCTTTTCGTGTAGCGCTCGAGGCGGGCTTTGTCCAGCTTGTCATAGCGGGGTGGGGAGAGGGAGCTGCAGCTGCCGCTCCGCTCCGAGGACCGGCTGTAGATCCTCCGCTCAGAATCGCTCTGCAGCCTCTCTGATTGGGACGGAGATGCTCCAGGGCTTTGGGGCCGTCGGGAGTGAGCTGGGCTTTGGCTCCTTTCAATGGGCCTCCTTTCATGGTCCCGGTCCCGGTCTGATTCAAATCGCTCCCGCTCCCGTTGCCTGTAACTATACTCTCTTATGTCTTGCTCGTAAGGGTCACCCCTGTAATCTCTGTATTCCCGTGGGTCGTCGTAATACCGTGGGTCGTAATACTCTGCTTGGTAAGGATCCCAGTCGGCATAAAACTCCCTGCTACGGGCTGGATATTCTCTCCGAGGATCTTCCGGATATGTTCCTGGGGTGCGAACAGCCTCATAGTAGGTACGGTCAGCAGCATAGTCGTAAGATCCTCTCCTTTCATCCCTGCCAAACCCAGGAACATAAAAAAGTCAGCTTCTCCCCAGATCAAGACCACCATATACAGCTCGACTACTGTAGCTACAGGTTCAATCAAAAGACAAAAAGAACAGCTATTTTCTAAGCAGGCAGCTGATCCTTTAGTTCAATAGTCACCACCCCACGTCCCACTGCTAAGAGAGGCTTCAGAGGCTTTTCCTAAGCCATGACCTTCAGCAGGAATGAGTGATGGGAAAAAACACTTCTGCTCTAACGCCCTTCTGCTTCAAGCCCAGAATCTCGTAGTCCCTTGCTATATATGGAATGTGTCTGGCAGGGCTGGGCGATATCTGTTGCAGGTGCAATTCTGCACATTCTCAGGAAGGAAGGCCAACATGGCACAGGTGTTGCAGGATGATGAGGGCATCATCCATGTCTCTTGGTCCAATGGACACTGTGAGACAGCACTCTGGGCCTCTCCCTCAAAATGTCCCCCTGTTGGTTATGAGCTGCAGTCATTTAAACAGAATTGCTACTGGCTGCTAACCCCTTCCCCAACTCACAATTTTGGATATCCATTGTAAAAATAAAAAAGCCAAAAAGAATTAAAATGATGGCCAGAAAAATGCCAAAAAAATTGAATTATGAATTGCTGGGTAGATCCTCCCAACCTCCAGAGACTCATTTTGGGCTGCTGTAAAGATATCAGGGGCACTTGCCTTCTTTCTGCCAGCATTTCATAGAAGTCTCTGATATCTTGACCCGTTTTCTCCATAGATTGATAGAATGACAACTGGCTTTCACGGTTTGCAAAATCCACCTGAAAAACAAGAATTTTTAAAGGCCCGTTACTCCCAATAACACTCAATTATGAAAAACAGTTCATCATCTGCATTTAAGACACAGGGAAAGGAGAGCAGATCTGTGACATGATTAAAAGTGCCCCCCGCCCCATTAAACCATCAGATTTAATGCTGGTGGGTTTTAATGTAGAAGCTAGTTTTAATAGAATATGGTACTTCACAGCTTAGATGTGGGTATGGAAGTATCATAATGCCATACACATTATGAAAAAAGAACATCAACCATGCTGGGCCAATTCAGCAATGGCCAGATACATCTGAGAATATCATAAGGAAGTTGGGGAAGACAGGGTGCATTTAGCCACTGATAACCTTCAACATGTTAATATGAGAGTGATTTTTCTGTATGATTTTAGTCAAAAGGATCACGAGCTAATTATGAATGCATGTATAACTAGTGAGACGTTGTTCTTGTTCTTGCTGTTACTGTTGCTTTTCCCAAGAACTACAATTAAAATGCCTCTGGTCAATCTTACACAGCAAGCCAAACCCAGAATACTAAATCCACAGATACTAAATCCCCAAATGCACAGAGTATGGGAAACAAGCAAGATGAATTGGAGCTTTTAGCACATGATAGCAAATATGACCTGGTAGGCATTACTGAAAACTGGTGGCTTGAGACTCATGACTGGAATGTAGGAATTGTAGGGTATAACCTGTTCAAAACGAATAGACCGAAGAGGAAGAGAGGAACTTCAATTTCCCTGATATATGTTGGGACTCTAACTCTGCCAAGAATGCAAGGTCCAACAAATACCTCCATTGCCTCTCCGACAATTTAATTTCTCAGAAGGTGGAAGAAGCATCAAGGGGATCATCAAGAGGAACTGATCAACAAAGTGGAAGTACAAAGAAACTTGGGAGAAAGTGATCATGTTCTTCTGGCTTTCGTGATACAGAGGCAAGGGGAATCTGTGTAGTCGGACACACACTCTGGATTTTAAAAAGGCCAATTTTCAAAAAGCTTAAGGAACTACTGGGTGTGATTCCAACAGTTGCAGGGGGAAAGTCAGGCTGGCTAAAGCTCAGAATGAACTTAGGCTTGCAAGGGAGGTTAGAAATAATTAAAAAGGTTTATTTGGCTATGTCCAAAGAAAGAAGAACAAGGAAGTGGCGGATCTTCTCCTTGGAGAAGACAAGAGAAAAGGTGGAACAACTCAACACCTACTTTGCCTCTGTTGTCACCCCAAAGGAAAGTGATGCCGAACCTGGTGATAACAGAATAAATGATGTAAGGAGGGAGCTGCGTCCCAAGATAGGAAAAGAGGTATTGGGGAACACCTAGTTACTTTAAATGAATTCAAATTCAAATCTCCAGGGCCTGATGAGCTGCATCCAAGGATACTAAAGGAGGTTGTGGATGTAATTTCAGAGCCATTGTCTATGATCTTTGAGAAATCTTGGAGAACAGGTGAGGTCCCTACAGACTGGAGGTGGGCAAATGTTGTTTCCTTCCTTAGAAAGGGGGGAAAGGAAGACCCGGGTAACTACCAACTGGTGAACTTGACATACCAGGGAAGATCCTAGAACAGATAATTCAACAGTCGGTCATTTAGAAAAGGATGCTGTGATTACTAAGACCTAGCATGGGTTTCTCAAAAATATGTCATGCCAGAACAACCTGATTTCTTTTTTTGATGGAATTACAAACTTGGTGGATCAGAGAAATGCTGTGGACATAGTGTATCTTGATTTCAGTAAGGCTTTTGACTAACCCCCCCCCCCTACAATATTCTTGCGAGGAAGCTGGTAGAATGTGGGTTGAACAAGGTGGATTTGTAGCTGGTTGACTGACTGAACCCAAAGAGTACTCATTTTTGGTTTCTCGTCATCCTGGGAAAAAGTGATAAGTGGGGTGCCGCAGGGTTCTCTCCTGGGCCTGTTGTTCAACGTCTTTATAAACGACTTGGATGAAGGAATTGAGGCGATGCTCATCAAATTTGCAGATGACAGAAAACTGGGAGCAGTAGCTAATGCCACAGAAGACAGAATCAAAATTCAAAATGACAGACTGGAGAACTGGGTGCAAGCTAACAAAAAGAATTTCAATAGGGATAAATGTAAGGTTCTGTACTTAGACAGAAGAATCAGATGCTCAAATATAGGATGGGGGACACCTGAGTGACTAGCAGTACATGTGAAAAGGATCTAGGGATCTTGGTGGACCACAAGCTTAACATGAGGCAACAGTATGATACAACAGCAAAAAAGGCTGCATCAACAGATGTGTTTAGATCAAGGGAAGTAATAAAAAGGTAAAGGACCCCTGACAATTAAGTCCAGTCGCGAATGACTCTGGGGTTGTGGTGCTCAGTTTTTCCGGGTCATGTGGCCAGCATGACTAATCCGCTTCTGGCGAAACCAGAGCAGCGCACAGAAACGCCGTTTACCTTTCCTCCAGATCGGTACCTATTTATCTAATTGCACTTTTTGCCATGCTTTCGAATTGCTAGGTTGGCAGGAGCAGGGACCGAGCAACGGGAGCTCACCCTATCGCGGGGATTCGAACTGCCGACCTTCTGATCAGCAAGCCCAAGAGGCTCAGTGGTTTAGACCACAGCACCACCTGTGTCACAGGGAAGTAATAGTACCACTCTATTCTGCCTTGGTCAGACCAACCCTGGAATACTGTGTCCAGATCTGGAATACTGTGTCCAGTTCTGGGTGCCACAATTTAAGAAGAATGTTGACAAGCTGGAACGTGTGCAGAGGAGGGCAACTAGGATGGTCAAGGGTCTAGAAGCCAAGCCTTATATGAGAGACGGTTGAAGGAGCTAGGTATGTTTAGCATGGAAAAGAGGAGACTGAGAGGAGATATGATAGCAATCTTCAAATATCTAAATCGTTGTCAAATGGAAGCTTGTTTTCTCCTGCTCTGGAAGGTAGGCCTCCTACCGATGGCTTCAAGTCACAAAAAAAGAGATTGAGATCTGACAGCAAGAGCTGTTGAACAGTGGAACAGCCTCCTCCCTTGGGGGTTTTTAAGCAGAGGTTGGGTGGCCATCTGTCATGGATGCTTTAGCTGAGGTTCCTGCATTGCAGGGGTCCCTTCCAACTCTATAAATTAGATTCAATAAACCCCTCTCTCAGGAAGTTGAATAAACAATCCTCAAACACCTGTTACAATGTCAAAAAACCCAAACGGCTAATTTTAATCAAAGGCCAGTAATTAAAAGGTTTAAGACGGATGCGCCGGAAGACATTCTGTAATACTCCACAGCAACAGGGCAGGCAGACATCAAACTCACTGAAGCCACACAAGCTATAGAACCAGCACACAGGAGGCTCAATGTTAAATTCATCCTTTACAATGCACCTTTAAGGTGTTCACCTCTTAGTGCAGTCCCCTGCCCCACCTACCTCCCCCCCCCCCCAAAAAAATATGGTGCCTTCCTGCTGGCTGGGGCCGATGTGAGTTGTGGTCCAAAACACTGGGAGGGCACTAGGTTGGGGAGGGCTATCCTACTAAGTGTGCACAAGCACCCACCCACACCCCTGACACCAGGTAGGATGTCTTATTTGGAAGCAGACAACCAAGCAAGACAAGAGGAGACGACATTTCAAAGGCCGTCCTGGACAGTGCCCAATGCACAAGAACCACATCTTTCCTCTGACGTAGAGCTTATCTCCATCTTGGAAAAAGCACCATGGGACACAGCACATGCCTTTACTATGCCCCAAATGGCACAGGCCAGGTGGTCAACGCACCTGGTACACCCATGTACACAAGCAAGACTCCTGCGCTCAAGGTGATCTCTCCTTGGGGAGGACGCAGTGAGCCAAGAGGGCCAAGGAAATTCTACAGCTGCAGAGATGTTAGCGGCACAAGGTCCAGCAGCCAAAGAACTCAGGAAAGGAGAAGAACTGAGCAAAGCAAATGACAGGAAGGGAAAGGCTGCAAGCAGCAGTTGGAGATGCCCGCACAGCTCCACTCGGCAGAGGGGGTGACAATAATCAATCTTAGAACAACTTTGGCAAAGCATTCTGTGTCATTAAGCAATCCCCCTGCCTGGCCTATTATTTACTATTGTTTATTATCATTACTACTAATCTTTAGGAACTTAATTTTGCAGACCTTAATTTTATTCCCACCGATTTTCCTCCCCTTGGTCTCTTTTACAGCAGCTTGTGCATATTCAATTTCATTGTAGATAACGAGAGCCATGCCTTTTAAGCGGTCAAACACCACCTGTAAGAACAAAAAAACAAAACAAAACCAAAATAAGAGCCTCATCCACAGGACAGAAACGTCAGTCCCAGCAAACAAATGCAACTAGGGGCAGGGAGAATAGATACGGTTACAACACCCAATTTAGAGGCGTTTTCAGCCTTCCCCGCAACAAGGCATCTTGTAAGAGAGACAATAAAAAGGGGCGAAAGGGACTGCTCTAGCTTGAGAATCATGTGGCTTGAGGCATTGGTAGGCCTTTATTTTGTTTTTCTGTATTTTACTTATTTCCCTGCAATTGCAAATTTTATGCCCGGAGAGTACAAATTCTGTTTAAAAAAAAACAGAACAAAAACAAGTGTAAGAAACCACAGTTTCACTAAGGAGATAAACGTGTGCTGCTCGAGACACAAGGCACCAGCAGGCTCTGTGGAAGTAACGCCAAGAGTTCAAAATCCCACCCACTCCCTGCAGAGATTATACAGGAGGCATTCCTGGCTCAAGCTTGTCCAACCTCCCTGCATGATTCATTCGTGCAGAGTTGCTACATGACTTTAAGATCAACCTCTGCTCCAGAGATTAAAAGGCAGCTCAGTGCATGTACCTGAGATACCTGCAAGGGGGAAGATTAAAGGCATTGGGGGGAGGCAGGAGAAGTCAGTTGCCTCTGCATTTAGAATGGGAGCCATAAGACAACTTCTGGATCTAATGTAACTAATCTGAGCCCTGTCACTGAAGTGGGCCACGCACCCACAATTCTAGGGGGAGTCACAGTTTTGCAAAGGGGGGGGGCAGGGGAGGAAGAGAAGGTGGGCAGACACACCAAGCACTCTCTGCACACGTTTGGCTTGCCTTAACATGCCATTTCCCCAACTGGAAAAAAGGTGGCGAGAGCTTTGGACCTCTCGGAAGGATAGGCTCAGCCCAGAGAGAGAGAGAGAAATATAGAGACAGAAGCAGGTCTTCAGGACGGAGCTTGAATGTGGGGTCAGAAAAGAGCAGGTTTATTGAGGAAGGAAGAGAGGAGACCTCTTCGTGCTGCAGAAAGCCTCCCACCTACCTTCACCACAGGACCATAGCGGCAGAAATGTCGCGTTAAATACTGATCCGTCACGTTTGTCGAAAGACCATCCAACCACATGCAGTTGGTGGGCATGCTCTTCCCAAAGCCCAGCTGGACACAAAAGGGCAAAACTTCCAGTCAGTCAAAGAATTCACAATTAAGCTCATTTAACAAGAGCAGGCCTAATTCTAAACTAAGATCCGTAGAGCAGGTGCGAGCAAGTACTAAGCCAGTTTTGGGTTTTTTTAAAGCCAGTTTTAATTAACATAAATTCCAGAAACTTAAATGGACACAAAGTGTGGCCCCTTCCTACGGCAAGTGAATCAAGTGCAACTTGCAGTCTGTACAGGACAAGGAGCTGGAGAGAAAACTGTGAATGGGCAAGAAAACAAATGCCACCTCCACGCTCATTCGGTTTCCAGGTTCTGCACCAAGATGGTCAAACAACTTTGCCCATTCGTGCCATCTGGAGGGACTGAAAAATCCCAGAAACAATCCAACCTCATCTACAAGCAAACAGAAAGGCCCTAAGAGGGACACAGGGCATCTTATCCTTGCTTCATGGCTCAAGCTGACAAGAATCACTTAAAATCTCTGGAAACAAACAAAAAAACCCTCAAAGAGCAGCGCTTCTAGGAGAAAATTTACCTTGAGCCGATTATTTCCGAGATATTCCCCATCCATCTTCTTGATCGCTTTACACACACTTGCAATATCACAGTACTGCAGGAATGCATACTGGGGAACCCCATTCACTTTCTTGATGTCAATATCCTGGTGGGGAAGGAAAGCAGTTCACACTGAGAGACAGGCTAGGCCACAGGGCACCAAGAGGACTGCTGGTCAAAGAGAACGCCCTGCTAAGGAGGAAGCAGGCTCATAGTTTTGCAGGTTAGCCTTCAGGGATGCAGCTGGACCCCAGTTTAAAGCAGTTGTTGGCCAGTCAAAAACACACACATCCCGCTAAAGCCCAGCAACATAAGTGGGAGTCTGCAACTGGTGGTCCTAGGTCAAGTATCCACTCACATCTGTGGATTCTCTTTTGCTTCCTAAACCAGCAAGGTCAGGTTGGTGTGTGGACACAAGTGACAGAAGCAGTTTCCCCTCCCCAGCTTCTTTTTCTAAATGACAATATCCCCAAACCATTCAGTGTTCCTGTCCTATTTTTATGCTCTTAAAAATACTGCTTATGGAAAACCACAACAATCCACTCTTCCCTCCCTTCCTCATCTTGCAGCTCATTCTAAACCAAGATGACGCACACAATAAAATCCAGATGAACAACAGCAACAATGCAACAACATTGTGATGCTGATTAATTATTTGAATGCTGGCTTTTGTTTATATATATATCTTTAGCAACAGCTGAAATCTAAGTAGTGACTAAGATACTCTGGAAATATTTAAAGCCTGTCCTAGAGAAAATTATCTACCTGGGGATTTAATGGGCTTAGGCAGGCAGAAGGATAAACAACATTTTGGCCAGCCTTCACTCTGATGACTAGGAGCCGAGGCAGGCACAATGTTCTCTGAGTAGGACGAGTCATCCTCCCAAGCTAGAAATAGAAGCTGGACACTTTCTATTTTTGCAAAACAACACTCACTTCTGCCTTTGTGAGCAGTGTGTTAGGAGATTCAGGCAAGGAAGGAGACTCCAGCACCTTCAACAAGTCCAGGGACAAGAGCAAAAGATCCAGTGAAGACTTCCATTCCCAGAAGCCTTTGGCTCCAAACAAAGGTGAGGAAGCAAAGACTTGCCCAAAGAGGGGACTTCTCTAACACCAGCCAGTCTTTGTTCTAGTGACATAGCAGTATAGGAGCTTCCAACTTAGGGTGACTGACTAGCCATGAGCAAGCAATTAAAGCAAAAACAAACAGCTACACCCCTAGGGGTCACTTTTCCATTAATGACGAGGCATCCACACAACAGTGGATCTGCAACATACCCCACTGCCACAGTCTGTGTGAGCAAATGACAGTCTCTTTTCTCGTGGATGTCTCCTGAGTTTGCATGCAGTGCTTTTCAGGGCATGCAGGTGGGAGATTAAAAGGCCTGGCAACACTCAACCCAGGCAGCTCTCGGTCCTGCTTGCTAACACACTCTCCTTCCCCAATGCCAAACACACAGAAGCGGAAGCAGTTTCTGCTGAACCAGACTTGCATTGTTCAGCCATGGACATGAGTTTAGCAAATGCCTAGTAAGCAAGTGAAAAGGCTCCAGCTCTTCAAGACAAAGCGAGAAGAGCTGCGCCCTTCAGGAAGGGAAGTCCCAGGGCTGCACAGCTGCCCCCAGTGCTCTTCTTCCTCCTTGGGCCCTTGTAGGTGGGAAGGGCCAGGCAAGCCTTCTAACCATCTGCCTCAAGTGCCACCTCTTCTTGCAAGGGAGCACAGCAAAGGAGGCAGTCTCTGACACATGTAGGGCTCAGAGTACTCAGCAGAGCAAACGGGGTTGTTTTCAATGTAAGGTTGCTAAGACACTGCTACCCAGGGATACGGAAGCTGCCTTTTCCCCCTTCCAAATTTATTATTTCTAAATTAATAATAATAATAATAATAATAATAATAATAATAATAATTTATTATTTGTACCCCGCCCATCTGGCTGGGTTTCCCCAGCCACTCTGGGCGGCTTCCAAAAGAATATTAAAATACTGTGATACATCAAACATTAAAAGCTTCCCTAAACAGGGCTGCCTTCAGATGTCTTCTAAAAGTCTGGTAGTTGTTGTTCTCTTTGACATCTGGTGGGAGGGCGTTCATGGCTTATATCATGGCTTAATAAGATCCAGTGATACTTCTCAGATTAATGGACCTTCAGAGCTTATATTTAATGAGCTGAAACATGCTTCTCTCTCAAATGAACTGATACAAACACACACACACACTGTACATACCACTATCCCTCCAAAACGCTGGAAGATGTTGCGAAGGTCATGATATGTGGTGGTTTTTTCTAGATTGCCGATGAACAGAGTTCTCGTTGCCTTGGGGTGGAATTCATCTATTCTTTCATCTAAAGGCCGAAATTCATTCTCGCTCTCTGTTTCTGGAGGCAGGTGATTTAAAAAAAGTTCTTTTAACATTCTGTGATGTCTTCTCTCTTTAACATTCTGTAGTGTCTAAATCTCTCTACGCTGCCATGTCAGGAGGGCTGAGCTTCATCCCACCCCATTTCAAATGATTATGGATCTAGTAATGCCAGCAAATCAAAGGTCAAAGCAGTCTACCAACTCCTATTCTGTAAGCAGAAACTAAATTCAACAGACTAATCTAGAGGGAAAACTGAAACAAGAGCTCCCGCCCACTTCAATGGGATTTGTGAAGAGGTTCCTGATGGATGGTGCCAATGTACCAAAAATGACCAGCTGGCTAATGTTTTTGTTAGGGCCAACCTAAGCATCGCTAAACTTGAAGAAGAGCCATAGCTCACTGGCAGAGCATTTGCTTTGAAAGCAGAAGGCCCATGTTCAATTTCCAACACCTCCAAGTTTCCTGGATTCAGTATCTCCTATGTAAAGCAACAGCAAGCTAGCTTTTTTAATGAATTTTCTCCATTCTGGAGAACTTAAAAACCAGCTCGTGGCTTTGTTGTGCTTCAGTTGGGCCAAACTGTTGTTATTTGGATTTCCCTTTGAGGGGCCAGCACAAGGCTATCTGCCATTTTCAAGGGCCAGCAACAACCTCCTTGTGCTCACCTGGCCCTATCCAAGCAGTCACTTCAATCTGCATGCCAAAGAAGAGTTTCCCTTTGGAAGCATTGAGCGCTTTCTCCTGATCCTCCTGTTGCCGGAAGAACACCAGTCCGTATCGCTCTTCAGAGGCTCCGTGAATCTGCACGGATGTCACCTTCCCGTACTTCTTGAACTCGTGGAATAAACCATCTTTAAGGCTGGTGTCTACACCCCAAGAAGCAAAGCAGAAGATTCATGCTGATGGTTACAGAAGACACTGTAGCCTTTTTGGAAAACGCAGCACAAAGGTTGCAGTTTGTACTCTTTCGTGTTGTGAGTTTCTATTTTAAAATGTATAGTGTTACACACACACAGAACTGCCCCCTGCAGAAGAAGCTGCTTGGGTTCACCCTTCTCCCAATCAAACATGCCACCTCTCCTCCCCAATTCCCCTCTTTTCACTGTGAACCATTCCCTGCATAGAGTGATGTGTAGTCTGCACTTGGGAGAAGCCTCACAGAATCACCCTGGCCAGAAG
Organism: Podarcis tiliguerta; assembly: GCF_965153285.1. Lineage (NCBI taxonomy): Eukaryota > Metazoa > Chordata > Lepidosauria > Squamata > Lacertidae > Podarcis > Podarcis tiliguerta. The sequence continues at coordinate 8,235,664 of NC_139541.1, forward strand.
GGAACCTCAATACAGCCTCCACTGGTATTGTTCTGTTGCTTCTTGCTCTTTTCCATGATGAGCGGAACCAGAACTGTGCAAATGTGCGAATTTGCTCAGTCCTCTTTTGTGCAAAACTGACAAAACTGTGCACAGAATTTTGATTTAAAGGCACATACACAGCCCCGCTTTGACTGTTATATATCTTTCACCTGTGGTAGGAAAATTCCATGCACCTTAGGTTGATGAACCAGACTGCTTAAAAAAACCCTCTTTCAAAATTAATGCTGCCCCATTTGCAATATGACGTATTTTCCACCAGCATTCGCGTCAGCGGTAGCCTACCAAGGCAGTTCAAAGCTCATTAAACAGGGCTTGCGTTTTCCAGTGGAATATTATGGGCAGTCACAATATTGCTTTGGTTTAGCATTAATTATGGATGATGCCTCTTTAGCTCTTACCTGTGGAGCGCACTGGAAGATTCTGAACCTTAATCCCAAAACTTTTGCGGGGCTCATCTTTTTCCAGAGATGGAAGCAACTGGGAGGTGGGTGCTGGAACTGCCGTGGATTGAACTGAACGGGCCGGAGACTCGTCGCTTGAGCTGCTGCTGGAGTCACTGCTGTGGAAGCAAAAAAAGAATGCAAAATTCAGCATAGGGAGGCTGCCAGGTCATTGCCTTGAAACAAAAAGGTGCCCAAGGCCAAATTCTTTTACCCATCAGCAGAAAAGCAGCATATATATATCTGAGGACAGCATGAGGATGCCAATGTCTTCACTGAAGAATAATCAAGGGTGTGGGAGATGGTTTGCTTTTTGTACCTGGGAAAAACTCAAGGGTCTGGTCACAGGGCAATTAGAAATTTGAGATCTCTTTTTAGTCCTAAGCAGGGTTGGCATTAACAAAATAATTATGAAACTATCCTGTGATTAAGGAAACCCAATACAGTCAAATAACTGGGGAGTTATATAGACTCTTAAAGTTTATTGTAAATCTGGGCATACTGGTTGCTGCCTGCAAGTTAAATCCAAGATTCCAATGTCTCAATTCACACGTTGCCTGAATAAAAGTAACTTTTTAATTGTTATAACAATTAATACATTAAATCCAAAAACTAGTCATTCCACTTTCACACTATATACAGGTAGCCAAATGTTACACGCGTTCAGTACGTGTACGACGGTGTATACGCGCATCATGCCGATCCCGGAAGTGACCCAGAAACATCATAAAGACATCACTGAAACATCACTAAAAAGGCAGAATGGGGGCAGGGGAGGTCAGAATGAGGCAGGGCAGAGCAGAGCAGGGGTAGAATGGGATGTTTGCAGGATTTTTCAATGGGTCAATTGCACTCAATTTCACTGGTACGTTGGGTGCCTCGGAACGTAACTCCCGCATCATATCTGCTTACAGACAAGCTCATAATTAGGAAATTAATGTTCTGCTTTTTCTGTACATATACAAGGACACAAGGCAAAATGACTCGCCTGAAGGAAAGGGCAACAAACCAACACAAAGTTAGATGGCAACACAAAGTTAGATGGCAACTAAATGCAGAGCTGTAAGAAGACTGTTAATTACTAAATAAAAGTTCCTAATAAATTGGTCACGGGAGTGCGGAATAAGTCACACACCCTTTTGGGCGTAAGCTTAAAGCCCCAATCAAGTGAAAATGAAAAGGAAGCAGAAGATAAACAAAAATCTTCACAAAACCAAGGGACTCTGCTTGTCTTGGAACAACTCCCTCTTCACAGTGTCACGTGAACTGGCTTGCTGACTCCGCTGATGCTAACTGCTAATCATGGTGACACCTTGACAATGATTGGCTGATTGGTGCAATGGCTAGGACAGTTCAGAGCAGCTCACGGTCCACCTTCCATGAGGAAAAGGGTGTTGGTTAGTTGGGATTAAAACATTGCAGGGTTATGGTTGAAAATTTTGATGGCCCTGAGAGCAGGTAGAGAAGCTAATGGAGCCCCGAGGAAAAGAAAGCTATATGAAGGTGCACAGTGGGGAAACAAACATTTAAAAAATGCATTTTTAAAATGCCAATTTAGATGTATGTGTTGGTTTTGTTTTTTGATTAAAATGTTGTAAGTCGCTTTGAGTTCCCATGGCAAAAAGTGAGTAGTACATTTAATAAGCAAGGAGGAGGAGGAAGAACCTGAAGGTAGGGTAAGAGAGGGGAAATTAAGGCATAAAAGGGCAACAAGGAGAAATTAAATCCCAGGAGGAATTTCACAGTGCTTAAGAAAAGTAGAATTTTATTTGGGAGGTGGAAGAAAAACTAGGGAGAATGATCTAGAACAGTGGTTTCCAAACTGCCCACCCACAGTCCACTTGAAAACTGCTGAGTGTCACGGTGGACCACTTAATGGTTTTTCTGCCTGTTGTTTAGGAACTGTAACACACTGTGCATTACAATTTTATGGAATTCAAACTGTAATACAATAAAATACAAAATATAAGAAACAAAAGAAGCAAGAGAAATATAATTAAAATCAGTATGAGTATTTAATGTGATGGATGTGCCGTTTCATGTCTTCAGCCACAAATCATGGCATGGATCACCTGAATGAAGTGTGAATGGTCTGTGGACTGCAGTTTGGGAACCCCTGATCTAGAAACATGGTAAAGAAAAGAGAGGGGAACAAAGTAGACAGTGGCCAGAGGAAGTAATGGGTGGTAGGGACATGGGAGTTGGAAAAGGAGGGTTAGAGACAGGAGGGTCTGGGTACAGGAGTAAAAGGAGCAGCCAAGGGGCATATGGTTGCTTTGCCTATACAGAGACATTTCATCAGTTATGACCTCTGCTATCACTGCAGCACTGTGAGCTTGGCAAGCAAAGGGACAGCGACACAAAGACTAAGAACCAGCAGAGATGGTACGACTGAATTTCACACTGATTTTAAATTACAGTGGTGCCTCGCAAGACGGAAAACCCGCTAGACGAAAGGGTTTTCCGTTTTGGAGGTGCTTCGCAAAACGAATTTGCTATGGGCTTGCTTCGCAAGACGAAAATGTCTTGCGAGTTCTGCGGGGGGTTTTTCCCTCCCCCGCTTTTCCCCCAGCCCCTAAGCCGCTTAACAGCTGTTCTCTAAGCAGCTTAACAGCTGATCTAAGCCGCTTATCAGCTGATCCACTAAACCGCTAATAGCCTTTTAGCAGCTAATCCGCTAATCCCTTAATAGCCGCTAATCCCTTAATAGCCGCTAAACCGCTAATAGCGCTAATCCGCTAATGGGCTTGCTTTGCAAGACGAAAAAAACCGCAAGACGAAGAGACTCACGGAACGGATTCTTTTCGTCTTGCGAGGCACCACTGTACTAGCCAAGTTTCGGTTCATGTGCCCTGTTAATGGATTCTGCTAAGCACAATTATTTGGCAGTACAGCTCAACTTAAAACTGGGTTGGGTTACCTATCAATGGCATGAAAATTATGGTTTTATGTACAAAAGGATGGCATCTGGTGATTTGACTCATTAATGAGAGATTATTGTCTTGCGAGAAAGGAATGTCCTGGAAGATCCCATTCCTTTCCAATGGATGACTCATTTCAAGAGCAAGGTGTATAGCCAGCACTCTGGTAGCATCACTGAGCCATGATTATGTCTCTGCCAAAGGCAGGGAGTTCAGGTTGAATGCTTCAGGCATAATGGAATGAGGCCAATAAACCAGCTCCAGTTAGGAAGTAGAATGCAAAATTGCACATATTCCAAGGGTCCAGACCCTCATTCACCTTACATTCAGTGTTCAAAAGACACTGCTGTGCGCCAGCCAACCAGCCGATCTGTAGAGATGCCTTGTCGATGTTTTATTCTGGATTGCTTTATTTATGGCTTTAATGTGTTGTAACCCACTTTGAGATTTTTTCTTTGAAATACAAAGTGGTATAGAATGAAATTAACAACAACAAATTCCATTCAGGAAAAGAAATGCAACTAGACATTCCTTTGTGGCAACTGTAACCCAGGTTTAAGGTGGCATTATTTGGTGATTAGCTTATATATCTAAGTTTCTAACAGTTCCTTAAGCTTAAGCAGTTCCTTAAGCTTTTTGAAATTGGCCTTCTTAAAGTCCAGTGCGTGTCCAACTGCTCTCAGTTTTCCCTTGGCTGTGTACAGTGGTACCTCTGGTTACATACTTAATTTGTTCCGGATGTCCGTTCTTAACCTGAAGACCACTTTAGCTATAATGGGACCTCCTGCTGCTGCCGCGCCGCCCGCTGTGCAATTTCTGTTCTCATCCTGAAGCAAAGTTCTTAACCCGAGGTACTATTTCTGGGTTAGCGGAGTCTGTAACCTGAAGCGTCTGTGACCTGAGGTACCACTGTATAATGAAACCCAGGAGGATATAATCACTTCTTCCCAAGGTTCCCTGTACTTTCACTTCTTTCCTTCCTGTTGGTGAGCACCGGGTCAAAGAGAGATGACCTGCTTCTGGGAAACAAAATTGTCAGCGAGACAACTGAGGAATTTGTTGGACTTTCATTCTTGGCAGAGTATGAGTTCCAATAGATATTGGAGTAATTGAAGTCTGTCATGACTACTATATCACTCTCCTTTTTGAATGTTTGGTAATCTGCTCTTGGAAGGAATCATCCAAGTCCTCAATCTGGCTTGGAGGTCTATGAGCAGACACCCACAATAAGGTCACTGCTGTTTTCCTCTCCTACAATTTGTACCCATATACAGTGGTGCCCCGCAAGACGAATGCCTTGCAAGACGGAAAACCCGCTAGACGAAAGGGTTTTCCGTTTTTCAATGCGCTTCGCAGGACGAATTTCCCTATGGGCTTGCTTCGCAAGACGAAAATGTCTTGCAAATCTTGAGATTTTTTTTCGCTCCCCACCCCCTTTTTCTAAGCCGCTAAACCGCTAATAGCCTTTTAGCAGCTAATCCGCTAATCCCTTAAGCCTTTAATAGCCGCTAATAGCCGCTAAACCGCTAATAGCGCTAATCCGCTAATAGGGTTGCTTTGCAAGACGAAAAAACCGCTAGACGAAGAGACTCGCGGAACGAATTAATTTTGTCTTGCGAGGCACCACTGTACTTCCAATCTGCCTTCCATGCTCCAGGTCATGGATTTCTTCACAAGCATGCACATCCTTTATATATGATGCTACTCCCGCTCCTTTCCTGTTTGTTCTATTTCATCTGAGTGAGTTGTACCCCCCAATTTCTACATTCCAGCCATGAGCATAGCTGTCAACGTTTCCCTTTTTTAAAGGGAAATTCCCTTATTCCAAATAGCATTCCTCACAAGAAAAGGGAAAAGTTGACAGCTATGGTCATGAGTCTCATCTCACCAGCTTTCAGTATTAGGTCATGTTTGCCATCCTGTATTAAGAGTTCAAGTTTTTCCTGCTTGTTTTCCATACTCTGGGCATTCATGTAGAGACAACTGAAACCAGGAGTCATTCATCCTCACACTGCTGCCTCTGTCTCCCTCCATTGGGAGTCACCACACACATCTCTCCTCTGGGGACTGCAGGAATCGTTCGGTACACTATCTTCCACTTGGTGTGTTCTGAGGCCTGTAACCACTGTACTTGCTCCTCTGGCCAGGAACTGGTGTCTGAGGTGAGGACATGGAACCGATTTTGTAATTCCAGAGACACAGCTTGGCTCCTGACAGTCCTGCTTTTTCGTGTCACGCTCCAATCTCCTGCATCATTTCCCCTCCTACCACTAGATGGCAATGCTCCTCTGTTCTCAATGTGTGTATTTTGAATTTAAAAATCACCTGCCACTGGCAGCTTTTCTCTTGCCAGATTTTCCCCTTCTGCCATAAACTGCTTAGGATTTGTTACTCAGGATTTCAAAATACAGTGGATAAATTAAACTCTTGAACACCATACTTTCTGGCTGCTCAAACATATTTGTTCCACTGACTGCTTTGATCCTGCAAATCTGCTCTGGCTGCTGGAAGGGATCAGAGGGGTGGGAAGTGTTCTAGCGGGGGGATCTCTCAAAGTAGGGTTGCCATACATCCGGATTTTCCTGGACATGTCTGGGATTCCAATGCCAGAATTAGCGTCCGGGGGGAATTTCAGACAATCACTTAAATGTCTGGATTTTTTTAAATTTATCCCCAAAAGGCTTAACAATGCCCCCCCCCACAAAAAAAAAGCTTATCTCAAGGGGACTTCTTACCCTCCCACTACTCTACTTTTCTGGTTCTTTTTTTTTATTCTGTTGTTTGGGTTTGAGTTTAGTTTATTGTATTACTTTGTGGTTTAATCTTGTAAACCTTCATGATAGCGGAAAACAATTTCCTGGTAGCCATGCAACACAAAGCAAGAGAAGTACACAAAAAAACATAGATGGTGAGCATCTTGTGATGAGGATGCTTCTTCTGGGAGACATACATGTACCATCCAGAAACAGTTTTTTTCTACAGCATTAACTTTTTTTCAAGCTGCAGTCAGATTCAGTTAGATCGATGGACATTATCATTTCTTTTAATTGTGTCACAGTCCTAAAAATACAGATATCGCTTTGTCCTGGGCCAGACATCATCTAGATTTGATTATCTAGGTACAGTTCTCAGGCTTGGATCATTTTTTTTCCTAACAGAAATTTGTTCAGGCATTGTTTTGTTATCAGAGTTTAAGGGAGAACCCCAATTTATAAACGGATTACATTAATATTTTGATTAAATATTGAAGCACGGTGCCCTTTTCCAGTAGGAATAACTGGAGAGGGTTCCTTAGCCTGGTGCTTTCAGTGGGGGTTGCCAGCGTGTTCTGTAACAGGCTGCAGTGTCTTCTACCTTCTCTTTTCAGGGAACAGAGAACAGCAGCAAAAGCGGTCTCTGTTCTGAAATCAGTTTGAAGAAATGTTCGTACTCTGGCTCCTCAAAACAGCGTGCGTGCACGAGAAAGACACACACACACACACACACACACACACATAGAGAGGAGGCAAGTTGTGAGAGGCTTGCAGGCATCCTATTACGCTGAATTATTTGCAGGATCTTTCATCTTCTTTGCTGTCACAGGATGAAAATAATGAACTACTGCATGTCAACACACACCCCTTACACAAAGCTAAGCTGTGCCTTATTTACTACCCAAATAGAATGCCTAGTAAATATTTATGAGAAAAAAAGTTATAAAAATTGTGTGAGATTGGTGTAGAAGTAAGAGTATGTAGAATCTGGGAATTTACCATCAGTGTGGAATCTGATTCCTTGTGTAATTGGAAGCCTTCCTGGAAGTGCCCTTTTAGAGGGTAGCCCTATGTCCTGTTGCAGGAGCATGGAGGCAGCTAATGATTCAGATTTGTTCAGTTAATTCTCAGTCAATTGGCAAAATGCTCCCCATCAGTTAACATGAGAATGCCAAAGACATTTATATTGAAGATGAGGGTGTTTCTCTCCAGCCATTTTTCATTCCTTTTCACCGATTACACATACAAAATGACAAAGCTACTTTTCTTATTCTAACTCTCAGCAAACAATACAGTGTAAATATATAAAATACAGAACTCTTATTCCAGCTGATTATCATTCAGTCATGGCTACTCTGGGCCCAAAACCAGGTAAACAGACCCTGTTTGATTAGATCTTCTCAGTGATAGAAACCAGATATATAAACTAATTGCCAAATGTCGTCTTAAATCTAGGTTACAGTCACCACAACAGTATGTCTAGGCGCCATTCCCACCCCGCCCCCCGTGAAACTTGTTGTTGTTAATTTCATTTCAATTCTGCTCAATGTTTTAAAGAAACAATCTCAAAGCAGTTTGCAAACACATTAAAACGTCAAATCAAACAATCCAGAATAAAACAAATTCAAGCTTCAAGGGAAATATTTCAGCTCCTTCTCTAAGTGACATATTGCTTTCCCCATATTTATTTACCTACTTAATTTATATCGCTGCCCCATAGCAGAAGTATTCTAGAAAGCCAGTGTGATGTAGTGGTTAGATTAGGACATGGGCGATCAGGGTTCAAAACCCCACACTCAGTCATGACGCTCCCTGGGTGACCTTGGGCCAGTCAAAGCCTCTTAACTACCTTACAGGGTCGTTAATCCCTACAACTGAGGAGGGGAGTGAACCATGTACTCCTTGGGGGAAAAGGTGGGATATAAATGCAGTACATAAGCTCTTCTGCTTATCTCCTTAAGAAAGTTATGGCTATCTGACAGTGGAATGGCCTCCACTGGAAGGTGGTGGACACTCCTTCATTGGAGGTTGAATGGCCATCTGTCATGGATGCTTTAGTTGAGATTCCTGCATGGAAGGGGTATGAACTAGGGGCCCCTCGGGGTGCCTTCTAATAAAATTCTATGATTCTAGGCACTGTGAGCTGGTGATTACAGGTCAAGTATCCTTACATTCACTTATCACATTACTGCTTCCCACTGTTTTTTGCCTGAGATGTCTCATCCCACCAATATGTCCACTCTGGTGTGCAAGTCAAGAGTCATTTCCAGAAGAACTCGAGGATTATGTACCACAGTAACAAAGAAGATGGACACTGCCAAATGCAGGTTCTTTCCAAGCATGGGAAAGTATCATTACTTAATAAAAAACATGAATTTATACCCAGTTCACCTCTCTGACCCAAATGATACAAAGAACCAGACCTTTCTCAAAGGTCTGTAACCCCTTGCCTTTCACGGTAACCTGCCCCTTTTTAAAAGAAAAAAGAAAAACTATACTTGCTTAGTTTCAGCATTTAGTTCTCTCAGTCCATTAACACATTGACTTCACGGGGAAAACTGCTTTCAAACTAAGGGGACCTACAAAAGCATTATGGGATATGGCATGGGATGGGGAGGCTTGTCTCATGGGCTAATTGAAGACCAGTGTGGTGTAGCTGGCAGGTGTCCAATGTATGAATGTTAAACCCTGGTCTTCAGTTCCATTCAAACATGATCTTGGTGGCGGCCTTGGGCTAGTAATTGCTGTAACTAACCTACCTCAGAAGATTGCTGTTAGAAATAACAGCATATGTGCCCCATATCTCTATTTCCAGACCCTCCTACAGGTCAATCACAAAAAACCCCACCTCAAATATCCATCCAACTTGGGTTTGCCTAAAGTAGCACTTCGGATCTGTGGGTCAGGGACTAATTATTCCAGGCCTCCAGGCAACCAACCAAGGAAACTTTTTTAAACTTAAAACTGATCTCTCCCCCAACCCTGCAACACGCCTCCCCAACCCTGGCCTGGTCCACAAACAACCAACACCAGCAAGTGTCCTAGGAATTCAGGATTTATCCTCCAATATTCTCTTCTCACTCTAGGGAATATGTGAAGTGAGGCTAATGATTTGCTGCTACCAAAACTTGAGCTGATAGAACCTTCCATATGTTCACTTTGTGCCGTGGACTGCACTTTTTCAGGCTAGGTGACACACAAAAAACAGAGTTAAAGCTGCTGAAGAGTTAAGTTAGCTTTACCTCCTTGGTCAAACACCTCTGTTTAGCAACATCTGCAAAACTAAAGCATTACCGTCTTGGACTACAAGTCAATTAACTCAAACAGCCTCTGAACCTAATAGCTTAGTAAACATGCCAAGAGCACAGGTACCTGAGGTGACCTAATTTTCTATTAGTGCTGATCTATTAGTGTTGAAAAGGAAAGTGCGAAGATGCTCTCTAGGAAGTTCAGATGTAAAAATAAGGCAGAACTGAGAATAAAACACTCACTTAAACACATGACACATTAAAAGCAACTGTGCTTGCAGGCAAGAGAACACTTTTAAAAACTGCAAACTGAGCTGCAGAGGAAATCACTCCACAAAGCACACCACAATCCACATTTTTAATACCACCACACTTTATAACAGCAGGTTAATCAGTTAACTAAATGGGGGGGGGGGGACACAGAGGGAAGCACGGAATGGAAACGGTCCCTCCCAAGTCAAGACCAACCAAGCCACAGAGCTTGTTCGGGATTGGGGTGGCGAACCATCTGTAGAACCCCACATTTGTGCCGTCAACCTTTCCGCAACACCCTGGGGTCCATACAAGGTGCCAAACATGCAGTATGAAGATTAGATGCGTTCTTTCATTCATTCCATAAATTTTATATACTTGGTTTTTGGGGGCGGACGGCAGACCTCAAAGTGGTACACGGACCAAACAGTGTGTTTTCCCCAAGCTGACATACCAGATGGGATTCCTAAGCCTCTCACTTTTCATTTTCAAGTAAAGCAAACTATTAGGCTTGAACTGCAGAGAGGAACTGAGAGAATATTCTATGTTCTGTGGAAGGTTCAAGTTGAGGCCTGGATGGGGGGTGGCTGACAGTGTACGGGAGAGGGAAGAGAAGTTTCCATGCTCCATATCCTCCCTTCTCAATCTTATCCTTGGACGTAACCAAAAAGCCGTAACTAGAAATCAAAAGATAAACTGAACTACTGCACTATCAGCCAAGTAATCTGCAGAAGGATCATAGGCACGAATGCAAATCTACATAATGTGCAGAACTGATTTTACACATTTCTTTAAGACAGAGCTTAAGATTTCTTTCTGGCATAGAGCACTAACACAGCTCTAAACTCGGTGTATCATTTTCAATTCAGTTTTCATCAGGAGAGACAGCAAAATTTCCCTGTAATCCCTTAAACTCCAGAAATTCAAGCTGTTCCAAACCCCAAACAGGTTATTGGACTCTGATTCGCTCTTCATATACACTTACAGCCGGGGGGGGGGGGGGCGGGAGGACCAGTGACCTCAGAAGAATTTTATTTATGTGCCTTTCTAATGAAGTCTAATCTGATTAGCCGACACATTGTAAAAGAGCCAATCTCAAGTGATCCAATAATCAACGCTTGTTTTCAGACACACGTAGGCAGAAGTAATTACAACTAATTCCTACACACAGGTCCCATCCTTCTCCCAAAGCTTCCATACTTGTATAGGAGACAACATAGTAGAGTGAAATGAAGCATGTGAGACTTTTGAAACAAGATCAGGATCGGCCTTGAGAATTCACTTGTTTCCTTGGCACGCTACTTAACCTGAGTTTCTCTACCTGTAGAATGGGGAAAACTAGTGACCTACCTCAGAGGGATACTGGAGAAAAGAATAAGGAAGCGTTAACATCCATCGAGTCTTTGAAACAGAGTGAAATGTAAATTCAGGAAACAAGCAAGCAGCATACAAGAGAATATGGTCTGAAGATCCAACATATCCTTTCATCAAGGCAAACTAACTTTGTCCTCACAACTCTGACCTACATAAGACGGAGGAATCAGCTGGTGGCCATGTGTCACATCCTACTAGTTAATATTGTCATATGACCGTGTCGATAAACAACTCCTGTAATTCCCCCTAGCTAAAAATAGGCCAGTGCTCAGGCAGAGTCCAGAGATTCTTAGTCAGGTGAGCACAACACACCGGTTTCTTGATTTACATACAGATTAGAAGGTGACAGTAAAGGACTGGTTAAGCATGTTAATGACCTCCAAATTTTGGACTTGTGTCTAATAAGCAGAATTTGGAACACATCCTACAGGTAAACACATGTGCCTTAATTTGAAATGGGTGGTGAAATACATTTAAGTGTGTTATTTCACCTGGTATTCTTGTACACAATGGCCTTAAAAGAGATATTCAAAATGCTTCCAGTACCCAGATACGAGGTCTTCCTTAGGACTATTATTATTTCAAAAACTCTAGTAGTATTGATTTACATAAGGTGCAACACCAAGCCAAGGGGTGGGTGGGAATTACATATGATAATATATCTGGAGTGGGTTGGCAGGGGTTTTAGAAGTTTGTGCTAAAATGTAGAGATGATTTTTAAAAAATAAACAAACCTGTCCCACTCTTTAAAAAAAGTCTTTAAAAACAGAGGATATATGTGTTTTCTGAGTCACTTTATGTTTATACATGATTTGAAGTGTTATAGTAGCTGCGAGCATGTTTTAAGCTGGAAATCTCATGCTCATCTCTCACCTCTGCCGTGCACTAACTGCGGGGCCTCAGCAAGCCACTCTGATTCAACCATAGTCAGAGCCTGCCATCTCTAATAGAGGGGGAACCTGCAGTCCTTTTTTGTCAGCCCGCTGGTTCATCTAGATGTGTTGAACCAAAACTGAGATGTTCTGGGAGCTCTGCAAACACCATCTGGATAGTCAAGTTAACTCTACAATTACTTTAACTGGTAGTTGTTGCAAGAATGAGCTGATATATAATCATATTTGCTTGCTTTGATGCTATGCTTATCTCTGGGCCCTGGGATGCTGGGCTCTTGGCCCAGAGAGGGAAGCTATCTTTAAGCCTTGGATATTTGCCATCTATGCCCTCATAGGTCAGGTGGATTGATGGGAGGTTCTGGTCAAACTTACTTATGTTGTAGTTTAATCATAGAATCATAGTTAGAAGAGACCACAAGGGCCATCGAGTCCAACCCCCTGCCAAGCAGGAAACACCATCAGAGCACTCCTGACATATGGTTGTCAAGCCTCTGCTTAAAGACCTCCAAACAAGGAGACTCCACCACACTCCTTGGCAGCAAATTCCAAGTAATGCTTACATTATACAAATTAGTACCTTGTGGACAAATCACAGTAACCTCTCACTGTTGTGGTGTCCGTGTAAAGCCACTGAGGCTTTGTAAGCTGCATTGTAAGTTTACACCAGAGGTCGGCAACCTAAGCCCCATGGGCCGGAAGTGGCCCATGAGGGTCACTTAACCGGCCTATGAGCCACCCCCGAACCGAGCTGCCCGTTCGGTGAGTCCCCGCACGCTGCGCTAAACTGAAACAGCACGGCACCGTGACTCTCTTCCCTGGCTCCGAAAATCACGTCTGCGGTGCCAGAAATCACTTCTGTGCATGCCCAGATGCCGGAAATCGCTTCTGCGCAGGCGCGATTTCGGGCACCTGGGTATGTGCAGAAGCGGTTTCCGGCGCTGTGGACATGCGCAGGCGCAATTTCCAACTGCACCAGTTCAGCCCACAGAGGATCTCCACGGGTGTGATCCGGCCCATGCCCAGTAAGCCTTGCTGACCCCTGGTTTGCACCTTTCTTTAATAAAGCACTAGAAATGGCCACTCTGGCGTTTTTTACATCCTTGTTTGGTATCCCTGCATCAAACCACTCAACTCAGGCTCTCTTTTGGGCCTGCAATTCAGAACACTCAGCAAGTATGGCTTACTCTGACTAGCACCAGCTCTCCTGGAATCTTTCCAGTTCAGCTGCCCAATAAGCTTTCAACTGAATATGATATCAGCTCTCCCAAGATTTCAGACAGAGATTTCCCATTCCCCGAATCCTTTTGGTAGAGATGTCAGGTATTAAATCTAGAACTGTGAACATGCAAAACATAATGCTCCACTGCTAATTAGCCATGAAAGCTTGAAATTCGGATCTCTTGGCAACATCCTTTCTATTTATGACAAGTAGTGCTAAATTCACACCAATATCTGGAACTGAGTTCATCCACAGTCTAATTCCCCAACTGGGAACGTGAGTAATCAAAGCAGCCCAAGGTTATGGTCAAACTTTCCAAGAACTTCTGAGAATTGTCTTTCTTCAGCCAGCATAGCAGAAAAGAAACATTCCCAACCCTTAGGCCTGTTTTTGAAAACCTGGTGTGAAAACTGAGCAGGTTCAGACAGTATGTCCTTAGACGTTACTAGCCAGACTCCCTACAAGTTTACAGAAAATTTTTCAACCTGATCACCTGAAGACAACATTTCCTCATGGGAATCATATGAGCAGCTATTTACAAAACCCAGGTTCAGGTGTTCTGGCGATAAGCAGCAACAGTAGTGATCTGGCACAACCGTTTTTTAGTCTACCAAGCTGCAAAAGTGCTTCTTCCAATACACTCATGGGCACCTTATGCACAAATAAAATTTCTAAATGCAAGCAGCAAGCATCCATGCAGAGAACAGCATCCTCCAGATATAGCTATGTGTAGATACATGGACAGCTAATGTCAGACATTACCATTTTGATCAGAGTTGTCCTTGAACAAGGTTTGGGGAAAGCACAGAAGATTGCCGCCCACACCTGCTGTTGTAAAAACAGCAGCAAAAGACCCAGCAAGAAATGATAGTCATAAGAGCCAGACTGTCACACTATTTATGTATTTATTTATTTAGTGTCTGTCAATGACATGCTAGGCTATGGGACTGGGTTATATTGACCAAACAGTACACTGTTTGTACCAACAGCTCCATTAATTATGAATCCTGAAATCTGGGACCCCCTCCAAACCGGCACCAAAATTTTGCAATCTTTTTGAAGCATGCTCAAAGCATAGTAAGTGATACATCAACCCGGAGCTTGTCATTAACACCATTCAAAATACATCATTCTCCTCCTATTTACTCCAAACTGGTGCCAAGCGGCTGCAATTGTTTTGCAGTGCAAACCCTATGTTTTGCAGCAGCTCAAAAAAATGAGTAATTGGTACTCAAACCAGGGCTCATAGGTATCACCCAAGAAACCAACACTGTCCAATTCACTCCAAACCACTATCAACATTTTGCAGCTGCTTTGCAGCATTTTGTAGGGCAAACCCTACAATTTGCAGTGCGTGCCCCCCGCCCAAAGTACAGTAAGTGATATATCTAACCAGGGCCCCTAGTTAACACCACTCAGAATCCAACACAGTCTTGATTTACTCCAAACTGGTGCCAAAGTTCAATCAGTGATTTACTCCAAACCTGTGCCATATTTTTGTAATTATTTTCAGCATTTTGCAGTGCTCTTCTAGAAACTGACGAGAAACAAAAACATTTATACACACATTCAACATTCATGTAAACATATATACCAACATCAGCTGAAAATATCTACATACACATACACATCTACATACACGTGGTCAATTACTGAGAAAAGTATTTATTAGCTAAAGTTGTTATCACCAAGACCTGCAAGAATTCCAGAAGTATAATGTGTGAGAAGTAAATGAAAATAGACCAGACTGAGGAATGTGGGAGCTTTATATGCACAGATTCATTGTTTTAAAAGCTGTAAGACACTATTTAGAAATTATAACATAGTGTAAAATTGAGTCTCCAAGAAGATAGCATGTTTCCTGGGAACATCCACTGAAAATGTTTACTGGCTCAGTTGCCAAAATATTCCTGTGTTCCAGTTTCATAAGGTTACAGAAAGCTTAGTGCCAAATTTGTATGTTTCTATACAGGTGTAAATTGTATATGACAAACGATTTGCCTATTTTTACTGCATAATGACTTCTTGTTCCTTAGGTCATTGTATTCCTCCCACATGTCATGATGTCTTGGAGAATATGCTACATAATGCTCCATGACATTCAGGAGGATTGATTGGCTCCCTCGGAAATGCATACCACCTCTAAGAACATGTCACACACAGCAAAAAGTGATGCACTCTCTTAAAATTGCGGGGGGGGGGGGGAATCCATAGACAAAAATAAGTTCTACGGGATTAAAAAAAATTATACAAAACTCTATAAATCTGAACCATTGGACTCCCAAATCTCCACAAATTTCCTAGAAGAAAAAAAATGAATCCAAAATTTAATAAGACTCTTAGCAGAAATCCAAAACAGAAAAACAAAACAGAAAAATCTCACATTTTCTTCTGAAATTGTTTCTTGACATACAGAATAGAGGCCAAATTCCTGAAACTTGGCATATCTCGTTTATCACAGTCATACCCAAACCACAGAAAGAACTTGATCAAGTTGAATTATATAAACCTATTTCATTGATTTATGTGGATGCTAAATTATTTACAGGCATAATGGTCAGTGGACTTTCAAAAATTTCACCCAACTATGTCCACCATCACCAAGTCAGATTCTTAAAGCTTTCTCTATTAGAAGGATTCAATGCAATTTTTTTAGAGTTAATCACATCCAGAACCTACTGTTTTCTTGATGCTGGGTGCAGTAAAGGGATTTAATGGTTTAAACTGGCAATATATCTTTACAATTCAATGTTCCTTTGGTATTAGTGCATTCTGGGTTGATAAGCTTTATAATTTATACTATGAGTCACTGGTCCATGTTTTGGTGAATGGGGAACTCTCTTTGACATTCCCCATTGGTCGGGGCACAAAGAAGGGCTGCCCACTGTCTGTCCTGCTTTTTACCTTGGTCAAATCTGCTATTAACTACTTTCTAAAATCAGATTTTACCATATGGTAGTAATGGAGACTGAACTTCTGATTCCCTCTTTAGTCCCAATAACTCAACACTTCCTTTTCACAAAGCAGCCAAATCAGGCTGATTTCCTAGGTGGGAAACAGTGGGATTATATAAACTCAGAGACTTCTACAGTAATCAAAAGCTCCTTACAGCTCCAGAATTATTATTTTCCATTGGGAGACAGATCATATGGCTGGTTAGAGGTACACCAGATTATACATTTTCTAAATCAATCAAATATAAAGACCCAAGCATTATGCAGCTTAAACAGTTTGGAGCAACTACTCAACTCAACCAACTCATCCACTAAGAAAGGTCATCTCCCAACTATATAAAATCCTCACACAACTGGCTACCCTTCCTCTCACTTCATTAAGACTAAAACTTTGGAGAAAAATTAGAGAAACAACTGTGGGAACAAATTTGGAATAAACTATCATTTGGATTAATCTCAATTAGAACTTGAGAAAATGCTGTGAAGATAGGCAAAGTAAAGGACCCCTGGACAATTAAGTCCAGTTGAATTCAACTATGGGGTGCGGCGCTCATCTCCGCTTTCAGGGCGAGGGAGCCGGTGTTTGTCCACAGACAGCTTTTCCAGGTCATGTGGCCAGCATGACTAGACAGCTTCCGGTGCAACGGGACACCATGATGGAAGGCAGAGCACACAGAAATGCCATTTACCTTCCCACCGCAGCAGTATCTATTTATCTACTCACGCTGGTATGCTTTCAAAGTGCTATGTTGGCAGGAGCTGGGACAAAGAGACAGGAGTTCACCCCATCACGCACATTCAAACTGCTGACCTTATGATCAGCAAGCTCAAGAGGCTCAGTGATTTAGACCACAGCGCCACCCATGTCTCCTGGTACACGTGCCTAGCAAGACTATAGAGAAGTGATCATAACACATTCAACCTTTGCTGGCAGAAATGCAATTTACCTGGCTCTCTAGTATGTTGTGAACAGCCCTGAGACCTGCAGATGAAGGGTAGTATGCAAATGCAAAAATAAATTAACAACAACACACACGTGGTGGTTTTGCCCAAAAATCATTCGCTTTTCAGGAAAGAAGTTTTTCAAACAAATAATCAAATGATGGGACAATTGCTACAACCAGACCCAAAATTAACTCTATTATCTTACATTTATCGGGGGCAGGGGGAAGACTCACACCTTTTATATGACATGGTGTCCTTTTATTAACTTTGTTAAGACAACAGAACATGGTTTCACCCTCCACTGACTCATGGAACCTTAAGGAGAGACACTTTCATTTGACTGCCTTGCTTAGACCGTCTAATACCACCATCAGCTCCTATTTTTCTTTCTTTTCTGTACAACTACTAAGCTCTAGTTTCCTTGTATGGGAATGTTTTGTTACTTGAGATTAAGAATCAATTTAAAAATCAGTTCTCATTGTCCTTCAACTCTGCCACACAGAGCATCAGAGGTTCTTCTGCTAGGATGTTTCCATGCACTTCTTTGGTTGTATACAAACAGTGTGACTTTATCACTTCTAGCACATTGATGATACTCTGGCATGTGTGAATCACCTTCTCTTTGTCATCCTTCTCAGAAATTGGACGCAGTACATTATCTGTCTTTCCTAGGTATTGTTACTGTATTTGCTTTTCTGTTGAGCATTGTCTTGAATAACATGTGATTCTGGGAATGTTCAGAAATCCTCCCCCACTAGGTTCAGAAGCACATCAAGTAGTCACCTTTTCTTGAACCATTTCTCTCCTATCATCCTCAATGATCACAGATGTGGTTTGAGCTGCAGCAGCAAGCTTCCTGGTACTCTCTAATGACTGACTATGCCTGAAAATGAAGTCACCCAGATGCACAGGTAGAGTTGTATGTTTGAATTCTGTACACTTCAGGTCCTTGAAATAAGCCTGACTGGAAGCACTGCTGGCTGTAACACCACTATACCCATAGAATGGGACCATCACAGCTGTCCACAGTGGAATCAAATGCAAAACATTGTCTAGAAGCATTTGCTGGTTACTTCTAGTTCCAGAACAACCTCTGTGGCGACAGTATTATTTTATTTCCTTCCCGACGGCACCTTTCTATGGAACCAGAAGACATACTTCACTGCATTCTTCTTACCTCGCTTAACTCACAATCTGCTGGCACGCCTATATCCTTGCCCTATCCCTCAGTTTCGCTCATGGCAACAGTGATAATTTTATATGAGGTGTTTGACCTTAAGTAGCAATACTCCTTAGGTAGAAGTGACGAGTAAGGCGTTATGGTCCTCACAGAGTAGGCCATTTTGCCATCAGGTTAATCATGTGTGCTATGTCATTCCTGATGTAGTAATAGGGCAAATTTGGCAATCCCTTATTTTCAATCAAAATCTTAGTACACTCATTCAGGTACTTATTATTATTATTATTATTATTATTATTATTACTGGGGGAGGAACAGCACCTAGGCATTCTGTTGTGGTGCTCATAACCTAGGTTTAAGGTGCCATTTGGCGATTGGCTTATATTTCGATTGGCATTTCTAACACTGTGTGCCTCGCCTTGCCTTTTAGAGAGGCTTTTGGTGAGGTGTTCAACGGAAGATCAGTTGTGCAAGCTGCTTACCATTCACACAATCCAATATTATTAAATGACCAGTGTTCTCTCACTTGCTCTGGAGATCTAAAGCCAGAGTTTCAGCTGTGAAAACACTTTTCCAGTTCAAAACTGGTCTTACTGATATTCATAAGGTCAATCCTCTATTCAAATCCTGATAGATGGAGAGTGTGTTTGAGTGGGAGAAGATATAGCCACACTTATTTTAATCTACAGACTGGATCCTGATCTTTCTTAATCTGGATTCTGTCAACGAGGGAGACAAAAACTCCACTCCTCCTCAAACAGCAGATTACAACAGGGGTGTGATCTGAAATGTCTTGTTCAATTTACAAGTGGGAGTGGTGCCTTTCAAAGCCTGTTGGCCATTGTCACTTTAAACATCTGCACTCCAATGTCAAACTAATTTTCTGTGCCTTTAAGTGTCATCACATCTGCCAATGCTGCACAAAAATAAGGCAACAGTATTGCCAGCTCCTGGGTACCAGACTTGCATTTGAGTCAGTATCCCAACCAAGAGAATTAGATGCTACAGATTCTGCCCGCCTTCTGACAGTTCAGTATTCTCATTCAACTCTATATCCTTCGTAAGAGTAAGGATACATTACAATAATTCTTGTAATGTATCCAACTTCCTAAGTAGAAACTCTACCATCACAGAACAGAAGAGATACTGGAAAACAAGAATTGTATCTCCCTTTCTAATTCAATGCTATCAATACCATCACTACCACTTTGCAACTCTTTCTGCTAACAACAAAAACAGTAACAATTTTATAGCAATTCTATCTGGGGTACACACACACACAAACTACACAATGATCAAATTAATCAGTTTTCTCGCATTAATTAACTCAAAAGTATCAGGAGTTGAGTGTCATACTATTCCCCCATCAGCCATGAAGTTCACTGGGCAACCTTGGGCCAGTCACTCCCCCTTCACAAATAAAATGAAGAGAATTATGTATGCAAACTTGAGCTTCATGGAGGAAAGGTGGGGGGGAAATAGGATAAATAAAACAAATAAATAAATGTGCTCAGCCAAACCTGAAAAAGAGAAAGTTGAAGATGACAACAGTGGGTGAGGGGTGGAGACCAGACAATATAAACAGGTCAATAAGGCAAAAATTTAACTCTCCACATTAAATAATATTCGGAGTGGGGGGTCACATAAACAAGTTCTAAAGTTAGGCCTCCTAGCTCTGGTTGGGGGTTGTTTTTCAACAGCAAAATTCAAAACTGGAAGAAAAAAAAGGAAATAAATCTTCAGCCCTTTGCTGCAGAAAGGCAGCAGGGGCTAATAAAGAGAGAGCGCTCATAATGACTGAACACAAAAGATGAATAAAGCACAGAAGGTGCAACAGTCAGCACTTCAAAAGATGCTGGCTCTTTAGCGTGTGCCTAATTAAAGGTTTTCTGCACTGCTGTGTGCCTCAGAGAGTACACATCCCAGGTTAAAGCAGTCACCCCTTCCAATCCAGGGATCAGCCCTTCCCTTCTAGGGATGGCCAGAGGTCCCTGTCTGTCACAGCGGCTGAGGAGTTGCTTGTTCTCTCTCCCACAACTTTCTGCTTTGTACAAACAAAACACCAGGCCGGCAGGACCTGCATCTAACACAGCCTCTTGGGAGGTGGCACACGGCCAAATCCGACTGGATGATTCCAGTTCAGACTGGTTCTGGGAACACAAACAAGGAGGTCCTTGCACAGTCAACACTATTTGGACACAGCAGCTCCCACAGCATACAAGGCTGCTCCTCGCTTATCAGCTGTGGAGACCGGAGGCCTGGTTTGCCCACATTTTTCCGGCCACCTTATCTGAGTGGAGGAAGGTGGGATACCAGTGTTTTTCTTTTAATTATAATTTTTTAATTATAATTTTTGCTACGCCACACTGGGAACTTGTTAAAGGGTGAGACAGAAATCAAATAAACTCCGCAAACATCGCTGATTTGCAAATGCACCTTGACTTAGACCTGTACAAATGAAAACAAAGCCTCAAGACGGAATTAATCCAGAAATGCTTTCGAATGCAAAGCATCTGAATGAACAATGGTCTTGGGTCCTGTCCTCCTGGAGGATTTTAAGATGAGATCTTCCCACAGGAACAGAACATCCTAGCAAGCAGCCTTGAAAAGAAACCCTAAACACACACAAATCAACATGCCTGATAGCTACACTCCACACTGCTGAACAGTAGGGGACAGCTTAAGGCAAGGAATGCTAACACCTCTGGAAGAGACTGAGCAGCTAAGGAGAGCCTTAAAGAGCAAGAGAAAGGCATATCTGACAGGGCAGCTTTTGAAATTACTACTCTAGAGAGAAGCTAACACAATCCCCAATTTACAACCCTGCAACCGAAGCTAGCCAACAGGCGTTTAGTCATTCAGCTTCTGGCTTAAGAAAGTTCTCTTTGTCCTAAAAGAATTACATAAAAATATCATAACAACGTAATATGTAAAAATGAACAGGGCTCTTTCTCTTGAAGAACTGTGTGTATGCATGGAGGGGTGGGGGCAGGGACATCCAATATTAAATGAAGAAAGGAAGGAAGTAACTAGTTATGTTCCTGAATGTTTGCACCATTAGCATGGGCATGGCAGGCAACAGAAACAATTCAGATCTTTTATACAAGGCTAATCTCTCTCTCTCTCTCTCTCTCTCTCTCTCTCTCTCACACACACACACACACACACACACACACACACTGGTCAGACCATGCCATACCGTTGCTGCTGAAGTTCTCCACTCAAACTGCTTCTCCACCAGCAAAACCACATGGAAAATGGCCTTTGTTGAGCCTAAGTTCTGAAGCAGTTTTCCCCAATTGTCCCCATGAACAGGAAGCACCTAACCCACCCACACTCCACTAAATACCATTTTAAGCAAGTGATTCATCCTTAGTTGGCAAATTCCAGAGCAGGAAAGAAAGGAGGGGGTGCCACAGGAGGGAATGGCCAGTATTATGTAATGCAATAAACTTTGCCAATGTCTACTTTCACTCCAGGAGAGGAGGCTGGTAAGCAAGAGACAGCAACCAATCTCTCCAGCCAAGTCTCAGGAAACCTGAATGTTAAGTCATGGTGGTTTTTCTAGCACCTTTCACTACAGTAATTTTCATCTTCATGTTTCAGGATACATGCAAGTAATCAATTTTTAAAAATCCATGACAAGGGCAAGTTTCAACAAAGAAGACAAATTTTTTCTAAAGTTCATCTGGTTTAACCAAAGAGTCATAGTCCATTAATCACAGCAACTGCATTAGAAAACACAAGAATTAATTCAAGTGGAATTCTCGGAATACATTCTAGATAAAAAGAAGCTCTGTGGTCTCTACAGTAACATTACTTGAAAGCTGGGCTTCACCACAAGTATGTGAGTTTCACAAGCCCAATGTGAAATAATCACTGTTTGAAATTCCCCAGGCACTAGGCACGTTCCGCAACTGCTACGGGTCCAATTGCGGAGGTTGGGCCTCTGACATCTCCATCTGACTGGCCCCTCCAGCTTTCTTAAGAAGGTGAGCAGAAGAACTTACAGACTTTATTGCATTTATATCCCACCTTTGAGTCCTCCTCTTCAGTTAATCTACCTCACAGGGTCATTGTAGGGGTTAGGAGGCTGTGAGTGGCCCAAGATCACCCAGTGAGCTTCATGACTGAATGGGGATTTGAACCCTGACCTCCCAGGTCCCAGTCAGACACTCTAACCAGTACACCACACTGGCTTCCTAGACTACTTCTGCTATGGGGCAGCTATATAAATTAAGCAGCTAAATAAATATAGGGAATATTTCCCTTGAAGCTTGCATTTATTTTATTCTGGGTTGTTTAATTTTCTGTTTTAATGTATTGTAAACTGCTTTGAGATTTTTTTTCTTTGAAATATAAAGCCGTATACAAATGAAATTAATAATAATAATAAATTCATAGCAAAAAAATGGAGATTGTAACCTAGATTTAAGGTGCCATTTGGCAAATAGCTTATATATCTAATGCTGGAAATAATACATTCAACAACACCAATCAGTATTTCAGGCAAGTATGCCAGAGTCAAGTCTGCAAAAGCCGTGTACTACTGGTCAAGCACTAACTAGAATAAGGAAGACAAAAATTAGTTTGATGAAACACTGAAAACACATTTCAGTTGGTGAGATTTTTATAGACACCAATAGAGGATAACATTGCAATGTTGGACCCTTCTTTTGCAAAGTCCTTTGCTGATTGGAGAAAATTAATTTTTAGAGCTACCAATTATAGCACTTTCCCCAAGTACCTGTAATGAACATTTGGACATGGTTCACATAAAACACATAGGCAAATTATGGCTTTGCGAGGACAAGCAAGTGTGCCAGTACATACATGTGTGCCTCACCCTGTCCCGTTCCACCCCCGTTCGGCCTTCTACCACGTCCAAAAGGACCCACGCATCAGCGACTGTTCATCAATTGGACATGCCTAAAATGGCTGTCGCCTGTACACACATACAATTTGACTGGGAAGGAAGATACAGTCCTTTAAAACCAGTTTCATATGATACACATTCTATTCCAAAATTTCTCTCATTCTCCCACAGCTCTTCACTGATAAATAGAAACAAAACAAAAAAATCCTTCTATCAAGTCCTTGCTAAGCTTGAACAACATTATTTTGCCACAGTAATCCATTCAGCTACAGCCACAATTTAAAACCAACACTCCATTCATCTCTCAGGCGTCATTACTAAGGGAAGGTTATTCCTTTAAACTAACAAAATATGCTGGAAAAAACACATGCAGGCAGGGGGTGGGAGAAGAGAAAGCAAGGCAGACAATGACTGATAATTGGCACTGGATTTCAAATAGAAGTGGGAAAGCCGTATGAAACCAATCATATTAACTTTGTTCCATGAGGCACCATTTAAGTTGACACATCTTGAAATGTAGTACATATAAATGTCAACAACTTCATTCTTAAGCAGGGGCTCAAATGCTGAAGGCACAGGTCTTCAGGGGGCAGGGGAATAGAACAATAAGAAAAGGACACTGCAATATCCCATGGGTAATCCTTGGGAATTCATATCGGGGCCCAGGATGAAAACATGGCATTCATAAATATGACAGGGGCGTTTACATACCTGTCACTGCTGGTACTGCTACTGCTGCTGATTGAATCACTGCTTGACGATCTGCTCCTAGAGCCACTGCCACTAGGGGACCTAGTAGGTCTTGACGCTTGGCTCGCCAGCCTCTGAGGAGACTGGGTCCTAGACTGGGATGAATGTGGTGACCGGCTCCTGCTGTGCTGGTAATTCCGCTCTGGCCTCCGGCCTCGTACCTCCCGTGTGAGATCATCCCTGTAGATATCCCTGTGTACCACGCTGGGCAAAGTAAACTGCTCCCGGGCCCGAGGTTCGTAACGGGGGTCATGAGCATCAAAACGGCTCGGGCTACGACTCCGAGAACTGTAATAGAGTCCATGTTGTAAAGTCCGCTCTCGAGGATCTCTATAGTAATCCTGATCATAATGTCTTGTCCGATCAAATCCTCCTGTCCCCCGTTCATGGTGTCCATAGGCACTATGTTCATAAGCACGCTCCCTGTTATCTGAAGCCCTGCATTTAGGAGGGGGAAAACATTTATGTCAATCAGAGATGGAGGAGAAGGTCCCAACATCATGCAAACATTTAGTGTGGCACTGGCGATCTTCACAAGTAATATTAACAATAAAAGACTCTAAATGACTATAATGACTATTAAGCAAAACCAATGAGCTTGGTTCTTCCACACAACTCCTCAGTTACATCTAGGTACAGCACAGCCTGGCACTGATTCTGCTTCACTGATTAAACTGGGCTTTCATGACCAGAGTTCTGCATCACAGAACAAACTAATGATCTTCTGGGCCCTGAATGATTTTCACATAGTTTGTTTTTTTTTTTAAATCACCAATTTAAAATATAATTTTTCTAGGACCACAATGCTCTAGGATTTTAAATAATTGCAACTATTCATGTTTTTCATTGCATGGGTATGCTGAAGATCTTTTGCTAAATGTTTGGCTGGCCATGAAAGCCCCTGTGAAAAGCATGAGTCCAGAAAAGGCAAGTTACTGTTAGCATTTTAGTTGCTAAGATTCCTTGGATATAATGTCAAGACAGCGAATGCTCAATACATTGATCCTATTAATTATCCAAGAGGTAGGTACTTTTAAGTGCCACAGACAATGTGGAGACAAAGCCATGCCCACAAAAGGTATTAAGTCCCCAAAGCAAGATTTCTGTTGATTTACTGGTAAGCTGTGGGTATTTTTGTAAGCAGCTTTGAATCAAAGAAAAGTGGGGTATTAATATTTAAAGAATAAAGCTAATTGCCAGAGTTTCTATACTCCACATAAATAATCAGCAGTTTGCTCTACTATGTACTTCAGAGTTAATGAGAACACTGTGCCTGTGACTCAGTTCTATGGCCCAGAACACTGATGAGTATTTTCATAGGACAGTATTTCAAAACAGAAAGCAAAATGACCCAGAAGGCTTCCAATAGTTTAGTACTCTAATTTATTAAAAGTGAAAGGATGGCCAATCTTTAGCGGCATGGCTAATCAAGAAAAATAGTAATTCAACAGGAAATGTTTGTGGATTTAGTAATAAGCCAGAGCCTGAGTTAGTTGCAAAATTTAAAGCCCCATTTTAGGAAGAAGGGTTTTAAGCCATCTCCCTTTGTTCCAACAGTCTTCTTTGAAAACCAATTCACAGCTACTTCAGTTCTAGGCACTCAACCCTCTCCCACCTCCACCCCCACAGTTCCTCCTCTTCTGCTGGGTCCCAGGACAGATCTTCTCAAAAGCTTGAACTCTCTTGTATTTTTCTTTTGTTTAGTCTTAAGAGTGGATTAGAATCTTCCTTGATTATAAATTTCTCTCTTCCTACACATGCATCTCAAGCACAGGGCTAGTAATCCCTGAGATGAAGGTGCTTGATGAATCTTAAAGGCTTTCTTTTCTCTGAATTCCTGCCTCTTGAGCAATTCAGAGTTGTCTTAACAGAAATGCAAAGCAAAATTCCAAAATGCACAATATACATTTCCAATTATTTGCAGCTACATGCAAATAAGGCAGCAAACTGTTTCCAAATGTGTGCACGTGTGTGTGCATGTGTGTCTTCTTCCTTAAAAGAAGAAAAACAAGCAGCACTTTGCACCCTATGGAACATTATGCCAGTGAGAGCTGGTGTAATAAAGGAACAGAAGCAATACTCCTAGAGGGTTACTGGTATAGTAAAAGAGCTCCTTATCCATCAGAAGGACACAGAAGACAGACAAAAGAACTAGCAGAGCTGAAAATCTAATGACTACAGCAGTGCTGATTATCTATTAGTACTAATTACTACTGGAGTTAGTGGAAAGAGGGATTGACTTGGGTTAGGAGAGGAGCTAATATACACAGGGCAGGACATACCAACCTTTTCCAAGTGTGGAAACACGACCTATATTCCCAATTAAATCTAGGGAGAGAATTGTGAACATAACTTCCCCAATTTTGGCCCCTCTTATAGGGGTAATCCACCTTCTTAATGGGCAAGGGTGTCAAAATGATATTTTAGATGAGCGAGCAAGAAAAAAAATCTTAGTGACAAACAGGGAAAAAAATCCACTGGAAGCCAGTTGTCCCAGATTGACATGAGGACTCTGTAACCCCCAGACTTCATTCTTCAGGCAGCAAATCACGTCTAGGTATATCCAACAAAAGAGAGTGACTCCAGCTCTAAGTCTGAATCAAACAGTTGGTAGAAAATACACCAAGATATGAATAGATGAATGCCTCTCACTGCTGGCTAGCAGACATCCTCTGTCCATCTTTGTAACCATCCAACAAAGTCAATTTTCTCTTTATGTATCCACAAGCTGATTATCAACAGAGTGTCTTTAAAGCTAAAGTGCCTTTTAACTGTACAGTGACAAGTGCGCTCTTAACAAGACTAGATAGTAATCCACTCCCCTGGGCCACTGGGATCTTGGCTGTGTACCATCCCACAAATTCGAGGTAGTAGCCATTATTCCAGCACCTTAACAGATGGCCTGTAATTTCCAAGATTTAGCAGTGTCCATCTCCTTCACTTTTGCCAATACCACGAGGAACAGTAATCCCAAGATATACGGAAGTGGTGTAGATCCAAAAGTGGAAACATCAAAAGCTGCCTTCTGCTGTCTTCACCATACCACAATGTATTCCCATGGCTAGAGGTTGTTTGTAGAATCCAAGACGATGAATGCGTAACTTTTAAAAAGCCTACTAGAAATTTTTGGAATCAATCCAATTCTATACATAAACTATGCACACCAGAAAAACCCTGAAAAAACTAGCCATGAAGCTTCTCCAAGACTCTGTAGGTTCTACATTCTGAAGATACTCCATACTGGGTTTTGAGGCTTGCAGTAACGAAATAGCTCCATTTGATAATAAGGATACATCCGAGTAAAGCCTTAACGTTATCCAAGAATGAGATTGTTCTAGAAGTTCTAGAAGAATAGCTCCATAATCGAGGATGACCATCGGAAGTCTTCCGTCTTAGGACCAAGTATCCAACCAGCTGCAGGAAATATCCTCTACAGATCCACAAGATACCAGCCACTGGGGCGGGAATCACTTCCGTTTCCAAACCCAAAATAGGAAACGCAGATAAATCCCCAAATTTTAAATCCATCTGGGGGCCCTATACAGGAGTTTGTGTTTCTCACCACATCAAATACAAAATACCTGCCTAGTGAAACCTTGGAACTTACCCATCAAGTCTCCGCTCATAGCGTCCTTCCCGTGCATGAAGCGATGGTGGTGGGCCATACGTGGGCCCACCACCACCTCCTCTGAACCCAGAAACCTCTCTACTACGAGATGCTATGGAAACTGTATCATCCAATCCCCGAGCAGCGCTAGGAATGGTTCCCGGTTCATTATAATCCGTCCGAAGGTCTCTATCTCCCATTTTGTTGACAGAGTTGTGTGCCTTCTGGGCACTCTTGATGTCCACAAAATCCACAAAGGCTGCCACGCCACCTTCTGACCCCCTTTTGGGGAGAATTTTGACACTTTCAACACGTCCATATCTAGGGGAGAAAGAAAGAAAAAGAATATGTATTAAAGGCTCACACAGACAGAACATGTTGTCGAACCACATTTTAGTTGGCTGAAATTTCCAGCACTGAGGCTGTGATGCTAAGCATATTTATTCTGCAATCCATATGTGACTCCCCTCTATTTTATCTGTCCTTGTAAACAAAGGTTTCTGTTAGATTTGCTTTTGATTTTATTGTGCATTTAGTGTCTGTCGATGTTAGGGATGATGTCGCAACCATTGGCTCACACAATAAAAGTTTGACTTGCATATTTATTTTGAATTTATTCCTGTTAAACTTTCATTGCAGTAACTGTGCTTCACATCATGGCTTTAGTCTGTTAGAAACAAAGTTTCAAACAAACTGCTTTTTTACTCAGCTGCTCCTATCCTTCCCATCACACTTTATAAGTAAGTAAACAAACAAACAAACAAAGCTGTGATACAATATTCAGTTTTGAATACCCCTAAATATATTTTTATAAAATTACGCTTTATACTGAAAGAAAAAGTCTTTTACATAAAGGTTTGCCACAGCTCCAATATGCTTCAGTTCAATCAGCCTTAAAAGTAACCAGATCAAAGGATTTATTGATACAAAGGATGTATTTCCAACTTGCTCACAGTTTAGTAATAATATTTATTATTTGCAAGGCACTGCTATACAATTTTAAAAAATAGAACTAATAACCAAGTCCTGCCCATGGGCTTACTATCTAAACAATGCTGTAAATCGCAGCTTCAGCCAGGTTTGGAAGAATATTTGGGAATTCCTAGGAAAAACCAGATAAAACATTTCATATCCCTGGATATCAGCACCACAGTTTGCACACACCAGTCAACCAAGGAAGTTTCTGTGTTTTTTGCAACCCCAGTGAGCAGGGAATCTGTTTGACCACTAATATACAAATGTGGGTTTGAAGCCAATACACAAGATAGTCCTATTGAAATCAACAGACATGTCTGCTTTGAGTATGACTAATTTGATACAGCCCCTGGAAATATTTTTAATGTTCCCAAACTGGATAGACAAGATGGAAGTTCTGAAATAATCCAGTTTTAATAAATCCACCTGTAAAGACCCTTTAACTGAACTCCCAGGTCCTCTGAACAAAATAAGTTATTCTGTTAGCATTACAGTTCCACAGATGTTCTATAAATGCTCCTTTTTAAAACAGAAAATAAACTAACCTGGAGAAAGATGACAAAACAGTGCTATCTCACTAGAGAAAGTGTAAGAACTACCAAGGTTGTCAGACAACCTTCATGTATCTTTAATTACCCTTTAATTATAGCTGAGGAAAAGAACCAATTTTGACACACCTGTCTCCATTTTCAAGAGTCTGAATTAGAAGTGTTAGGCCGAAGCAGTGAAAGAACAAGAGTCAAAAACCCAGAAACCCAGTTACATGGACTAGCCACATGGCAAAAACAAGATCAGATTGCTTTAACAAAAGGAAAGACACAGGGACCACTGACAACAATATGTCAGCTGCACAATTCCCTCAGCATCATTCTTTCTCCAGGCTCATAGACACCAGCGAAATCCACAGATTCATCCTTGTGTGAGAATTGGCACCACCAAAGAAGTTCCACAGGAAGGGAAACCTGCTGAGTATTGCCAGGAAAGGCCCTACATCTCTGCCGCAGGGAACAAGGGGGCCACTAATGCTCTTCAGTAGAAGCAGAAGCTTGCCACAGAATTTGAGGGTTATTACTTGCTTCACTTTCTCCAGTGCTAGCTGGTCTAAGACTCATGGGGTGTAGAAACCTCGTACAGTGCAGGGGGTAGTAGAGCACGTTCTGTTCAGATGACTCTAAGTGTTTTCAAAAACAACTGATGGGGTGATGTAGGACTCCCAGCCTTGAAATCTCTGCTAGCTACACGAAGCTCATTCGAAATCAGCACAGCCAATCAAAGGGAGGGGGGGAGGACCACAGCTCCGTAGCAGAACACATGCTTTGCATGTAGCAAGTCCCAGGCTCAATGCCTGGAGATTTCAGGAGCAGATGATGGGAAAGGCCTCTGAATCCAAGAGCCCAAAGGGCCACAGCCAGTTAGAGAGCCTAACACTAGGCTAGATGGAGAAATGGTCTGCGATGGTTTAAGGCACTGGCCAAATTTACAATATGTGTGGGAGGAAGGAAACCTATGCAGTCCAATTTCTCCATCTACAGTTTTAAAAACCAGGCACAGCTGGAGACACTATTGCCAGATTACTACCACAGAGATTGCCCTAATTTTTTCAGCCCTAACACAGATTGCACAATACTTGTTCACCCACACCTAAATCTCAGGGCTGTGTAACTATTTGGCACAGCATGTCTTCTCATGCAACAAGCCGCTGGGATGCGTGTGGCAGCTGCTTTTCAAGGAGGAGAGAGTAAAAGTTACACATCCTCACCAACATACACACAACCCTCAAGACAAAGCAGCTGTGCGAGCAGGAAGGCTTTCAACGCTCTGTGCCCTAGCATCGCCTGTGCCTTTTTAATTGCACATACCTTTTAGTCACCCACCGTGAAGATTAATCTGCCTAGTGATCCAGCCCAGCCCCACCCATTGGCTACTCTCCAAACTGCTCCTGTGGTGGCAGTTCCCGCGGGGAGGGGAGCTGCACTGCTTCATGCTATCTGATCCAGAAGGGAGGGGAGGGAAAAGATCTGCAATGTTGCATCACGGGATCATTTACTGCAGCAGAACAATGCACGGCAAGGAGAAGAGAGGCTTTCTGAAGGGCTGGCGGAGGACAGGCAATGGAGGAAAGGGAGAGCATTTTTCACAGTGGCATTTGAAAGAGCCACAACAAGGAAGGAGAAACAGCAGAGAAAAGCTTTTGTGAGGGTAACCTTCGTTGGGAAAGAGGCACAAAAAGGACAGGAGCCATCATGACCTTCACCATGCTGAAAAGAGCCCTTGTGAAAACGCTTCCCCCATCTCTCTTTACTTACCTCGGCCTTTCCAAGAAGCAAACAGATAAAAAACAGAGCAAGGGGGGAGAGGGGGAATTTGCTGCATGCTGGCTCTAAAGATCCCCATGAAAACAAAGCTCCTCTTGTTGCTCTTTTTTAGCAACCTTCCCCACCTTGCATAATTCATGTTAATCAATAAGTAACTCGCAGCATGTCAGACAAGCTGGTCTCATTGTATGGTTTGCTTTTCAGTGGCTTCTATGAAGCTCTTTCTGCAAGTAGAATCCTCTGGGGGCATGAAGCCCTTTTCTTAGTTCTCTGGAACAAGTTAAGACCTTTCAGTTGATCTGTTCCTTTAAGGCACCTGAAGGCTCCAGAAGACAGGAGAGCAAAACTGGGACTCAGGGCCCCTTGTCAATTACCCAATCACAAGGCCATGCTAAGCCAGTTTTTCTGGACTTAAACATGATCAGCACATTCACCTTAGACCAGGCTACCACAAAGAAGCCAACAGGGCAGCTGTGCTGCCCCCTCTCCTCTTTCTTCCTCCACAATGGATCCTGGGGCAGGTGGTATTTTTCCAGGCTTAATTAAGTAGATTTCTTCATTGTCATCCTTAGGCTACGTGTCACCATGAGACAAGCCTCAGCTGAACTGGGGAAATGGGGAGACCTGAGGAAGCTGTCTGAAATAATCCATCATCACACTCCATAGCAACCTACGTTAATGATGCACATGTTAGCATTTTTGTTTGTTAACTATAATTAGTAAAACTGATTACAAAAGATTACGACACTGAGGACATTAAATCTGGGGAGACAGAAGTCTGCAAAGGCCACCAGACAAAAATAGGACAGCTTAACAAAATATAAACGGAAAGAGCCAATGTGGGGCTGTTTTCCAAAAATAGGCATTTCACGGTAACAGGGATATGGTGACCGGAAGTTTAAAAGTCAATATTCTATCACTGAATCCAACTTAGTACTCATTCCAAAGACTAACACAATATCTAGATTTCACACATGCATTTTGTACAGTCATTATTGGTCAATTTAGTCCTTTTTAAAGCATAGCTGTGAAAGAGAGCTTGTGGTTTGCAAAACTAGGTTCTCCCAAGCTACTGAAAGCAGAACTAAACTGCTGCTGCTTATTTGCTGGCAACAGATTCCAAGGGCTCAAGGCAGAAATTGGCTTAATTAACAACACTGATTAGGAGAAAACCATATTCACAACTGCTGCAATGTGTATTTAACCAAAAAGAAAGTGTGCTAAACGTGGCAGTTGGGGGGGGGGGGGAGATTCCAGAACCAGCCATTCACGTTTTTACAAGTCACTCTTCTTTAGACAAACACCAGCTTTGCTCAAATCTATCACGGAATTGGAGGAGGGTGCGTAGACACATGTACAGGTACTATAGGCTCTTGCTAAGCACTATAGGTGTGTTCATATTGCTCATCTTTGTTCATGCAAACACAGCCCAACCAAGTGAGGTCAACAGCACTGCTGACAATGTGAATGCATATACAGTGGTGCCTCGCAAGACGAAAAGAATCCGTTCCGCGAGTCTCTTCGTCTAGCGGTTTTTTCGTCTTGCGAAGCAACCCCATTAGCGGATTAGGACTATTAGCGGTTTAGCGGCTATTAGCGGCTATTAAAGGCTTAACGGATTAGTGGATTAGCTGCTAAAAGGCTATTAGCAGCTTAGTGCCTTAGAAAAAGGGGGTGGGGAGCGAAAAAAAATCGCAGGAACTCACAAGACATTTTCGTCTTGCGAAGCAAGCCCATAGCAAATCCGTTTTGCGAAGCACCTCCAAAACGGAAAACCCTTTCGTCTAGCGGGTTTTCCGTCTTGCGAGGCATTTGTCTTGCGGGGCACCACTGTATTCTATTCAATTAAAATATCTATCTCTCCCCCATACACACACTATCCCATGGGCACATAAGCCGGTTAGCAACACACACATTAAAAAAACAAAACCAATGCCCAAATAAATTATAGGTATTGCAGTCCTGGAACACCTACAGATACACTGATTTAATGGCATGCACAGAACAGGGCAATAATCTTATGCTGCCTGTTACCATTTCCCAGTAGTCTGCTTGTATATGTCTATAAAAATAGGTAAGGAAGTTGCAAGCACTTTCCTCTATATTTACTGGAGTCCTAGTAATTATCTATGTTAATTTCAGGCAAGTACGGGCAGCTCCATACCATACATTTAAAGCACATGGCTTTCCCCAAGGAATACCAGGAACTGTAGTTTGTTATGGGTACAAAGAACTGTAGCTCTGTATGGTGAAAACTACACAATTCTTTTGAGGAAGTCATGTGCTTTAAATGTATGTTGGATCTGTTTTAAATGTTTGGTGTGGATCTGCCCTAGCTCACAAAAGAAAATTCTATATCACATAAAATTTACACCATTAAGATGATAAATCCAGAGGAGTTAGGCATGCTGAAGGTCTTCCAGGCAAAGAATAACAGTACCTACTTCTTCACTATAAGCTCCATCAAAACATCAAACACTTGTTTCATGTTAGTTAGTTGCTAAGCAGTTGTTGTCACAGGCATGTTTAGCAAGCGGCTAGTTTTATCACACTGACCGCACTGCGATAAATGCTGAACATATAGCAAAAAAGCATTACTGTAAAGGAAATCACACTTGGTCATCCTCAGAACTGTTCTCCGGGGCAGTGTGCATCCCTCTTTCAAAAACTATGCTTAAGTTCAATGCCCTCAACATCCAGGGCATTTTTGGTTAACCTAAAAGGGAGGTGCTGCCAAAAAAAAAAAAAAAAAAAAGGCCATTCCATATAGCTCCCCCCCTCTAGCCAGATTAAACACTGCACATTTCCCCTCAAATCAAGGGATAACTAGCTGGAGGTGGTCTGCCTTTGAAAAAACAAGAAAGCTCAGTTCCAAAGAAGTCTTCGGTGGCATTAAATTGAACTGGTTGCAGCTCTAAGCTGCCAGTGCGTTTTGGCTTTCACCACAGACACATAAGGAGCACACAGCAGCTCTTCCTGGCATCCACAGATCTGGGTGGCCAGTGCCAGTTTTCAAGTTGCTGACAGAATTTCAGACTATGCATCATTCCAGTCTATCCTCGAAAGAATGGCAGATGACAGCTATTTTCAAATGCAGTATACAACCCACCCACCCTCAAGGATCATCAGTGCACCAGTTTGGAATTAAAACACACACACACCACACCTCCCATGAAGCTAAAGAGCACAGGCATTATTTTTTTAAGGGGAGGGGAGACAGTGAAGGTGCAAGTATGCAAGACTGAGATTTTTGATTAGTTTGCCAATGCATCAATTCAGGCTGGGGAAAATATTGGTTGGTTGGTTTATACAGCACATTTATCTTCCAGTGATCTCATGGTTCTCCTCCTCTCTACTTCATTCTCACAGCAAACCTCTGAGGCAGGTCAGGCGAAGAGATGGTGAGTGGCCCATGGTCACTCAGTGAGCTTTATGGCTGGGTGGGGATTCAAACCCAGCTCTCCCAGGTCATAGGTGTGCAGTTCAAGCACTATAAGACTAAAGGCAAGGCATGAGCCTAGCAATCATTTTGACACAAGACTTCCTGCCACGGAGAACGAGAGTTCGTTTCTGAACATGTCATGGAACCAGTTGGGACTGCATAAGACTTGCACTGGTATAGGGAGAAGCACATATGGGCACACAGAGTTCTACCTGAGTCTTCAAAGAAGTTGTAAGTTTTAGAAATAAAGGCTGGGCCCCTGACCAATAAGGACTATGTTATGTCCTCCAATCGCTCTTGCAGCAGGCGCAAATAGGTCAGAGTCCTGTGTTTTCCCATTGTAACATGAGGCAGAGGAGACTTACACAAACAGAAAAGAGGTGTTCTGAAAATCAAGAGGGAGGAGCAGGAATCATCAAATGCATCAGCCAAAGACAGCCCAGCTGTCACACAAACCATATCTACCTGAATGTAGCTCACAGTCAGGTTGATGTCACTCAAGTGTCCTAAAGGCCATCTTGGCACAGCCTCATCAGAGATGTCCTGTTCCCAAAGTGAAAAGAATTCCCTAACATGGGGCAAGTTTGCCAAAAGGGAGATCACCCCACCTACTGGTTTTAGAGATTCTCTTTTGCTTTCCTTAAAAAAATGTGTTTCTTCAGACCGATGGCGAAACCAAAGACCGTTACCACTTGTGGGGCTGCACTTGCTCAAGGCTGCTGTCCACAGACCACAATGAAAGTCTCAGGGTACCACAACACATGTCAGAACAGCTTCTGTTGCTTTGGAAAATGTTTCACAAGTGAATCAACTTGCAACCTTATATGGTTGTATCGAACATTAGTCCTACTAAGAACAGACCCATGGAAATTAATGGACATGACCAACTTACTAGGTTTAATTTTCAAATGTTTTGATACTCAGCACTTTTGCTTTTTTAAAAAAGCTTCCCTTTCTACAAAATATAACATAGCTTGCCACCATTAAGGCAACATACTTCCTACATCTGTGGTTTGACAGAAGCAAGGCCCCCATGACCTCTGCACAGTGTTCAAAACTCCCATTGTTCTAGGCACATTTTGTGACAGGGAATTTCATTAGGGCAAGCAGTTTCTGAGCTCTGGGTGCAGTAGTGTGCCTAAGATTTCAGATTAAAACTGCAGAGTGGAAGGAAAGGAGGACCTTTTTCCTGCCTTCCCACTTCCAGCTACTCTTTGAAGACTGGAGAAATGCCCCTCTGAAGAATATTAGGGGGCTGGACAGGGGAAGAACTAAACCATGTGAAAAATGAACATAATATTTCATATCTCAGTTTCTAACACTGCCTCTGCATAGTTCTAACTCGGAGCTAGTACCATGGGAGCAATTATGCAGGAGTCAAATTGCAATAACTTACCCATATAAGTCAAGAGATTGGTGGCAGCATGTCAAGACTAGTCCTGACCCAATACCAGACACTAAGTGCTGTACTTGAAGGGAAAACCAGATTTCCCACAAGCCGAGGCCCTTGGGGATCAGGCAGTATCCCCCAGAATCAGTGTTGAGGATCAAAGGGGAAGGCGGGAGCCCTGCTCCCTGCATCTGCTGGCACCAAAAGGTCCAGTTCTGGGCCAGACTGACAACAGAGGATACTATGTGGACTCAAAGTCCACCGAGCCTCATGAGTCAAGGGCATCCTCATGAGCAAGTAATCCCTGAAACTCCTTCACCACCAGTAACTGTGGTTAGGGTGTGGTCTAGGAGGTCTGAGTGCACAAAGTCTGCCTCTTGAGCCTCCGAGTTGCAAGTAACTTCCCATATCACTGGTTCCTTGTTTCCAAGCCTCATCTCCCCTCCTTGTTGCGCTGCACTTTGCCTGGACTCCCTGAGGTATTGACCTCGGACTGCTGCCTGGCATTGCCTCTGCATCATGCTTTGCACCTGAACTGATTCCAGGTGTCTGACTCTGGTTTGTTTGGACTGGACTGCACCTTCAACCTTGTTTTCCTTGGCGAGTGTTTCTGTAAGAGGCTTACAGCTCCTGGAACTGGGACCCAAGCTCACTGAAGAACAACACAGTAGGGTGGGGGAAGAGAATGAAATAAATTCCTTGCATCAGATTATAAGGAACATTTGATCATGTTAGTTTTCCATACCACTTATATAGCCAAGGCAATATACAGCAAAATATAAACCAACAACCATTAATAAAATAGGGTACCCAGCCTTTAATACACTAGGAGGAATGCCTTAATCTCAAGAACAACTCAATTTTACAAGTGTTGTTTTATTAATGTTTATTCTATGCATTTATTATTGCAACTCACCGTGGAGTCTTATGAGAAAAGGGTGGAATATTAGTTTTAAAAATAAATTAAAGTAACCTTTCAATAAGTGCTCTGGGAATGTGTGTATAAGTCAGTGGTATGGATGCAGCCCATGGGGCTTTCCTATCCGGCCCCGTGTCCCCTTTTCACCCCCACCACAATTAAGCTTGGAAAAAAATCTGTCTAGTGGCTCAAACAGAATGTTTTTTCCAAGAGTAGTTGTTGGGGGTTTCTTCTGGGGGGAGGGATGGAGAACTGGATAATCTTCATGGAGAATGCAGCTAAAAGAAAGGTCAAGCCTCCCAGCTGTAATCTCCAGGAAGATCACATAATTGGGCTCCCATAAAGGCTCAAATGCTTTTTCCAAGCCTAACTGTTAAGCAGGAAGAGTGAATGTGTACGTTGCAAGTCTGTGTTCAGCATCTCTACCTACTTTTGTCTTTGCCATGCCCACTGCTGGCATTCCCCCCCCCCAAAAGGTTAACCAAGGAAGTATGCAACCTGAGGGGTTCCTCTCCATGCTAGGCAGGCGTATTATCTCTCATACACACTATCCAACAGGGATCTAAGTAAGACCGTCTACAAGTACTAGTCATGCTTCCAGTTTCAGGATACAGTTTGATGCACCAAAACATGATGCAACACTAGCTTAACTAGAGGCCACAGTGGGACATACATGCACATATGCCATTAGTAATGACTAGCCTACACCACTGCCCTTCAGTATCTCAAGTAAACAGACACACAACCCTTTCTTTATCTATTCATTTGTAAGAATGAAGCCAACAGATCATTAATGCATGTAATTAGCAGTCAACTTAGTTCGTCAAGTTTAGTCACACTGAGTGAGAGTATGACCACCACTCCCCACCCTCGCCAAAAGCACAAAAATGTTTGCGGAATAAGAACATTTACTTCTATAGTTCAAAGACTTCAGGCTTTGCAACAAGGAACCCATGAGCCCATCTTGCAACACAAGTGACCTTTGTCTAAAGCTTTACTGCATACAACCAACCGCAACAGAGATATTATGAACTCAGCATCATATTTCTTGCCCCTGGAAGAATTTCAGCCTTCCTAGAAGTTTTACATCTGGCAGACAAGGAGATAGTTTACAGCTAGAGATTATAATGATTGCCTTCTCTCTCAGCTCATTTAATTACCTCCTTATCAGACATGTCCAGTTTCACAAAAGTCAGCTAAGATTCCTGGAGCTCACTTGGGTTAATTAGAAATTTGTAGAATACAAAAGGCTGAAATCCTAGCACAATTACAAGGAATCAAGTCCCATTTAATGCAGCGAGGCTTGCGTCTGCATAATCAGTTTTGGGATCAGAATTCAAGGCTGACTTTGGGAAGGTTATGTGCTTCAGTGCGTACCTTTCTCAAATAGCCAAGCCACTTGCAAAACAGGGTGCAGATCACATTGCGGAATGTCAGACATGGTATCACTTTTATGGTATCATGACTATTTAGAAGCAGGCTCTTCTAGAACAAGAAACAAAGCAGCTACGTGGGAAGTTTAAGAAAAATACAGCCCATGAAGTTTCACCCATTGACACGAACTTTCTAGAGGTTTGGCTGCTTTGTGGCTTTTATGTGTTTTGAAATGTTATTTATAGAACACTGTCATAGAATGCAAAGAACCGCTCCCCAAAGGAAATTTCAAGGCTGCCCCCACTTTACGGGCATGAGGCTTGCTCAAGGCTATCCAAAAATCCACGGCTGAACCAGACAATGTGAGGCTGCCCCTCCTGTTCAAACACTCATTTC
This sequence comes from Podarcis tiliguerta, assembly GCF_965153285.1. Lineage (NCBI taxonomy): Eukaryota > Metazoa > Chordata > Lepidosauria > Squamata > Lacertidae > Podarcis > Podarcis tiliguerta. Next base: position 8,273,929 of record NC_139541.1, read on the forward strand.
ATGTCCAGTGGGCTGGCAGGAAGGAAGCATCCGAGGATTTCTCCGGGGAAACGCACCAGCAGCCTCAAGCTGTTTAACAAGCATGTAGATATGAGGAATCCTACACATCATGAAGTGGCAGAGAGCAGAACAGTTCTGTCAGCCATAGCATAGCAGTGATCCCACAGCTAGCTAGAACCTGGAGCACTCTGCTCCTCTTCCTCCAAAAGATAACAATGAGGGTGTGGGTAGAATTCAAAACACAATAGCATTAAGGCAGCAAACCAAACTTTGCCAATATCAATTGCAGTTATTCTCATGGGGATCTCTGTCCGTCTTCAGAAGGAAAGCCTACTTTCTCTGCTACATCCTTCCCAATGACTCATTCCCTCTCTGCACCAAATCCTCCTTCTGTCAAGTCACTTGCAAAACAGGGTACGCAACACCACGCAGCTGCAAAATTTAAATGAAGGTGGTAGTTTACTTAGGGAGCCATGTACAAGATCCAGATCCAGCCTTCTCAATCCATATAGCCTTGGAAGCGTGTTTAGGCTTTCATTAGTCATGCAGAGGCAGAACAGTGAACAGAGAGACTAGACAGCTAGCATCCAGCTGTACATACTCCTGTCTGTGGGGGATGAAAATGCCAGAAGGCACGCAGCTTGCGCTGCTTATGTGCATTAGCGGAAAGGTAGATAACATGGCGCCCTCCAAATGTTGTGGACTCCAACTCCCATCAGCCCCCTCGCCCCCACCTCTGCCAGCACTTCATGGATGATGGGAGCTGTGGTCCAACAGCAACTGGAGGGCACCACATTGGTAGAAAGGAGGAGGGAGCAGTATGCGACTTGAAGTCACCAAAAATAAAGAATGTACAGGAAAAGGCCTTAAGGAAAAACAGGTCTTAAAGGATACCAAACTGGTGTTTTTCTCCCAAAATAAGACTCGGGGCCTAAAAAGGGTAAAATGAAATGGGAAACCTCGAATGTCACTTTTCATGCATCTTGTGAACATGAAGCAGCACAAGCTCTTGAGTAGCACTCATTATGTTAGTGACGCCCATCTTTAACAGTCACCATTTTATTAATGGACTAAACACACACATTATCTTATGTACTTAAAACAGAAGTAGTTGAGAGCAAAGGTTCTTATTTTTCTCCTCAAGTTAATCATGGAGAAACGTGGACATTTGGCATTTGTGCAGAGGAAAAATGTTACTATATTTAGCCTCCTTCTCTTTGCAGGCTGCCATGCTTCTGTTTCAGCAGTGGGAAAGTGCTTCAGTACACATGACTGAAATGATTTGGATGCATTTACACTAGCGAAACACTTTCAGTTGCAACTAATCAACTCCTCAGGCCCTGAACAGAAACCATGAAAGGAAGGGGTACCTTAGCAGTTTCAGATGCCGTTTTAAATACGACGTATAATCTGTATGCACCACCTTAAAGAGACTTAAAAAAAAGAAAAAAATCTGTATTTCCAGAATTACATATCACCTCCACCATACCTATCACATAGCCCCTTACCAGCAGTCATGTTTTAGACTGTACGTTCTTTGGGGCAATAGACCGGTTTTTTCCTTCTAAAACTCTGTGTACATAAAAGGCACTGTATGTATAAGAAGAATAAAATAGTATCTTTGACACAAACAAAACCTCAGGGCAGTTTTCAAAAAAAAAAAAAAAAAGGATCACAAGAACTGTCAAAATTACAAGCAAAACATTATTCAGATATTATAGTAACAGCCCCCAAATATACAAAAACACAAATTTACACAAACTAATAAAAATGGTATGTATCCAAATTCATTTTACAGAATTCAGAAGCTTACAACTTTATGACATTTTGCTTGGTCCTAGCAAAGGCATTATGGAAAAGGAAGTTTACTTGAGATTTCCAAGCCTCTCTCCTCAATTCCCTTTATAAGGTTTTAGAGTTAGGAGTCCCATTCGGAAACAATTTTTTTCCTCTTTAACGAGTCATTCCTAAATGTACTTTTTTTAGAGTACATTTTTTTAGAACCCTGGAATGAACAACTTGAATGTGTTTTCTTCTGAAATGAGAATGTATCACCAGTACCAACTAGAATGACTGCATTTCACACTGGTGTGCTGCTAACCTTTTTTTACCTTTTGCTGCTAACAGAGGCTAGTATTTGGCTATGCCTGCCATTTATGTCCGGCAATACAGCAGGTAGTTTTTTTGCCTCTGCAGCTAAATGATGATAATTACTGCTTGCTCAGACTCTGCATATTCTTTGTCCTATTTTCAGACTGGGGGGATGGGTGGGAACTTTGCACAGCCCAGCTAAATCCAAAAAGGCTCTTTTCACTCTGAACTAAAAGAGGTCCTCTCCTGTAATTAAACCTTATTCATTCTATAGGCAACCACTATCAGCAGCCTTTCAAATATATATGCAAAACACAGCTATCCTCCAGCACACTGATCTGATCCTCAACTGGCAGGTCAGGACTCACTAGCGGGTCGCAGCCTGATCCAAGGTGGGTCATAAAAGGAGCACTACCATCATGCAAATTATGGTAAAAGGATAATAAACGGGTCCCCAGTTGCATGTCTGGGTTAAAAGTGGGTCCTGGGCCTGAAAGGGTTGACAATACCTGCACAAGACAGCCAGGCAGTTATTGTGCAACTGGGCTCTGCCCTTCCCCCACACAAGCCAGGGACATACAAAGGAAGGGCTGCTCCATTGTCAGTGTACAGTACTCACTGGCCTCCTCCTGCCAGCCGAAACTCAATTCAACAGATATCTGATAGTGAAAGGATTCAGTAATCCAAGTAGCTAGAAGCAGATGGAAAACACTTTTGCATATTTGGCCATATCAATTCTGGAATGTGCACCTTAGTATCTACCAGCTCCCACCCACCCCCAATTCCAAAGGCAACAGCCAAACAAATCTGATTCTGAAATCTAAGCACATACACACACTAAATCTCAAGACCTATATTTAAACTGATGGCACATTCAGAAAAATGAAAGAGCCACTTAATTCAGATCCTTCCATTTTTCTGAACCATCACTAAGCAACAGCACCATGGCAACTTTGTCCAGCATTAAAAATGCTCTGTGAAAACAGGGTGAAGACGACACTGCAAAGTCAGATTTAATTCTCACTGGAGAAATCCTTTGGCAATCTTGGTGCATAAACCCATCATGTCTTTTTTAAAAATCACCACTCCAAAATCTAGTCTATCACTACCCGGCAACAAGCATTATTTAAAAAAAACCAGACAGGTCTAGTTGTACATATCATTTTAAGCTCTGATTATCTGTATTTCCAGTGTAAGGCATAATAAATAATAGGGCAACTGACCATTTCTTAATGGGAAATAAGGCAGCTGCTTCAGTTTTATGTAACAGCTACCAGGATCTGACTGGCTGGATTATGCCCCTCTTATACCTAGATTTTAATTCATTCAGATTAATTTCTTAATCCTTTGTCTGCCATTCTGTGTTTCATGCCACTTGGCACAAGGTTATTCTTACAGATTTGGCCCTTTACAAAACCTGGGAGAAACCTCCGTTTGCAAGGAGTGGATGTCCCTCGTGACCACAAATGCTGCAGCAGCAACTGCTCTTTTCTGCGAAATATTTCCCCTCTGCATGTTTTGGAGGAAGCTCCGCAGCTCAGGCAACTGTAACAAGGGAGCTGGAGAAATTCTCTCCTTACGCTGCTCTCCTAGCACTCCCCCACCTCCCTGTGTGCAGCCCGAGATCAGCTCTGTTCTTCCCTACATAAACTGGGCCGCCATTTTAGAAAGGCATTCACACCAGCCAAAGCACTGCACCAGTCACCACTTCAGAAAGGGAGTCCTTTCCCTGAACACTTCCTCCCTCCCAACCTATGGAAGATGAACAGGGAAGAAAGCAGGAAAATGTCTCTAGAAACAGGCAGCGCTGCTAAAGGACAAGTCAAGCTACATGCTGCTGGTCACAGCAAATCCTGCAACACACCGTTTGCCTGGATGTGTCTCTTCCTCTCTCAGCCACAGAAACCAACACTAAGAAACAAGCAACGCATAGGGAAACCAAGCAGAAATAAAAGGAACCATTGTTCCCATGCATGTTGCATTTTGCATAGAGGAGCACTGTTAAAACCTTTCCCCTCCCTCACCCCCAACACAAAAACAAATGAAAAAATAATGACTGAAGAAAGAACAAATACCAGTTTATCGGACGTAACACCACTGGTCTTCCTCCCCACACCCAAAACTGCAATACTGGGGAGGAGGCAGATAAATGATCTGCTTTAAAAGTTGCAAAATGAGTTAACTCTGACAAATTCGGAATATACGTAAAACACTGATGAACAAGCGAAGGCCAAGTAACTAGAGAGCTTCCCTTTAATAAAGCAGGGCAGAGTTCTACTCTCCTTTCTCCCCCTGCTTCACCAGCCAAGCTTGTTCCCCATGAGGTAGCGACCAAGTCTATTTTTCCCATGGTGACTCATTAGGTTCACTCCATAATTTTCCTACTCTAAACATTAGCAAGAAAATTACAAGGAAATTTACAAGCCCTTTCAGAGTCTCAAACTGGAAACTATTTTAGCTGACCAAAACACTTGTCTAGAATTCTACCTATCAGTTTCCTTCCACAATGCCATTAACAGGCTTCCACTGTAACAGCAGAAGTGAGTTGCGAACATGGTGCTTACTCCTGCAATCATACATCACCTAGGATCCATCCACTACTAAGAAGGCTTACAAATCTCTCTCTCTCTCTCTCTCTCTCATACACACACACAAACACACACGCTGGCGCTATTAAGTTAATAATTAAGCCAAATATGACCTGTTGCTAGATGAATAAGAGGCAAGGATATATTATTTCTGTTTGACTGGGCCTATGGCAGCAAGAAAAATATCAAAAGTAACAATACCAATCTGGTCTTCAGAATTAGCCATGGCAGAAAACTGTTCCATCGCAAAGGAAACCAAAGGAAGTTGGGTTCAAGCAGGATTTCAGCTTCTACTCTCTCAAAGTTGTGCTTGAATTACCAGGTCCCAAACATTTCATTCATAAATTGTTTCAAGAGGCAAGCAAGCAAAATCAATCAATAAATAAACAGTTCAGATTGACACTTGTGCACCCCTGAAAACAGCAATAGTTTATCCATGTTGTGTTTATGATACACTGAAAAGCCAAAAAAAAAACCACCAAGAAACAAAAACCCTCAGTTCCATCAGTGGATAGTGCTGGCACAAAAATATGGAAAAGAGGAATTAGCAGGCCTCTTCAGGTAAAAGTTGTTTCCATTCCAGGATGCCCTTAGAAAAATCCAATCCACAATGCTGATGGCACTTGGCGGGATCCTTCTTCCTCAGACTCTGGAGTTTCTTTTCTGAAGTTCCTTCCTTTAGAGTGTCAAAGATTCCAAGTGCAGGAGGGGATCCTTAATCCCAGCCCCCCTGAACTTCCTTCTCTCTTGGATCCAAGGTATTCCAATTCTACTGGAGGATCCGTAGGGGCAAGCAAAAGCAGCAGCTGCTATAATACTCAAGACAGGTTTTCCCAGGCACATCTGCCTTCTGTGGCTTGGCCTGTGAAAGGGCTCTCTCATCAGGCACTTAATTCCAGGTCCAATCTTAGGTTTTCCCTTCCACATGGACAACCATGAAACTCCCTTCCCTTCCTAACCCATCCTGATTTATATCCATGCCTCCACAGGCACCCCCTCCCAAACTAGGGGTATTTGATCTCTCTCTCCCCCACAACCCTCCCAGCTTCTCTTCTGCTTTCACACAACTCCAAGAGGAAAAGGTTCTCCCCTCAATCCTGGAAGTGGCACTTTATGTGTTGTGGGGTGAGAGTAGTCACCTTCCTCATTCTTCTCTTGACATCTTGAAGATTCCTCATAGTTGCCATGTCCCTGGGGATGGTACTCCTTCCCTCATTTTGCTAACCTCTCTCCCTGCATGATGCGAAATGGAAGATTCAACTACCCTACTCTTCCTCCCACCCCACCCCCACTTGTTTGCTTATGCTCTCCTGAAACCAACAACCCTTCATTATCTGGAGGAGTCACTGTTCCCTGCCTTCACCTCCCAACGCGCTCTCAGAAGCAACTGCCCTTGTTATAACTTAGGTCTTGCCTCAGTTTCCTATCCCCCCCCCCACTTCCTTAAGTCTGGAATTCCCTTCTTCCACTTTTATCTAGGGGCTGAGCTCATAGTCTAGACTCTTCCCCTCACTCAGCCTCTTGCCTTTCAAACGTTAAGGGTTTTTCCTTTCCCACCAGTGCGTCTCTCTTCCCCTATTTATACAGAGAATTCGAGGGGGGGGGTATGTTCATCTAATATATATATATATATTGACTCGTGGTGGTAAACCCATCCACCCCTCTCTCTCTCTCCCTACCTGCCTACCTGGGTAAACCCAGCTGGAGCGCTTATCTTCAGCTTGGCAGGATGTAACTAAATGTAATGTAAACCGCCCTGTGGCCTTCGGATGAAGGGCAGTATATAAATGTAACAAATAAATAAAATACACTCTTCCTCTCCCGCGTTGGTTGAAATTATGTGGGGGAGCGGGAAGATCCCTACACGCACCTTTTCCTCTTACGTTGGACTGAAGCGAGGAACCCCTTTCCGCCTCCTTTTGCCTCCCCCACCCGCCTCCTATTTACCCCCTGCTCTCCCCCCCACTTCTCCCCCCTGCCCTTTCGGGGATGTCCTTCTGACTCCACCACCAGCCCCTCCCTCCCTTCCTCCTCCACTCACCGCTTGAAGTGCTCGATGATCTTCTCCTCGCGGACGTTCTCCGGCAAGTTGCCCACCCAGAGGTGCCTGGTCTCCCGGACCATGCTGCTGCCAGGCGATGGGGGCTCCTCCGCGGCGGGCGTTGCTCTCGCCGCCGCCGCCCTCCGCTCGGCTCGCCTCAGCACCGCGAGCGGGGGAAGAAGCAGAAGCAGCTGCAGCCTCCTCTTCTTCCCGCCGCCGCCGCCGCTCTTCGCCGCCGCCGCACTCGGCCTGTGCCTGCCGCCGCCGCCGCCGCCGCTGCTCCTCTTTCGCCGCCGCCGCCGCCTCCTCCCTCCGCGGCGCCGGTGGGGGGCACCATCCCACCGGGCCCTCCCGACACCCGCCGCCGCCTCCTGCTGCTGCTGCTTCTCCTCGCGGCTGTCGCTGGTGGTGGGACCGCTGCCGCCGCCGCCGCCGCTCCTCCTCCTCCCTCCGCGGCGCTTCTTCCCAATTTCTCCTCAGTAGCAGTAGCAGCAGCAGCAGCAGCAGCCCCCGCGGCGTCCCCCGCTCGCTCCGTTCACTCGCTTGCTCGCTGTCTCACCCCCCAACCTCCGCGCGCGCGCATGCGCCCTCGGCCGCCGGCCGCCACCAACCCGGGTCCTCGCGCTTCAAGGCTCGCTCCTCATTGGGCGGCTGGGCGCGCGGCGAACCAGCGCGTGCGTGTGCGTGTGTAAGGAAGAGAAGAAGGGGCTTGTGTGAGAGAGAGAGGGAGAAAAGAGGAGGAAGCGCGCGCATGCGCTCTCGGGTATTGTGCGAGGAGAAGGGGGGGCCGAGCCCTGCGAGCTTCTCGGAGGCCGGGAAAGGAGTAGGTAGGTGGGGTGGGGGAGGGGTGAGAGAATCCCGCTGTCCCCAATACGCCTTCTCCGCGGGAAGCGCGCAGGCGCACCACGCTCGCCTCCCCGCTTCGCTCGCGGTCTCAGGCTCTCAGGCTGTTGCGCATGCGCCCTCGAGGCTGGGGCGCCGGTGTTGTCTTCCCCTCCGAGAGCCTCAGTGAGTAGAAAGACCTCAAGGGAGGAGGAAGGTCGCCTTTCTCTCGTCGCTCCTCGCCCGCGCCATCAGTAAGGGTCACAGAATATCCCAGGCATGGCAGGGCTTCCCCGCTCCCTCGCACTGGTATAATGTCGCATCATGGGGAAATAACTATTTCCACCATTCAAGTCGCTACCAGAGTTATTTGTTGGTTCCCAAAACTCAAATCCCAGCTCCTGGAAGCGGAAACTTAAGAGGAAAATGGCGCAGGAGGTCTGCCGACAACCTCTAATTGGGCATTTCCTTCGTTTTGGTGCCACTTCCGTCGCAAAAGCTGAGCTGTGAAGACTTCGCCAAGACTGCTGTGGCTTCTCGGGGGCTATGAACAGTTACACATATATGAAAGCCATGGCGCTGCAATAGGTTTCCAGTTACTTTTTTATACCATATAGTAAGAAGAAAATATGTTGTTTATCTGTGTTTCGGACTGCTCCGTGGGAACAGAGACTTGCCATGCCGGTTACTTGCATAAAGTATTGTGCATATAGATAGTGCCATGTAAGTAATAGGATGGGTCCTGAAATTTCGTGGGATCTAAATTGGTGATGCCTATAAGCAATTGGCCTAATCCAAGCCGAACTAACACTGGATCTAATTCTTTTTATATATTTGTATACTTTTCCATATCTGCTTATATTTGTTTTAGTTGTTTTAGATATACATATAATTTATGTTGTTTTTTAAAAAAGATTATAATAATGCAAGTACTTATAAACACTTGCCCTGAAACCCATACACACATCACCTCCGTACAAATAAAGTTTGCTCTTTTTCTGTAGGACAGTTTTTCTCATATGTAACATTATGGAGATTAACAACGTAAGCCTAAGCATCTACTCTGAATAAACTCCCTTTAGCTTATCCCTTAAGGCTGCAATCCTAAGCACACTTGCTTAGGTCTTGCTGAAAGGATGCCGCCTCTGAGTAATTATACATAGGACTGCTGTGTTCATCAATTAATTAAAAACTCTGCTCTCAATTTATGTGTGGCAATGAGGCCCAGCCAGCGCTCCTCTGCATGAACCCCAGAACCCTTTGTGACACAGAGGGATTATTTGGTGGAAAAAGTTCACATGGGAGGTTTCCCATGAAGGCTGGGAAAGCACAACACAAGAACAATGGCTGCTGCGTAAAATGCCACATTTTAACAGAGATTGCTGTGAGCTGTCTGTTGCCCACTAGAGACTTCCCAACATACAAAGAGTTTTCCCACGTTCAAAAAACAATATATGTAACCAACAAGACAAACGCAAGAGAGATCTATCTCTCCTGGTGTTCAATTCCAGCAATTTGGGATGAGCAATACCTTGAGAATTAGGTTAGATTTACTGATCAGCTTGGCTATCCTAATTCAAAGGTTCTTAATTGTTGTTTTTAAAGCTCATTATGAATGAACCACTGGGATAGGAATTCCTTCGTGCAGAAGGTCTATTCCCCTCTATCCATTATATTTTTAAAGAGAGGGGAGATTCCTCTCTAGACCATGAAAGCTTATGGCATAATACATTTGCTGGTCCTTAAGGGGCCACAAGAGTCTCTGTTGTTTTTGCTGGAACAGATGGGAACGCAACCACCCCTCTGGAAAACATCCTTGCTCTCCGTTCATAGATAGATAGATAGATAATTGGGTCTGTATAGTGAACAAATTAACTGCTGGCATTTTTATAAAAGAGAGACCAAAAATCAGTAAAGATTAAACAACAACTCTACTATCTGCAGCGAATGAGTATTAAATTAATAGATGCACAGAAAGTTGCTATATTCTTACAAGTGATAATGAAGTGCCTCTGAATATGTACCATGTGTTTCCCTTACTCATAAGTAACCATGATTCCACCCATTTGGGGGATATGAGAGAGAGGCTTTGAGGTCAGAGGTGCAGCTTGACTGCAGATATACTGTAAACCCCAACACTTATTGGTGTGGAAATTAAGCCCCAACAGCTACTTAGGGTGTAGCAGGTTTTGAAGTTTTCCACAGAGGCAACCTTCCTCCACATGTTAGTGTTTCTTTTCAGCTGCTATTGCTGGGATGAGAAAAGTTAATTATCGGGGCTGATACCTCAGTGGTGGTCATTAATGGGTTTGGATTGCAGCATCACCATTGAGTTGCAAGCCAGATGGGAACCCAACCCGTTGTTCCCTGCTGAACAAAGGCAGAGGGGAGGGAGGGGGAGAGAGAGAGATGGCATTCCCAGCCACATCCTCCCCCTCCTCTTGCCTGGGGGTATAATTAGCAGAGGCACCCCAGGTGGCAGGAGGATGCCCCACGGCACTGACACGAAACCTGCTCCACAGCTGCTTAATCACAGGGGCATATTAAATGTACCAGAAGGCAAGGAAACATTCGAGCATGGTTTTTCATGGGAGGCTTACCAAACCTCTCCAACCAGCCCTCCCAGGTTCTCCCTTCCTTACCCTTCCCATCATCCATCTCGAGTCCTCTGGCCAACTGTTGTAGTAACTGCTGGTACAGGTATTAGGGCAACTCACAAGGAAACATGGCATCCTGGATTCTGGCTAACAGGCCAAAGGTGGATTGGATCCCATTAAATTAGGGAGCTAGGTATTGTCAGACGCTAAAGGTAAAGGTACCCCTGCCCGTACGGGCCAGTCTTGCCAGACTCTAGGGTTGTGCGCTCATCTCACTCTAGAGGCCGGGAGCCAGCGCTGTCCGGAGACACTTCTGGGTCACGTGGCCAGCGTGACAAGCTGCATCTGGCGAGCCAGCGCAGCACACGGAACGCCGTTTACCTTCCCGCTGGTAAGCGGTCCCTATTTATCTACTTGGACCCGGAGGTGCTTTCGAACTGCTAGGTTGGCAGGAGCTGGGACCGAAAGATAGGAGCTCACCCCGCCGCGGGGATTCGAACCGCCGACCATGCGATCGGAAAGTCCTAGGCGCTGAGGTTTTATCCACAGCACCACCCGCGTCTACGCTAGTCAGACGCTAGTCGGTTATAAAACAGTTATGGATTGTCTTCCACAACTCAGTAATTAAGAGAGAGAGAGAGAGAATAGTTAAGCACAACAAAAGAAATAAGGACTCTGGTGAACCCAGGCACCTACCCATGGGCGTAGCCAAGGGGAGGCAGGGAGGGGCAGCTGCCCCCCTAAATAAATAGAAATCAGTACAGAGCCAACTGAGGTTCTGGCCCCACTAACAAAAGACCTGCCCCTCCAACAAAAATCCTGGCTCCACCCATGCATCTACCTGCCACAACTCTGGATATGTTACTTTTCTCAGCTCCCTGCATAAGCCTACGCTGATAATTCTGCAGTTCAGAAAGTTTAAATAATAACAACACCTGGAACCAAATGACCTCCAGAGAAGCGGACACGGAGCAATGGATCCAAACTACAAGAAATAAGATTCCACCTAAACATTAGGAAGAACTTCCTGACAGTAAGAGCTGTTCGACAGTGGAATTTGCTGCCAAGGAGTGTGGTGGAGTCTCCTTCTTTGGAGGTCTTTAAGCAGAGGCTTGACAACCATATGTCAGGAGTGCTCTGATGGTGTTTCCTGCTTGGCAGGGGATTGGACTCAATGGCCCTTGTCTCTTCCAACTCTATGATTCTATGACCTTTTCTGGAGCACAGACTATGATCACAAACCCTCCAACATTCCTCAGATGAAAATAGGGACATTTCTCACTCTCCCTCAACTGACTCCTTGACCACCTATTTTTTGTGGCCCTCCGCACCTGCAGAGTATTCTCTATTAGGAAAAAAAGACAAGTGTCACCTCCACTACACCAATCGGACACAGCACACATGCTCTCCACCACCCTTAATCCTAATTTTATTTTATTCTTTGGTAGATTTACAAAAATAAATAAATTTTATAAAGGGGCCAGATTAGATGCGGACACACAAAGCATTTTTTCAAAATCAAGACTCCTTGTGCTCCACTCCCTGTTTCTTCCCACCCAGGTGGTCCTGCCCTCTGCTTGCCCCTCAGAGCTGGTGTGTCACTCAGGTCTGGATGCCTGGCACCATCCTTGTCAGTCCCTAGGCACTTCTTAGTTTACCTAGGCATTTTGTAACTCAGTTGCCTGTCACAGTGGTGCTCTTTTAGTGGGATGGGTAGGGCTTGACCTTATTTGACATCTGAAGGCAGCCCTGTTTAGGGAAGCTTTTAATGTTTGATGTTTTATCACCTTATTATTATTAATCATAATATTATGTTGGGAGCCACCCAGAGTGGCTGGGGAAACCTGGCCAGATGGGTGGGGTATTAATAATAATAATAATAATAATAATAATAATAATAATAATATATTTTACTGCATGAGCATTTTATGTATTTTGTATTGTTCCTCTTTACCTCCTTTTCCAGTTTTGCACTGATTGCATTTGTTGTATTTTATCCTGGCAAGCTGCTTTGATATATTTTTTTTGTATAATATGACTGATAAATTAAAATAAAAATAGGATTAAAACTCAACTTCTACACTCTACTGTAGCACTACAAAGAAAGGGTTAACAAAGAGCCATTCCCAGATATAGCCATGTTGATGAGGCTGCCCAAGTGAAGGACATTTTAACTTCATTTTCCTTGAGACATTATATATCTATATCTATCTATCTATCTATCTATATATGGTGAGGATTGGAGTTTGGCATGCTGGCCACAGTACTTGCATTCAAACGGGATTTCTGAGCCTGGGGAATTTAGGACTGATATGCCCAGGACTGTTTCCCATTCCCATTTCAGATGTGGAATCATTTGGCTTTCACAGATGCTTATGTAAGAACTCCCAGACTTGCTCTCTTTTTTCTCTATGGAGAAGCAGGCAGAAAATCACTGTGACAGCAGAGAAAACTTAATTGAATTTTGTGGACATGAACTTTCATAAGCAACAGTCTAGACCACTGGATGCAGAAGGCAGAAAGGCAACACTCTTGACAACTTTGTACTGAATTTCCCACTGCTCAGGGAACAGAATAATCCCATAACCTCACCAAAGGCTTATGTTAAAGCTGTATCAGTTGTAAATAAGCCATAGCCCCTCATTTCTTCCCCCATACACAAACGTTTTTAAAAAAATAGTTTGAAGTACATGCTGCTGAAGGCAAAATCTTAAATGAATCCAAAACGGATGAGGTTGGGCAGTGTAAATTAGGTGTCCCCTTTGTGTTAAAAAGCCCTTTTGGTGGTTTGAAATCCAGAGGGAGAAGAATGCACACTTTAAATAAAGCACAACATATATTGCAATAAATCTGGCTCATAGGTCTGGGGCTTGCTTTGGAATTAAGGCAATGATCTCACTGTCTAGTGAATGCCAGCCCATCCAGAGCTGAAGTCTCTTTTCTCCCAAGCTGCCAAGGATGTGTTTTCAAAGTCTCACCTACCACCCACCAAGAGAAGGGGTTGGGATGCATTTGCCAATCTTGCTGAGGGGTGAAATTGAGGAGGAAAAGGCTTGATCTCTGATGTCTGGAAGCATTGGAGGGGTGCTGAGCCAACTGGTGATTCCTATTCCTGTGCCCCAAGTAAATAGAGGGCTGCCCATTCAAAACACAGCATGGCCTGCTCTTAAGGCTTTATTATAAGCTGCAGAAATCTGCAGTCATGAAGATGAATGCTGTTATTTATGCCAATGTATAAATAAACAACACACATTATTTAGTTTTCCCCCCCTCCACAAAGGCACTCATGATATCCATATCAATGTGTTCCTTTTATCCTCAAGACAATTCTGCAGGGTGGTTTAGGATGAGAGTGGGACCAGCAAACCAGATCACCCAGCAAGTGGTTACTTGAACCCGAGTCTTCCTGGTTTGCAACCACTGCCTTACTATGTCTGCACATCAAGCGAACAATCTGACCATATGGCCAGGAAACAGGTAGGGAAGTCTCAGTCCCAGCTGCAGTGCCAGAGAATTACATACCCCTTCCAGATAAATGACCATTGGTGCTTATCTGAAGACGTGTTTCACATATCAATTATAACTGAAAATGTAAACTGGAATTTAAAGCACAGCAGCAATCCTAAGTATGCTTACTTGACAGTTAACTCCATCAACACCAATACGACTTACTTCAGAGAACATTATGTTTAGGATTAGGAAGGAAGCAACGGGAAATGCACTGAAAGAGAAATCTAACATGTGGGATCATGTGGGTCCCATTCCCAAACACACTTTGCTTGTGTCTCCCCACCCCCATTGTTGTTGTTTTTTCTGACAAGTCTGTTGCAAAGTAATCCCCAATTCCCATAAGTGCAACATTAATAAAAGAAAAGCCTTATATCACCAACAGTCCATCCTATAATTAAAAATTAAAGTCTGCCCTGAATTTTGTGCAGTTTGGCAAAGGTGTAAAGGAAGAGGGGGAGGTCCTCGAGAATATATACAGTACTTGGAAACAGCTGTTTGCTACAAGGGTGGGCTGGAAGAAACAGGAGGGTTTTCTCCGCCGCCCCGCTCCTCTCCCATGTCTCATTACTCTTGGGCTGCTGAAATGCTACTGAGCCTGTGGCTTGTTTTTTTTAGCAGCCTAACAGCTAGGCTTTCTTTTTCTCTGTTTCCTTCTCCCCGTCCTTCCTCTCCCCTGCACTGCAGCCAACCACGCCTACACCACAATGCGGCAAAAGGGCCGCCTCTGCAGTGGGTGAGCCTCCCGCCCCATACATTCCCTCCCCACTGTTCTGTTTCCCCTGTTCCCTCCCCTTGAGAGGCCACAAAGGGCAGGGCAGCCTTGCATGCAAAAGAGAGAAAAGGGTGTTGCTGGCGGTGGGGGTAGGACGGCTGCCTCCCCCCCCCCTGCTTTCCTGAGCAGCACTTCCCACTTTAGAAACTTCTGGAACCAGGCAGCCAATCTAGGGAGAGGAGGAAGGCAGGAGCCCCCTGGTTGATGCTCCTAGAGGAGGCAAGCCAAGAGTACCAGGCAAATGCATAAGATACTCGCGCGCGCTCTCTGGGCTCAGCAGTGCCCACAACCACCACGATGCCTCGTCTTCCTCCTCCTTCTCCACATTTCATGATTATTTCAAAACAAAAGCAAAAACAAAGCACACCACGCCAGTTTGGAGGAATGCCTGGCACACTAGCAATGGTGGATTTCAGAGGAGCCTCTTGGAAAACAATAGCCTGCCATTAAAACAAACAAACAAAACCAAAAAAGGCTGCACGTTTCAATCCTTTTGAGGGTTTGTCTGCTATGGAATATATATCTCATTCCTTTGCAACGCCAGGGAGTGATTTCTTCTTTTCTCTCTTTTTAATTTTTTTTTTTTAATAAAACCTGCCTCTTTCCTTAGGACAAGCCTGCATCTCAGTGGATTAAACCTGAAAAATAAAAGCCAAATCATTCCTGGATTATGATGATGATGATGATGATTTTTTTTTAATTAAAAGGGTTGTGTCTTGTCTTTTCGGTATTTTTATTTTTTATTTTTTGGATGGGGGTTTTGCCTCCCCGGCTTTGCCTTTCTTTTAGGATACATTGTAGTTTAAATGCGAACGGAGCGATAACAAAGGTAATAATCCAGCAAGTGTAACGTATGTGAGCTGAAATAGACAGTATTTTAAGAAAGAGGGTTTTGTTTGTTTGTTTGTTTCAAGGGTGTGTGTTTGTGCGTGTGTGTCCATTTTTAAACGGTTTTTATTCGTAGGGAGTACTGTAGTGGGTCTGCATTGAATAATAATTAAAAAAACAATTAAGATTTCAAGTTTATCCAAGTGCTTTTTTAAATAGCAAAATTGTGTCAGGGAAAGGGGTTGCGGGGGGTAGGAAACAGCATGTTTGTTTTGAGTAAAAAAAAGGGGGCTGAATCTGATCACTTTCGCGGTGACTTAAATCCCGGGAAGATCTCGTCTTAGCTAAAAACAAAGGCATTGTTTGTGCAAAGACTCGGGTTGTGTTCAGAGATGTAAACTAGTAATGAAATGGGGGAGGTTAGAATGAACAAGACTTCTTATTTCAGCAGAAAAAAAGGAGCCATTTTTTGGGGGGGGAGGGGTAAGGGACAAATTCCAGCCGGAAAGATTTAGATGTTAATGTTACAGCGAGGGTGTGTGCTTTTAAATCGAATCAAGAAGTTACAAAGGGGTGTATTCAAACATGGTGTGGCAGAAACGCA